>NC_060077.1:78524245-78836434 GCF_922984935.1 Meles meles
GGGTGCCTGGGTGGCTCAGTTGGTTGAGCAACTGCCTTTGGCTCAGGTCATGATCCTGGAGTCACAGGATCCAGTCCCCACATCAGGCTTCCTGCTCTGCAGGGAGTCTGCTTCTCCCGCTGACCTTTCTCCTTTTATGCTCTCTCTCTCTCTCTCTCTCTCATTCTCTCTCTTAAATAAATAAACACCATCTTCTAAAAAAAATAAAGATTCATTCATTTAACAATAGCACTTAGTAGGCGCTGACTGTTCCAGTTGCTGGGATATATCAGTGAACCAATCTGGCAAGTTGCATCTTAAAAAGAGACAACGCTTTGAGAAAATAGAACAGGACTGGCTGCGAGGGGCCACTGAGGCAGACTGCTAGGGTGCTCTACAAATTCTGTATCTTGACCTGGGTGATGGTTATATGAGTGTACACATATGTAAGAGCTCACTGTCCCGTACACTTACGAACTGTACATTAAAAATACATAATAAAAGTAGAGTAGGGTTAAGAGATTAGGAGTGAGAGAAACAGTTGCAATTTTAAATTAATGGTCAAGGTAGGCTTCATGAAGAGTTGGGTTTGGAAAAGACTTGCAAGAAGGCGAAGGAGTTTCATCCTAGGGGAGAGAAATTCCTTGAAAACTCATCTCACCTAGAACCCACCAAAGCGTGTTCAAACCCTGTCCTGCTATGTTGCCCTCCCATGCGCTCTCCCGGTCATTGAGAAGGCAGCTCTCAGAGCACATTTGCCCTTGCTGAGAAAGGAAGGAGCTCACCTCGAAGTCCTGACTTTTGTCCTCTGTGAGAGAACCATGCCAAATTTCAGGGGGTCTAGTCAGGTCAATCCCTGAAAGTGTTTCATGAATGCGACAAAGAGATTGATTTTGAAATGAATCTTCCATGAGTCACTCTGTCCTGGAATCCCGCCCTGATCCCACCAACCTCTGCACTGTTTTCTCAGCGTACCCCGATGGGATGGAATAAGTATTCTGGTTTTATGGAGAAGCCACTCCCGCTCCATAACCAACAGCTTTCCCTTGCAAGGGGAAAATAATTCCATGTTGGGGAAAGTAATTAACAGAAACAGCCATTTCTAAATAAGGCTAACAATGTTTTTCAGGGTTTGCCGGTTTGCAGTTTCCTGTTTCTTTTTGTTTGTTTGTTGTTTTTTTTTTTCCTTCTCTCTCTCTGTTTTTTTTTTTTTTTTTTTTTCCTTTTCTTGGCAACACTCCTGTGCATTTCCATGGTGTGGGTAGGAAGGCTGGGGAGGTTCCAAGAGAACAAGCTCATTTTACTGAAAATTCATTTCCTAGAATTTTTTCCTACAAGATACGAGGTAAAGAATGAAAGATGTTTAAAGGGAGGTATACTGACTGTATTCACCTCTTTAGTAAGCTCAGTGGTCACTTTAAATAAACTAAAGCATTTAATGCCAACAGAAAGGTATTCAAGCCACACTAGGTGCTACCCTAACCCGTGCCTGATGCTCAAGATTAACGCAGTTGGAAGGCAATTTTTCCCAGCCATTTTCTAGCCCAGCTCCAGAATTCTAAACATGATAAGAACGTACCTCTTAGGTGAGTCTGTCTTTGCAATAAGTGGAATTAGAAGCTTCAAATAGTCTGCCTCACTTTCTTTGAAATGTCATTTAAAACAACAGATATAGGCGATATTATCTGTTGTCTCTGCAAAATGATTTTCCAAATTCTTCTGATTTAAAGGAGGCAATACTTCCTTTACTCCTTACTGACTTCTTTTTTTCTGACCACCATTTTAAATAAAAAATTGGACTGCAAAAGAAACCTTAAACATTAGGGAACTGTGTCTCCATTATTTTGTTAGTACCCACGCTTAACACGCAAGAGATGTCAGGGGAGGTGATATTTCTCAGCACATTAAGTTCACATCTCTTTCTTTCATATTCATGAGTATGTAAATATATAGAATTCATCTACAGTTTTTTTTACAAGGAGATTTTCATTACCTACTATCTATATGAAAATGTCATGAACATTACATTGAACTATTAACACCAGTTAAACTTAATTCATAATTAATCAACAATTTTGAAAATACCTGGTGACCTTTTAGCGTACAGAGCCATGTTTTCACGTGATCGTAAGAAGTCTGTACGTATTCCATTTTCATCATTTACCACGGTGTCATGAGAACAGTTTTCATCATTTACCTTTTACATTTTACATGAAAACAGTTCACTTTTCCAACTTCATCCATCATCCCTCATGAACTAAGTTCCTACTATTCTGAGCTGCTTGCAGTTCACTGAATTCTTTTTTTTTTAAAGATTATTTATTTATTTATTTGACAGAGAGATTACAAGGAGGCAGAGAGGCACAAAGGGAGGGGAAGCAGGCTCCCCACTGAACCTGAGATGAGGGGCTCGATCCCAGGACCCTGATATCATGACCCAAGCCCAAGGTAGAGGCCCAACACAGCTACCCAGGCGCCCCAGTTCATTGAATTCTAAATAGCACTTGATGGGGGCACCTGGGTGGCTCAGTCAGTTAGGTGTATGCCTGCCGTTGGCTCGGTCATGATCTCACAGGCCTGGGATTGAGCCCCGCATCAGGTTTCCTGCTTCAGTGGGGAGTCTGTTTCTCTCTCTGCCTTTGCTCCTCCCCACCCCCACTCATGCATGTGCTCTCTCTCTCTCCTTCTCTCTCCCTCTGTCTCAAATAAATAAATCTTTAAAAAATGTCCTCCTGATTCATCTGCCTGGTCTCCAGCCAAAGTAACTTCCTCTGGGTAAGCCATGCCCAGATGCCCCCAGACAATAGTATAGTCCCCATAGCATAAAGAAGCCTTAATCCCACCGTATTTTAACTGTTAACCAGTGCTTATTTCCCACTACATGGGAGATCTTTGAGACCCAAGACTGAGACTTTTTTTTTTTTTTTAAGATTTTATTTATGCAGGGCACCTGGGTGGCTCAGTGGGTTAAAGCCTCTGCCTTTGGCTCAGGTCATGATCCCAGGGTTCTGAGACCCAGCCCCGCATCAGGTTCCCTGCTAAGCAGGGAGCCTGCTTCCCCCTCTCTCTCTGCCTGCCTGTCTGCCTACTTGTGATCTCTCTCTGTCAAATAAATAAATAAAATCTTTAAAAAAAAAAAAAGATTTTATTTATTCATTTGATAGAGAGAGGGAACACAAGCAGGGGGAGTGGGAGAGGGAGAAGGAGGCTTCCTGCTGAGCAGAGAGCCTGGTGCAGAGCTTCATTCCAGGACCCTGGGATCATGACCCGAGACAAAGGCAGAAGCTTAATGACTGAGGCACCCAGGCGCCCCTGAGTCTTATTCTTCTTGGTCTTTCTTGGCATCGAACATTGCTCTGTCACCTAAGTGCCTAGTAATTCTCATAGCAGGGTCTGCATAGTCATCATTCTCAATATTTGTATTTTCTCCTGCTGATGATTTATTTAATCATTGCTATTGTTGAATATTTCTGTATTTACCAGACTGGCTTCCAGAAATATCTGACCAACTACAACCCACCACTATTTCATTTTTTTTAAAGATTTTATTTATTTATTTATTTATTTATTTGAGAGAGAGAGAGTGATCAAGAGCATGAGAGGGGAGAAGGTCAGAGGGAGTAGCAGACTCCCCATGGAGCTGAGAGCCTATTGTGGGACTCAATCGATCCCAGGACTCTGGGATCATGACCTGAGCCAAAGGCAATGGCTTAACCAACTGAGCCACCCAGGCACCCAACCCACCACTATTTTAAAGGCTTCTAAACCTCTTACTTTTCTCCAGTTCTTATTATTTAGTGGGTTGTGATTTGCCCTCCTTGACTTGCTTCTGGAAATGGTGGGCCCCTGGTACAAGAAAAGTTTGTGTTTTATTAGAACTGGGATATTTTTAAGCCTTTGTTGCCATCATTGGAGCAATACAAAGAATGGTATTCAAATTCTTCCATAAAGTTACAGCAGCCTAGCCTGTATATGAATACTGCCTTTTTAATTTTCCTAAACTGCCAGCCAGCATGAATGATTGTCCCTCCCAACTAAGCGCAAGAACAAAGCAGTAAGAAACACTGATCACACTGGCAAAGACAAAAAAAAGGAAATTCTGGAATTGCACTGCATGGACAGTGTTTATGAGGAAATGGGCATTCCTAGACTATTGGTGGCTGTGTATTATGTGATTCCTTTGGGAGGAAATACAGAAGCACATAACAAAACATGTGTGCCTTGTGCCACAACAATCCGTGTCTAGGAATTTATCCTAGAGATATATGTAAGCATTTACACAAAGGTAAATGTACACAAATATTCATTGCAGCACATTCTTCACTGCAAAAGACCAGAGGTGGCCTCAATGTCCATTAAAAGAGGTTACATCCATAAAACAGGATAATAATCAGCCTTGTTAAAAATTAGGAGACCTACTTGTGCTGCTGTTTGGAACATCCCCAAGATATACTGTTATGTGAAAATGCAAAGTACAGAAGAGTATGTGTATACAAATAAAATTTATGTGATGTTTACAAGTTGTCTCCATTTGTGTAACATGTAAATAATATACATGTGTGTTATGTATTTGTGTGATAGAAAGGTAGATAGATAACCTGGAAGGATGCACAAGAAATTATTCACAGTGCTCATCTCTATAGAGGAGACATTTTCACAAATGTCTTTGTACAGTTGAAATTCTTTTTTTTTTTTACTATGTCCCTGTATAATTTTTAAATTTAACTTAGTTTGGTCAAAGTAATAAATACGTAAAGTTTAAAAACTCAAGTAGTACTACAACGTTTCTAACGAAAGGCAATAATGCCCCTACCCCACCATTTCTCATGCTCAAATGTTCTCCAGAGAAGTTTTTGTTGGTTCTTGCATTTACTTTCACAATATGAATAACATGTTTATATTGCTATTTCTGATGTTTTTTCTGTCTTAGACATCATCTATGGACTTTTTGCTATGGGGGAGGAAGAGTTAACTGTCATGCATTCTATTCCCAGCACAACGATGTGCCCACACACTCACTCACCCTGTCTCCCATCATAATTAGATTGCCATCTATAGTTAAATCATGTTCAGTGGATCCGGTATTATGACTACAGGAATATTGTTTTCACCTAAGCTACATGGTATTCTATGATTATATTTCCTTTCTCCTAAAGTTTTTTGTTTTGACCTGGGTTAATTATTGCCTTTCTTTTTTCCCAATTACTAATCCCCACCTTTTTCCTACCATTAATTTAAGCCTTAAATTGCTCCCATAACCACAAAGCTCTTCTCGGGATAGACAAACACATAACTTACCAGTTTACATTCTCCCTCCTTGCAATGTCTTCTGCTGGAGCCTTCTGTCCCTGTTCTTCTGTGAATACTATTGTTGTCCTGAAGGACTTCCCCTCACCACCCTCCTGAGACTTCCTGTTACTTCACATTTTCATTTTTGTTGGACTTGCTAATTCTGGTGGAGCACATCTGAAAAAGGAAACATGAGAAAGGAATATTTTGAGGCTTACTATGTCCATTAAGATGCCTTTGGTGTTCTGGAATACAAATGGGTTGTTTTACCGTCATCATCATCATCATCATCATCATCAAACCTGTAAGTCTCTGGAGGTGGAGGGTTCTCAGTTGGGTTAGTGGCTCAGTGATTGCGTCAGAGCCCAGGTACTTCTCATACTTCTGCCCTGTTTTCATCAGAATGGTGATGATTTCCCTCTTTCAGGTCACAGGTGGCTGCAGCAGCTAGCTAATTTCATTTGTCAGAAACTGGTCATCTGACCAATCTTAGCTTGGTAGAAGACCAAAAAAAACGAGTATATGTCATTATCAGCACCCGTTGTGGGAACTGGTCTTTGTCAGTAGGGATGGAGTTTTAGGAGAGTAGCTGTTGGATAGGCAACCCACAGGACCTATACATTTCCACATCTGGAAATGTCTTTATTCCGCTCTCATAGTTTAACTGCATATTGAACTTGAGGTTGGAAAACACTTTTTTAAAGAATTTTTTAGAATTCCTTAGCGTCTAGACTCCAGTGTTGCTGTTCAGATGTTTGATATTATTTTGATTCCCAGTTCTTTACAGATGATCAGCTTTCCACTTTTAGGAAGGTTTTTCTCCGGTTCTAAATTTTTACTGGAATGTGTCTTAGTGTGGAACCCCAGAACCAGACTCTCACCCTCTACTACCTCGCCCCCAACCCATCCTCATTGCCTTTCGTTCATGTGCAAAACTAACCGAAAACCAATGCTTTTACAACCAGAGTTGTAACCTTATAAATTAATTCACGGAGCGGTACAAGAACTTGAAATACTTCAATGAGCTTTCATTCCACCAAACATTTAGGCCTTCGTGGTCTTCAGTATTTTTATCCCAAATGAATGGGTAAAAGGTAGGAATTTCACAATAATAACTGATAGTTAAGAAGTTCATATTTAAAATAAAATCTTTTAAAGATGGGGGTTGCCTGGGTGGCCCAGTCATTGGGCATCTGCCTTAGGCTCAGGTCCTGTTCCCAGGATCCTGGCATTGAGCCCCACCTTGGGTTCCCTGTGAGCCTGCTTCTCCCTCTCCCACTCCTCCTGCTTGTGTTCCCTCTCTTGCTGTGTCTCTCTCCGCCAAATGAATAAATAAAATCTTTTTTTTTAAAAGTTCATATTTACTTCTGAAACTAATATAAAAAAAAGAAGTTTGTATTTTTTTACTCTTCAAATCACAATCAGCTTCTAACCCTCTAACCCTTCCTTCCTTTCTTTTCCTTCCCTTCTTCCTTCCTTCCCTTTCACATTTACAACCCTGATGCATTTGGAATTTATATCTTATGCATCACATAAAGTATTCCTCTAATTTTATTTTCTCAAGTGGCTAACCACACATCCCAGCATTATTTATTAAAAGCCAACATTTGCCTCCGTGATGAGATGAGATGGCACTTTCATCATATACTAATTAGGCAATTTCATCTGATTTTCTTCTACTGCTGTTTGCTTCTGTGCACCAACACCACACTGTGGAAAGCCTTTCTAGTTATATTTAATATCTGTTGGAACCCGTCCTCTCTCATAGCTTTTCTTCCCCCTACCCCAGCCTTTTGGAAATATATTTGATCTATAACACTGTGTACATTTCAAGTGTACAACTGATGATTTGGTACACATGTATTATGAAATGTTTACCATAATGAGGTCAGTTAACACATGCCCCCCCCCCATTTTTTTACAAATTAAAGTTGGGCATCAAAAAGGGTGAGGGGCTCCTGGGTGGCCCGGTTGGTTAAAACATGACTCTTGGTTTCAGCTCAGGTCATGATCTCGGGGTCATGCCATCGAGCCCCATGTTGGGTTCCCCGCTCGGTGCAGAGTCTGCTTAAGATTCCCTCTACATCTGGGGCTTATGTCTTAACTGCCCCTTGCCCGTGTTATTGACAAATGTCTTGTGGTTAATTAATTGCCTTATTTGAGGACCTTTTGCAGAAGTCATTTCTGCAAAGACTGCAAAGCAGAATGCCAGTGCTGTCCTGTCTAAGCTGCAGACGGGACATTAGTGCTGTTTGATTTCAGCTGTCCTGACTCCGTATTTTCCTGTTGGGGACCCTGGCCCTGACTCCGTAACTGTCCAACCAACAAGAGCAATATTAGAACCCACAAACAATCCAGAAGGACAAAGGACAGAGCTAACTGATAAAACTCATGCTACCCTCAGGACAACTTTATCTTCTAGATTATCAAGGACTTGATAGTACTGAAGCCTGTTGCTCCCACTTCTCTTTCCTTAGGATGAGGACATTCCTCCCATTCTCATGCATTGAGAGTTCTAGCTGACTTTCCTTCCCCCATCCATGAATGAGAAAGATGCCAGTATTTAGAACACAGGCCGGAACAAAACATAACAAACAAAAAAAGGCTTTTTAAGGTATGCTTCATTTAAAAGTAATTTTTAAACTGCTGTGCATTATAGGGCACCTGGGTGGCTCAGCTGGTTAAGCATCTCCCTTCAGCTCGGGTCATGATCCCAGGACCCTGGGAGTGAGCCCGGGGGGGTTGGGCTCCCTGCTCAGTGGGGAGCCTACTTCTCCGTCTCCTTTTGCTGTTCCCCCTGCTTGTGCTCTCTCACTCTCTCTCTCGCTGTCAAATAAATTAAAAAAAAAAAAAAAACTTTTAAAAAAAAATGGGTTAAAGCCCTGTGCATTAAAATCTGAACAATCTATGACATCTGATTGTGGGGCACCTGATAAAAAATCACTCAGATTCCATCTTGTGAGTCAAACGTTACTGCGCTTCTCCGAGTCCTAGCTTTGAGTCCTGCACAAGCATATGTCCTATGACTCACTTAAAACTAATTTCTAAAAAAAAAAAAAAATTAATTTCTCAAAAATGTTGACAATTAAACGTTGGCAGATGATGAGGTCCATGCTGGCTAGTCCTAATTGATGCCAAGTAACAGCTAATACAGAGCAGCGATTTTCAGACTTTTTTACAAAATTTTCTCTCTCTTTTTTAACCGTAAGACCTTAAAGCGGGAGTGTCCTGTGAGGCGCTGACCTGTCTGAACCCATGGTGGGACCCCGATGGCAGGTCTACCATGAAGCTAATGGCGCCCAGCCTTCAGGGACCCTCAAAGGCCTTGTGCCTAAGTTTGTTATTTTTAATTTTGTAATTTTTTTTAAAGATTTTATTTATTTATTTGACAGACAGAGATCACAAGTAGGCAGAGAGG
The DNA here is from genome assembly GCF_922984935.1 of Meles meles. NCBI lineage: Eukaryota > Metazoa > Chordata > Mammalia > Carnivora > Mustelidae > Meles > Meles meles. The sequence goes on from NC_060077.1 coordinate 78,532,932, forward strand.
CAGGCAGAGAGAGAGGAGGAAGCAGGCTCCCCACTGAGCAGAGAGCCTGATGCGAGGCTTGATCCCATGACTCTGGGATCATGACCTGAGCCGAAGGCAGAGGCTTTAACCCACTGAGCCACCCAGGCGCCCTGTAATTGTTTTTTAGAGAGCCCATCCCTCCACCCCTGGTACAAACCTCAGGCCCCATAAAACCTGGTTCCCCCACCAGCCAAGCCCTAGCACCTCATCCCTTTCCCTCAACACTTCAGCCCCCCTCCACGGAACCCCACACCTGTGGGGAACAAAATTAAAAAACGACCTGGAAGACGGTACAATTCCCGAACTAGAAATCAGGGACAGGGTCTGAGGCCTGTACCTCAGACACCTGCTAGGGGCCTCTTAGGTGCCTCCTCAAATCACCTGACCTTTCTCTGACAGAGATCCTTCCCATGTAAAGTGGGTGTGTGTGACCAAATGACCATCAAGGTCCTTTTCGAAACTGAAAGCTTTTGATCCAAAATCCATCTCCACTGTCTCTCTCATGGGAGCTTCCATCCTCGGGCTCATTCTTCCATCCCTGAGGTGCTAGGAAGTCTCATCCCACCCTCCTGCCATCCCAGGCTCCCCTCGGGCTCAGCCTGGGCCCACCTTCTTCAAGAAGGACTTCAGTGATCGTGATGAGACAGCTCACTCTTCTCCCCATGGTTTGGTACGCCTTCTCCTGCTAGGTGTCAGTTGGGAGAGAGAAATGACAGATCACAGCCACATGTGTTAACCCTTCCAAGATTATCGTCATTTTCAACAGAAATTAATGTTTTAGCTGGATGACCTAACTCTTGGTGGTTGGTGGTGAAATTTTAGGCAGCAGCTACAGCCAAGTCTGAGGAGAAAAGATCCTCCTTGAGCTCTTGGAGCAGGCATTCTTTGAGAACCCCTCAAGTTACAAGAGGCCACCACCCATTGTTCCGGAAGCAAGAGACTAACCCGGGTTGAAGGACACAAGAGTCCTGTCAACATGGGTACAAGGGGAACCTTATCTCTCTTGGAATGTCATTTGCACTCACACAGTTGTTTGGGTTAAGCAGTGGTGTGGTGGACACTTGACTCGCTGATGGGAGACTTTGTTCCCCTGCTTTCTCCCTCGTCCCACACCCTGACAGGGGTGATCTTCCTCAGTCACTCCTGGCCACCCTAACACTAAGGGAAGGAAAAACAAATGGTTAACTATTAGAGATCACGGTCCTAGAAGACACAAGTCTCCATTCGTTTACAAATGTCTTAGTGATTTACAAGAAGAAAAGCATTCTTAGGTTATTGATAGACCCATAACTCAATGCCAGGAGCCCTCACATCACCCTCCCCTCCGAAGTGATGTGGGAAACAGAGGTAGAAAGGAATGTAAACAAAATAAAATTTCCTGATAACCTGAAGTCCATGGACCAGTACTTGAGTATGACATTCCTTTAGGAAACTCCCAACTGGTCTGAATGTTAACGCTTTGCTAGAGGGAAAAACCACCTTAGCTGGACCCGGGCAAAGCCTCCAGGATCCTGAGAGCCTTCTTTAGCATATCAAAGTCCTCTTGGATGCCTCCCTTTGTCCCTACCTCCCCCAGCTCCCAAGTAGAGAATCTGTCCCCCCTCACAACACCAGTGCAGCTCTTTCTGCCCACAGGTGCCCTCCCGTGCTTTAATAAAATCACCTTTTGCACCAAAAATGTCTCAAGAGTTCTTCCTTGGCCTTGGACCTTGGTTCTGGACCTCACCCACAGTTAAAAACTACATCCCCATGAGAGATAGAAACAACCTTAAAACCCTCAGCCACCCAGCCATTTTACGCAGTTGGAAACTGAGGCTCCAAGGCCAGGGTATGGCAGAGCCCAGCAAAATGAAGTATTAATGGCCCCAGCACAGCCCGCTTGCCCTTTCAAAGTGGGTAGGTGCAACTTGGTCCAATTACATGTAAATACTTTTTAGCTACTGGGGCGCCTGGGTGGCTCAGTGGGTTAAAGCCTCTGCCTTCAGCTCAGGTCATCATTCCAGGGTCCTGGGATGGAGCCCCGCAGCGGGCTCTCTGCTCAGCAGGGAGCCTGCCTCCCCTTCTCTCTCCCTGCCTGCCTCTCTGCCTACTTGTGATCTCTCTCTATGTCAAATAAATAAATAAAATCTTAAAAAAAAATACTTTTTAGCTATTAATAAAGCCAAATGACACTCTGTTGAAGGGGGGGGCATTTCGCATGTTTGTAGCATTAAAGAAACCAAAATAGGTTAGTATATAACCATTTTCCTAGAGTATGGGGACCCATGAAAGGAGACCATGAATTTCAACCCTGAATCCCAGAACTCCAGTCTGTGTGTTATTGAAAGGAAAAAGAAAAAATAAATAAACATAAATAAATAAAGGAAACACCTTTGTATCAGCACTAGTGGACTATCGTTCCTCCCCCACGGGCTGGAAGAGGAGACGTTGGTCGTACAAAGTGTCACCTGTATTAGGACCTGGAATTGTTTGGGAAGGAAGAGAGATTCCCAGTGCTTGAGCAATGCGAAAGCGATCGCTGCTCTGGGGAAGCATGAGGTCATCTGCACGCGTTGATTCATGTCCTCTTACCCGCCAAGCATCTGGCTCCCCAGCAACTTCCCTCAGACCAGTCTCTTTCGGCTGCTGTGGCTACAAAATCTTTTCTGCACTAAGACTTTGTGAAACCATCTTCGGAAAGCCCGGTTTTCATCGTCTTTGCAAATGGGCTCAGGGCTGCGTTTGTTTCATTCATTTCCTAAAGACTCATGCATGAGCCCCTACGGTTGAGTGGTGGTGGTGGGGGGGGGGGGTAACAACTAGCCAATAAGCCCCATGCCCGCCCTGAAGGAGGTGGCAGCTCAGCGGGAACGCGGGGAGGGAAACAAGCCATCATAACGTCATAAGTAAGCTGGGTCGCAAGGCAGGAATGGCCCTGACTCATTCTCAGAAGTCACAGAAGGCTTCTTGGAGGAGGTGTAATCTAAAGAGAGACCTAGAGGATGAGTAGGAGTTTCTGTCCTCCTCTGAATCACTGTTCAGTGGCAGCTGCTGTCATGGGACCGTTCCTCACTCCAGATCTACAGAGCAAAGCAGCCAGGCGGTGGCTAGAAAAATGAAGCGCCCTCCCTCTTCCTTCCCTCCAGGTCTGTACACAGCACTTCATTCACTCTGGAAGGAGTCTGAAGCCAGGACAAGGGTGGGGCGAAGGGGCAGGGATGCTTTCCTCCCCTGAGGACACTGAGTCAGGAAGTGCCAACCTCAACACCACAGAGATCATGCCCACTGGACTATTCCGGCAATGGGCAGCGGCGTTTATGACCGTGGGCCGCCTTCTCCCCCCTGTCGCTACCGTGTATGGATATTTTGAATATGTGTGTGTGTGTAACAGCTTTATTGAGATATAATTTACAAAGCATATTATTTACTCCCTTAAAATGTATGGTGTCATGGGTTTTAGTACAGAGTTGTTCAACCCCCTCCACAATTTTAGAGTATTTCACCACCTCAAAAAGAAACCCTGAACCTTTAGCTGTAAGCCTTCAATCTCCCCATTTCTCTCAGCCCCTGGCACCCGTTAACTACTTTGCCTCTATAGTTTTTGGTCTTCCTTTTTAAAAAAATTTTTAAAAGAGCCATCGTGGCTGTAAATAAAGGCAATGTGTTCCAGCCAGGTGGGTCCCCAAGGCCTTTTCATTTTTTAAATTAATTTATTCATCCATTCATTCATTATTTATCCATTCATTCATTTAAGTCATCTCTACACCCAACATAGGGCTTGAACTCATGACCCTGAGGTCAAGGGTCACGTGCTCTGCCGACTGAGCCAGCCAGGCACCCCAGTTTTTGCTTGTCTTAATATTTCAAACATTTCGTATAAGAGGAAGCATATAATATGTGGTCTTTTGTGGCGGATTTCTGCACCTCCCCTCATGTTTTCAAGGTTCACCTGTGTTTCACTCTTTTTTTTTTTTTAAAGATTTTATTTATTGATTTGACAGACAGAGATCACAAGTAGGCAGAGAGGCAGCCAGAAAGAGAGAGGAGGAAGCAGGCTCCCTGCCGAGCAGAGAGCCCCATGCGGGACTCGATCCCAGGACCCTGAGATCATGACCTGAGCCGAAGGCAGTGGCCTAAACCACTGAGCCACATCATGGGCTTCAGATTGACATCAGGCCAGTCATCAGTCCTACACAAAAAGTGCCACTGATTCATTGATACGTTCTACAAACATGTATGGAGCAGATGCCATGTGACGCCTAGACGTTTATGTCCTCGAAGGTTTCCAATTCACGCCGCCATCTTGATCACCACCGTCCCAGTCTACCACCATCTGCCTGCTGGACCAGGGAACTTCCTCCGAGTGAACTGTTCGCCTTCAACAGTGACTTCTTCACCTTCCATGGCTTCCCCTGGTCTCAGAATAAAGACAAAACTCCTGGGTGTGACCCAGTACCACCCCCATCCCCAGGCTGGGCCTCCCTCACTGCCATAGCAACTTCTCCCTGTGGGCTCCCGCTGTCTGTCTGCCCTCACCCTCTCACTTGCCTGCAACTGTCCATCTGGAGGCCTCTCCCTAGAACAGTCTTCTGCCTGATGCCTGCTTGTCCTTCAAATCCCAGGCCAGTCGTCCCTTCCCAGAGAAACCCTCCCCTACAGTCGCACTCACACCCTCATAATTCATCTGATAGCCTTCTGCATCTTTCTTTTTTTTTTTTTTTAAAGATTTTTTATTTATTTATTTGACAGAGAGAGAGATCACAAGTAGGCAGAGAGGCAGGCAGAGAGAGAGGAGGAAGCAGGCTCCCCGCCGAGCAGAGAGCCCGATGCGGGGCTCGATCCCAGGACCCTGAGATCATGACCTGAGCCGAAGGCAGTGGCTTAATCCACTGAGCCACCCAGGCGCCCCGCCTTCTGCATCTTTCTTTTGCCACACAGCTTAAACCCAGGTTCGACTAGACATTTGTGATTGTTTGATTAAGAACCGCCTCCCCTCTAGACTTTAAGCTCTTTGAGGATAGGTCTAGTTTGGCTCCTCTCGAGTCCCTGAGACCTAACAGTGCATGCATCACAAACACAGAAAGGACGTACCAATATTTGTAGAGTGCTCCTATATCCAGACACTTCTACCAACGCTATCTCATGTGCCCTTACACTGACCCTATGTGGAAGGTATTGTTAGTTTCGTTTCACCAATAAGATCCATGAAGCTGAGACAGTAAAAATAAATAACCTGCCAAAATCTGGTGAGTGACAGAGGACGAGTCTCTCCTGGGCCTATGGAATTCTCAGTTCTAAGCTCTTTCCACTAATACCAGGTTGTTTCTGGAATCAAGAAGACAGATCCCTCCCATTCTAGAATTATGAAATAAGCCCCTGTTCACAAATGCCAGTTAAACACGGAAAGAGAGCAGCAGGGCAAAATGTAGCCTCCAAGTAAAAACCACCGGTTGCAGAGATCACAGCGAGATACGCAGGGCCTGTCAAGGGGGAAGCTTCCTGATACTTGAGACTCACAAAAATACCCACCCCTCCCCGTTTGTCAGTTTCAATCTTAATTGACTTGCTGGAAATGTGTTCTCACATTTCTAAATGGAGACCAAACGTTTCCTTTGGAATTTTCTTACATTGTTTTATTTTTGGGTGTCAACCTTTTTCATTTTAGTCCTGCTAAGAATTCACTGTGCATTTCCTTTGGGGGAATTTTTTTTTTCTTTTTTTAGGGAGGCATTACCTCCACCAGGAAAAACCGGTTACCAGAGCCAGCCCCAGAGGTCGGCTGCCTCTGCACAGTTATCACTGAGGCATTTTCATGTAAAGGTTCTCCGTCATTTCGGCGTGACCTCAGAGCACATGAGCCAAGGTTCATCTGCGACCACACCCTCCTGGACCTGGTCCCGCCACCAGCTTTGTCATCAAAATGCAAGTGGCTGACCTCTCGATGACATAGTTAGGTCATTAATAAATAATTCTTTCAAACCAGGAATTCCCCAATTAATGTTAAATGGGAAGAGGGTGATCAGTCGGGGCCCCTGGCATCAGGCCATCTTCCTATTACGAAGGACAGATTCCTTTTGCTCTGGGGAATGTTCTGGGTATGTTCTTTGGCAATCAAAACTGCTGTCTGTTTCCAACAGAGATTTGCTAAAAAATAATGTGTCTATACAGATGCTTCAATGTTACCCAGTCTTAAAAGGGAAGGAAATTCTGACACAGGCTAGAACACAGATGAAACTTAAGGATACTGTGCTCCATGACGCTGGTCACAAAAGAACAACTATCGGGGCGTCTGGCTGGCTCAGTCGGCAGAGCATGCGACTCTTGATGCTGGGGTCGTGAGTTCAAGCCCCACGTTGTGGGTAGAGTTTATTTAAAAAAAAAAAAAAAAAAAAAAAGGACAGATATTACATGATTCCACTGATAGAGGCTCCCAGAGTTGTCAAACTGATAGAGAAAGTAGAACGGTGGTTGCCAGAGGCTCAAGAGGAGGAGGGGAAATGAGAAGTCAGTGTTGAATGATCTTCAGTTTAGGAAGATGAAGTCCTGGAGGCGGGTGGTGTGAGTGTATGTGATGCCGCTGAACTGTGCACTTAAAATGATAAAAATGGGAAATGTCATGTTCTGTATATTTTACCGTCAAAAAAAAAAGTGTGGGAATTTTTTTAAAAGTCTCACCTGTTGTCCTTCTAATTGCTCATGAGTTGCACCTTGGGGTGGCATGCCCCCTACCACCTTGAACCTTGTTTCTTCAAGGTTCTCTGGACTGGCAACCTCGCCATCAGCCGGAAGCACAGTCTCGCCCCAGACCTACTGAAGTGGAATTTGCATTTAACAGGACCTGCGGGGTTTTGAGAAGCGCTGCTGTAGACGGGGGGGGGGGGGGGGGGGGGGCACTCAAGCAAGCTTGAATGCACATTGGACTCACCCGGGAAGCTTCAAGATCCTGATTTTTATTGTTGAGGATGGCCAGGGCCCAGGATCTGCAAGTGCTCACCGGGGAATTCTAATCTGCTGCCAAAACCCGAATTGCAGCCACAGCTGGGATCTACCCATCCGGACTGAACACTTGGCCCTTTAACATCTTCTGGATTTTTCTCATCTCAGCACTGGGACATGGTTTCTGAATGGAATACTCTGAAGTTCTGTTTGAAAAGTCTCATCCTCTTGGTTTTTTCATAATCTAAATTCATATGACAGAGACTCCTTGTGACCGCTCGTCTAATTGAACTTACCCGTGGGGCATGAGAAATGTTTATATTGCTCTGTTTTCTAGATAACCGAAACTTATACCTTTTGTGACAGAATTTTTCTGAAGATTTAAGTCATTTGGATGTAAATATTTCTTTCCCTTTTAAAAAGATTTTATTTATTTATTTGAGAGAGAGAGAGAGGGAGAATACGAGTCGGGGGAGGGGCAGAGGGACAAGCAGACTCCCCGCTGAGTGGGGAGCCTGACCCTAGGCTGGATCCCAGGACCCTGAGAGCGTGACCTGAGCTGAAGTCAGATGCTTAACCGACTGAGCCACCCAGGTGTCCCTAATTCATTCTTTAAAACTTTGGGACTAACCCAATTTCTCATTTTGCAGTAGCATCAATTTTGTTTCTTAGTTCAAATTTTTTATTTTATTATTATTTTTTAAGGATTTTATTTATTTGTCAGAGAGAGAGCGCATGCACAAACAGGGGAAGCAGCAGGCAAAGGGAGAGACAGGCTCCCCACTGAACAGGGAGCCTGATGTGGGACTCGATCCCACAACCTGGGATCACCACCTGAGCCAAAGGCAGACCTTAACCCACTGAGCCACCCAGGCATCCCTTAGTTCAAACATTTTCGACCTAACTGCTTTCCTCAATAAATACTGTACTGCAGCATGAAATAATAATTATATACAATCAGCTTTCACGATATTAACAAAAAGAATAATCTCAATTTAACACATTAGTTCTTATTTAACTCATAATTTTCACTATGACACTAGGCATGCATTTTTTAGTTTTTTTGTGGAAAGACTTTTTGATGAGGGAAGCCGTATGTTGATTTACATTTTGGGATAAAACCCTTAATCTGTGTAACTATTCCAGGAACTTCCCGGTCATTACACCTACACCATCAAAACTCATTCCTGCATAAATCTGAAACTCCAAGCTACATTTAATTGCCAATATAACCCCTCAGAGTTTTATACAGTTCAGAGCTAATTGTGTCTGTAGTCAATGAAGCTGAAAGAAATAATCCTTCCTTTATAATGCCATTGTGTTCAAAATATACTTTAAATATTATCATTAGCAAATTCTCTTCATTTATCAAGCTGCAATGAAAACAGTAGCTTTACTTGTTCAGTTGGTTGGTCTATAGCACTAGTCAGTTCCTGAAAACACTGAGCTACGCTATCCTAGACAAACATTCCTGAGCTATCTTTACACAGATTCACCTACTTCCAAGCAAACCTCTTTGATTCAGTCTTTTTTACTGGCATCTCAGCAACTGTATTTTTTGAAATTTTATTAAAGATTTTATTTATTTATTTATTTATTTATTAAGATTTTATTTATTTGACAGACAGAGACCACAAGTAGGCAGAGAGGCAGGCAGAGAGAGGAGGAAGCAGGCTCCCCGCCGAGCAGAGAGGCCCACACAGGGCCCGATCCCAGGACCCTGGGATCATGACCTGAGCCCAAGGCAGAGGCTTCAACCCAGGTGCCCCAAGATTTTATTTATTTGAGAGAGCGATCAAAGGGTAGAGGGAAGAGCAGACTCCCCAGTGAGCAGAGAGCCGGACTCAGGGCTCTACGCCAGGACCCTGGGACCATGACCTGAGCCAAAGGCAGACGCTTAGCCAATTGAGCCTCCCAGACATCTCAAAATTTTATTTTATTTTAAGGTAGGCTCCACACAGGGGGGCCTGTGTGGCAGTTGGTTAAACCTCTGACTCTTGTTTTCGGCTCGGGTCATGATCGCGGGGTCCCCTGAGAACTCTTCTGTTTTGCATGTTTAGTGCTGCTTAAGTTTTGGCGGTTCCATTGGTTCATCAGACTATCTCTTCCTTTTTTTTTTTTTTAAAGATTTTATTTATTTATTTGACAGAAATCACAGGTAAGCAGAGAGAGGGAGAAGCAAGCTCCCTGCTTGCTGAGCAGAGATCCTGATACGGGGCTCGATCCCAGGACCCTGAGATCATGACCTGAGCCGAAGGCAGAGGCTTAACCCTCTGAGCCACCCAGGCGCCCCAAACTATCCATTTCTACAAATAATGTATCATTGTTCCTGCATTTTGCCATCAATGATGCCTATAAAATCAAAATCAATATACAAACCAACATATCTGAGCCAAATTACTGTTACAACTTCAGTCCTCCCTTCTTTGAAATAACTAACTTGTTTTCATCATATGGTTTCCTACTGCTGCCACTTTGGGGAAAAGTGTGTCTCTCCTGGACAAAACGAGCCCAGTGAGCTTACTCACCAGCAGTAAATCCGAAGTTAAGAAATCGTACTCCCACACCAAGATCCTTAACTTAACCACATCTGTAAAGTCCTTTTTGCTATTTCACAGGTTCTGGGGATTGGAACATGAATCTCCTTGGGGGCTTTATTCTATCTACAGATAGACATGACTTTCAGGGAAAGCGGCCTGTTCTTTCTTTCTGCAGAATGGAGTACAGATGAGTCATCGGGGTCAGGAGCCACCAGGCTGGATCATGAGAAGATTAACAACCACATGCTGTAGACGACAGAGTAATTTAGGTAAGAAAAAGCTTCCTGGTATGGCTGGGATTGCCATGCTAGCTTGGACCTCTACGCATCGGAGAAATAAACAGCTATCTTACTGGTAAGATAGCCAGTATTATTTGAAGGCTTCTCTATTACAGTATCTTATTTATAAGATACTCTGTTATAGTATCTTATTATAGTATCTTAATTAATTTCACCATCAAAAGAAAAAAAAATCAGATGAGGGGAGGGGAGGGGAGAGAATGAGGGATGGAAGAACAAAGTCAAATCGTACTCACTTCCTAGGGTGGCTCAAAAGCAATTTCGAATATGTGGAGGAATGTGACAACTCACTATAATTCACCCAGAGAAATAAATTCCTTGAGTGACAAATCCCTCTGCTTTCATTTCTTCTCTTGCAAATTGGTCAAGATTCAGATCCACATGCTGATAGCCAGCTCGTGTCAGTGACCTCCCCTCTTGGGTTAGACTTTGGCAATCTTGTCCTTTGATCTCTATGGAAGGATAGACACATGGCCAGCGTTTCCCCGGGCTCAGGGGCTACGGTGACTGAATTCTCATCTCAGGATGAGCTCCCTAAGTCTGGAGTGTTAGGTCATCTTGGGAAGCAGATAATCTTGTGTTTAGGGCAGGTCTGCCTACATGCGATCTCTTGATTTCACTTCAGGGCTGAGTGGAAGGTGAATGACCAAGAGCTTATCTAGCTGGAGTTTGCATTCCACGTGGCTCGGTCCGCAACAGTGGAGGCTGAGTAATCAGATGTGGTTTTTGACAAGATGGTTTTAAGACCCGCCTTTCCGAGCCCAGTCTATAGCTTCTCTTCTCCTCGGGGATGGCTGTCAGGAGTAGGGAAATGACAGATAGGACTTTCCTACCTGCTCTAGTTGAAGCTCTCCTAACTGAAGGATTCCACGAAGCGTCAGTCCCTTCTTAGCTGATGGGGAGAAAGAGCTGCAGCTTCATGTCTGGCTCTTCAGTGCTTTGGGGACATAGAGATTTGACTTTTTGATGTGTGAGCATCCCAGCTCTACCCTTCGTTCATTTCTTGCAGTTTTCCTCCTGAAGGAGAGTCCTTAGGTTCAATTAGCTTTATAAGCTATTATCAAAATAACAATAGTAATAGTAGTACTAAAATATGGTGTTTTCGGGGCGCCTGGGTGGCTCAGTGGATTAAGCCGCTGCCTTCGGCTCAGGTCATGATCTCAGGGTCCTGGGATCGAGCCCCGCATCGGGCTCTCTGCTCCACAGGGAGCCTGCTTCCTCCTCTCTCTCTGCCTGCCTCTCTGCCTACTTGTGATCTCTCTCTGTCAAATAAATAAATAGAATCTTTAAAAAAATAAAAAAAATAAAAAAAATAAAATAAAATATGGTGTTTTCTGGGGTGCCTGGGTGGCTCAGTGGGTTAAATGTCTGCCTTTGGCTCAGGTCATGATCATAGAGTCCTGGGATTGAGCCCTGCATGGGGTGGCCTGCTTATCTGAGAGTCCGCTTCTCCTCTCTCTCTGCCCCTCCTCCCCACTTATGCTCTCTCTCTCAAATTAAAAATAATAATAATAATGTGTTTTCCCACATTCCTAAGAAATTTGCCATGAAACATTTAAGACATTTTTTAAAGGTTTTATTTATTTATTTGGCACAGAGAGTGAGAGAGAGCACAAGCAAGGGGAGCAGCAGCAGGAGAGGGAGAAGCAGGCTCCCTGCTGAGCAGGGAACCAGACACCAGACTTGATCCCATCCTGGGATCATGACCTGAGCTAAAGGCAGCCGCTTAATGACCGAACCATCCAGGTGACCCTAGGATATGTATTCTACTGCAATGGTTCTTTCTATTCCACATTGAGAGGTCCATCAGCTTGATATGTGAAACTCTAGCTCATTAACTTTCACTGCTATTTACTATATGTGTGAGTATATACTACAATGTATTCTCCTGTGGATATACACATAAACATGTCTTATAATTTTTTTATTTTTATTTTTTAAGATTTTATTCATGGGGTGCCTGGGTGGCTCAGATGTTGAGCATCTGCCTTCGGCTCAGGTTGTGGTCCTGGAGTACTGGGATTGAGCCCCACATAGGGCTCCCTGCTCAGCAGGAAGCCTGCTTCTCCCCCCTGCCACTCCCCCTGCTTGTGTTCCCTCTCTCGTTGTCTATCTCTCTGTCAAATAAATGAATAAAATCTTTTTTTTAATCTTTTTTTAAAAGATTTTATTCATTTATTTGACAGAGAAAGAACACATCAGGGAGAGCAGCCAGCAGAGGGAGAGGGAGAGGCAGGCTTATCAATCAGGGAGCCCAAGGTGGGGCTTGATCTGAGGACCCTGGGATCATGACCTGAGCCAAAGGCAGATGCTTAACAACTGAGCCACCCAGGTGCCCCTAAACATGTCTTTTAAAAATAAAATAAGTTTCAGGACTCCTGGGTGGCTCAGTTGGTTAAGCATCTCCCTTCAGCTCAGGTCATGATCCCAGGGTCCTGGGATCAAGTCCCACATTGGGCTCCCTGCTCAGCGGGAAGCCTGCTTCTCCCTCTGCCTGCAGCTCCCCCTGCTTGCCCTCATGCTCACTTGCTCTCTCCCTCACAAATAAATAAAATCTTTAAAAATAAAATAAGTTTCTTTGTACACGGTGTCAATTGTGGCACCTGGAACTGTTTTTTCTAGATCTGCACTGTCCCAGACAGTAGCCACAAGCCATGTGTGGTTACCGAACACTTGAAACCTGCCTCGTCTAAACTGAGATATGATGTGACTATAAAATAATAAAGTAGATGCCAGATATTGAAGACTTAGTATAGGAAAAGGCAAGTAATTTTTATATCGATAAACTCTTGGATGTATTGGGTTAAATAAAATAGATAATTATAATCAGTTTCTCCTGTTTCTATTTTTTTTTTTTTTTTTACTTGACAGACAGAGAGATCACAAGTAGGCAGAGAAGCAGGCAGAGACAGAGGGGGAAGCAGGCTCCCCGCTGAGGAGAGAGCCCGATGCGGGGCTTGATCCCAAGACCCTGAGATCACGACCTAAGCCAAAGGCAGAAGTTCGACCCCCTGAGTCACCCAGGCGCTCCATGTTTCTCATACTTTTAAAAATGCAGCTACTAAGAAACTTAAAATTACATGTGTCTCTCAGCAAAGGCAGTCCTGAGAGGAAAGTATATAGCAATACAAGCCTTTCTCAGGAAACAAGAAAGGTTTCAAGTACACAACCTAAAGGAGCTGGAGAAAGAACAGCAAAGAAAACCCAAACCCAGAAGGAGAAGAGAAATAATAAAGATCAGAGCAGAAATCAATGAAATAGAAACCAAAAGAACAGTAGAACAAATCAACGAAACTAGGAGTTGGTTCTTTGAAAGAATTAATAAGATTGATAAACCCCTAGCCAGACTTATCAAAAAGAAAAGAGAAAGGACCCAAATTAATAAAATTATGAGTGAAAGAGGAGAGATCACAACCAACACCAAAGAAATAACAAACAATTATAAGAACATTTTATGAGCAACTATAGGCCAGCAAATTTGGCAATCTGGAAGAAAGGGATGCATTCCTAGAGACATATAAACTACAAAAATTGAACCACGAAGAAACAGAAAACCTGGACAGACCCATATCCAGTAAGGAGATTGAAGCAGTCATCAAAAATCTCCCAATAGGGGCGCCTGGGTGGCTCAGTGGGTTAAGCCGCTGCCTTCGGCTCGGGTCATGATCTCAGGGTCCTGGGATCGAGTCCCGCATCGGGCTCTCTGCTCAGCAGGGAGCCTGCTTCCCTCTCTCTCTCTCTCTGCCTGCCTCTCTGCCTTGTTGTGATTTCTCTCTGTCAAATAAATAAATAAAATCTTTTAAAAAAAAAAATCTCCCAATAAACAAAAGCCCAGGGCCACATGGCTTTCCAGGGGAATTCTCCCAAACATTTAAAGAAGATGGGGCACCAATGGGGCTCCGTGGTTAAGCCTCTGCCTTCAGGCCAGGTCATGATCTCAGGGTCCTGGAATCGAGCCCCGCATCGGGCTCTCTGCTCAGCAGAGAGCCTGTCCCCCACAACCGCTGCCTGCCTCTCTGCCTACTTGTGATCTCTCTCTCTGTCAAATAAATAATAAAATCTTTTAAATTAAAAAAAATAAAAATTAATACATATTCTCCTGAAACTGTTCCAAGAAATAGAAATGGAAGGGAAACTTCCAAACTCATTTTATGAGGCCAGCATTATCTTGATCCTAAAACCAAAGACCCCATCAAAAAGGAGAATTACAGACCACTATCCCTGAGGAACAAGGATGCAAAAATTCTAGCCAATAGGATACAACAGTACATTGAAAGGATTACTCACCACGACCAAGTAGGATTTATTCCTGGGCTGGAATGTTGGTTCAACATCTGCAAATCAATCAATGTGATATGATACATTAATAAAAGAAAGAACAAGAACCATATGATACTCTCAATAGATGCTGAAAAAGCATTTGACAAAGTACAGCATCCTTTCTTGATCAAAACTCTGCAAAGTATAGGGATAGAGGGTTTATACCTCAATATCATCAAAGCCATCTATGAAAAACCCACAGCAAATATCATCCTCAATGGGGAAAAACTGAGAGCTTTTCCCCTAAGGTCAGGAACATGGCAGGGCTGTTGACTATCACCACTGGTACTGAACATAGTACTAGAAATCCTAGCCTCAACAATCAGACAAGAAAAAGAACTAAAAGGTATCCAAATTAGCAAAGAAGAAGTCAAACTCTCACTCGTTGCAGATGATATGATACTTTATGTGGAAAACCCAAAAGCCTCCACCCCAAAACTGCTAGAATTCATACAAGAATTCAGTAAAGTGTCAGGATATAAAATCAATGCACAGAAATCAGCTGCATTCCTCTACACCAATAGCAAGACAGAAGAAAGAGAAATTAAGGAGTCGATCCCATTTACAATGGCACCCCAAACCATAAGATACCTTGAAATTCTTTTAGAAATCTCCACTTGTCTGTTTTTGTCATTTGACTCCTAGGCAGCTCACAGGTGGATGGAAGACCCTCCCCCTACCCAGGAGGGTGGAGGTCGACCCTTGTCTCTGGGGAAGATCCACCAGCCTCGGCAGCCTGGGGTAGCTGTGTTGCCCTTGCGCTCCAGCCTGTGCGGTGTCACTGGGCCCAACTCTGTGCGTGCTGAGGTGGATGGGAGCATGGGGACATCTTCTTCTAACCGCTAAACTATCAGAGGACCATCTTCTGGAGTCTGCCAGATCTTTCATTCTCAAGAACATTTTAGTAAAAAATAAGAACTTTCCCTTTGCCTGTCCGCAAGTCAGACTAATTTTTGGTACTTATTTTTGATGCAACTTTTGGCAAGAAGATCAGTCCTGCTGCTCTCTCATAATTCCAGTGTTTCCAAAAGAGATGGGGTTCCTGAGCCACATGGGCAAAGACACTCATACTTTCCTCTTGGAGTTGAAATTTGCTTTCTCTGGGTTGATTATGGGGGAGGTGGGTGTCCCATCATCTCCCACTCTCTTATTTTGCAAGATCTCCGACTATGAGTGTTCTTGCTTCCTATCACGAGAGGAGAAAGTTC
This sequence comes from Meles meles, assembly GCF_922984935.1. NCBI lineage: Eukaryota > Metazoa > Chordata > Mammalia > Carnivora > Mustelidae > Meles > Meles meles. The sequence goes on from NC_060077.1 coordinate 78,548,235, forward strand.
AAAACCAATAATTCTATCAGAGAACCCTGGGCAGACTCTCATGTTTAGAACTTTGAAATCATGGCTCTCTGTCTCAAGGTACTTTTAGATCCTTAAGCAAATAGTCAGTTACCTGCCTCATGAGCCAGCAACCCTCGGCACACCTACCCCGCCATCTGTTTCACAGATGGCAATGTTTCAGTATCAGGGACGGATGGTGTGTGGCTGGAGAGGTGGCTGGCTGGCTAGTGGTGGGCTTGCTATACTGTGCTAGAGGGTTTGAACTTAAATATACAGTGTAAATCTAAAAACTATTAGGAAAAAAATGGGACATTTATGGACTCTAAGACTAGATGAAGAGTTTTTAGACTTCACACTGAGAGTACAATCCATAAAAGGAAAAACTGATAAATTAGACCTCATCAGAATTAAGCATTTTTGCTTTGTGAACAAGGGTAAGAAGGCAAGTTATGGATTGGGAAAAAATGCTTATATACCACATATCCAACAAAGGACTTATATCCAGAATATATAAGAAGTTCTCCCAAAACCCAAACAATCCAATTGAAAACAAACATATTTTACCAGAAAGCATATACAAATGATGAATTTTTTAAAAAACCCAAACAATCCAACTAGGACATAAGCAGACATGGCAGTGGAAAGCATACACAAATGACCAAGCACACACAAAGACATTCAACATTATTAGCTACTATGGAAATGCAAATTAAAACCACAGTGAGATATCATGACAAACCTAATCAGAATCACTAAAATAAAAAAATACTGATGACACAAAATGCTGGCAAGAATATAGAATCACCGGATAGGAATGTAAAATAGTACAGCCACTCTGGAAAATAGTTTGGCAGGGGCTTAAAGAACTAAACATGCACTTCCCGTATGTCCCAGCAATCGTGCGCTTTGGCGTTGGCGTTGATCCCAAGAAATAACTCAAGTTCATGCAAAATCTATACACAAGTGTTTGTAGTGGCTTTATTCACGATAGTCCCAAACTGGAAATAGCCCAGATGTCCTTCGATGGGTGAATGGTTGAGCAAACTGCCACGCAGCCATGTCATGGAACACTGCTGTGCAATAATGAGGAAGGAACTAATGATACACTCCACAACTTGGATCTAGGGAATCAGTCTGAATGAAAAAAAAACAAAAACAGTTCAAAGGTTATATATTGTATGATTTCATTTATAGAACATTCTAGAAATAACAAAAGACTAGTGATTGCCGGGGTTAAGGGTGGGAGTTGGGAGGATATAGAAGGGACACAGGAGGCAGGCATGCGGTGACAGAACAGGTCTGTATCTTAATTAGATTGGTGATTAGGTGAAGCTACACTTGAAATTGCATAGACACACACACACACACACACAGGAGTGCTTGTGAAATCGGAGACACGTGAATAAGCTCTGTGGATCATATGAGCAGTCAGTTTCCTGGTTTTGCTCTGATGCTATGGATGTTACCACTGGAAGAGGCCAGACAAAGCTCGCTGAACTTCCCTGGGTGGTTTTTTCCTGCAACGTCTTGTGAATGTATCATTTCAAAATAAAAAGTATTTTAAAAACCACATTTGTGGGGTGCCGGGGTGACTCAGTCGTTGAGTGTCTGCCTGCAGATCAGGTCATGATCATGAGGGTCCTGGGATGGAGCCCCACATTGGGCTCCCTGCGCAGGGGGAAGCCTGCTTCTCCCTCTCCCATTCCCCCTGCTTGTGTTCCCTCTCTTGCTGTCTCTCTCTGTCAAATAAATAAATAAAATCTTTTAAAAAATTAAAAAAATAAAAACCACATTTGGGGGGCACCTGGGTGGCTCATTTGGTTAAGCATCTGACGTTGGCTCAGGTCATGATCCCAGGGTCCTAGGATCCAGCCCTGTGTGGGGTCCTCTGTGCTCAGCGGGGAGTCTGCTTGTCCTACCCCCTCTGCCCCTCCCCCAACTCATGCCACATGTGCATGCGTGCACAGGCGCAGTCCCTCTCTCTCTCTCTGTCAAATAAATAAAATATTTTAAAAAATAAATAAAAGGGGTGCCTGGGTGGGTCAGTGGGTTAAAGCTTCTGCCTTTGGCTCAGGTCATGATCCCAGGGTCCTAGGATCGAGCCCCACATCGGGCTCTCTGCTCAGCAGGGAGCCTGCTTCCTCCTCTCTCTCTCTGCCTGCCTCTCTGCCTACTTGTGATCTCTGTCAAATAAATAAATAAAATCTTTAAAAAAAAATAAATAAAATAAAATAAAAAATAAAAAATAAATAAAATAAAAACTGCACTTGGGGATGAAACAATTTTTTAATTTGGAATTACCTCAGGATATATACATTTATAGAACTGTTATTTGGCACCTAATACCCATTTGCTTTGGTAAGTGTATCTACTTAGAAATCTGTCTTGCCATTCAGTGTCCTGTTCTGCTGAACATAGGGTTAAACAGCATTTTCGGTATGACAGTCGTGGACTGTTCTACGACTTTCTAGATGTTTGCTAGCAGTGTCTAGAAATGACATATGGGCACTACGTAGGTCAGCTGGTTTGAATGAATGTGGTTCCTCGTGTAAACACCTCGTGCTCGATCCCATCAGCACACATACAGAGTCTGTGGTGGTAAACTTGCTTGGCTTTGGGGGGTTGGAGGGTTATGAGTATTTTTCATAACTATCATTTCCCGAACCTGACTTTAGTATACTTTCCATATTTGCTAATACATGATCTACCTGAAGCGTGTCTTTAAAAATATGTGACTTTGGGGGTGCCTGACTGGCTCAGTCAGTGGAGCATGCAACTCTTGATCTCGGGGTTGTGAGTTCGAGCCCCACGTTGGGTATGATTAAAAATTACAAAAAGTAATAAAAATAAATAAAATTATGTGACTTTTTACATTTTTTGCATGTATTATCTTATTTAGGACTCCTATTAATCCAACTAAAAATATGCTTTCTTCCTTTCCTAAAACATAAACATGAGAAGTTATTTTTCTGAATAAATGGTCCATGAACATTGTTATCCCAGCATTGCTATCACCGCTCACAGCACTGCGGAAACTCTCTTTTCGGGCTTTTTCTGGGGGTACTCTGAGGCATATTCTTTTGACTGCCCTCAGTTGTGGAAAATTTTCACCTTTTAAAGACTAGAACTTTATCTACCGAGCTACCTAGGTCTGTCATCTCAAGTAATTCGGCACAGAGTAAAACAAGGCAGTATTTTCTACTTGCAGGCTTACAGAAATTCATCTGTACCAGCAAGGATGCTGAGAAGCCAGGAGCCCTCTGCATTGCCAGAGACAGTCTGACTTGCTACAGGTTTTTGGAAAACAATTGGGCAATTTATCCATCCAAAGCCTTGAGGAAGGTGCGAACAGTTCAAGGAGGCATTCCACTTCGGGGTATGTAGCCTGTATTTTAAAGTTCATCCAAAGTGATGTTCACTGCCATAACGGAAACCTAGTCCATTGCCTACAGAATATATCCCCTAATTTACTGTAAGGTTACGTCCGTTCTCCCCTGGGGAGTTAGGCCAGTCAAAGGAACCGAATTTCCCCAGCTCGCACATCTCCACTAGAGGAGGTTGGGAAAACTGCGCCACACCCATCCCTCCCCAGCGGGCTCCAGTTCCAGCTAGTTCATTTGCATCTCTAAGTGGGAGGTAGAGTGACAGCTGCTTTGAGTGTAAAGAGCCCAGGGCACGTACTGCAGTAAGAGTTCAGTACGTGTGATTTCCAGCAAGTTAATCACAAACGCACACCGCCTGGGACTACTATTTTGATGTAAGAATCATTTAGTGTGTGCACTCCCCTGTGCTCATTTGCAAATCAATCCTATTCAAAGGCTTTCCGTCAATGTCTTTGTTAGCTTTTGCCCTTCCTTCTCAGCTGTTTTTGTTTTGGGGTTTTTTTGTTTGTTTTTGTTGTTGTTATAGTTGTTGTTTTCCACTAACATCTCATCATTCTCTTCCATCCTTCCCCCAAATTTAGCCTCCTAGTTCAAGGGCTTAAAAATATTTATAAATATTTTAATACCAGGTGCAAATTAATCCCTGTATACACTTCAAAGGGATCGTGTAATAACTTTCAACATCTATCACTTACCCCTACGGTTTATGGTACAAGGCCCACCCCTGTTCCTTTCTTATGTTGTTAGATGTGTGAAATCATTGTTCCCAACCCACAATCCCTTCTTAGAAATGCTTCTGTTCCCACAGGCCAGGGGAGCCACCCCTACCTGCCCATTACTACAAGCTGGATGCCTATGCTTCCTTTACATGAACCAGCACAAATGAGTTTTTGTTAATGACACCAAATGATCCTTGAATCCGATTCTCAGAGTGGGTCTTCAAAACAAAGATTATATAAACTAATGAATAAATATTAACCATATTAGGAACTAATCCCATTCATTTTTCATCTCTTTTTCTGCTTCTAAAAAATGTGAAATGCCTTCCATACAGAAGAGTGCATACAATTTATATATAAGGTTCAAAACAACGTCTGCCTGTGGTGGGTGGGCGGCTCAGGTGGTTAGGCATCTGCCTTTGGTTCAGGTCATGATCTCAGGGTCCTGGGACGGAGCCCCAAGCTGCGCTCCCAGCTCAGTGGGGAGGCTGTTTCTCTCTCTGCCCCTGCTTCTTGCTCGTGTTCTCTTCTCTCTCCCTCTCAAATAAATAAACAAAATCTTTAAAAATAAATAAATTTTAAAAAATAATAAAACAACCTCCGCTTGAAACTATGCACATGTTTCATGAATTCTTCTGGGCCAGACAGTAAATATTTCTGGCTTTGTGGGACATCCGGTCTCTGTCAGAACTTCTGTAGAATGTTTGTAGCACTAAAGCACATGATTAATAATGGTTGTATTCCAGTAAATATTATTGTAAAAAAGGCAGCAAGCTGGATTTGGTCCAGAGATCATCACTCAAAGACTATGCCTTAAAACCGAATTATAACCCCGGGTTTAAGGGATTTCAATGCAACGTTCTTCCCCACCACCCAGCTCAGTAACACGTAACACCGGAGCAGTTTCTGTTGGCCCATGCTGGAGGGTTAATCCCCGCTCCCTTCAAGGCACAGCTGCCCTTCTGATCCTTGTGATGCACATTTTCTTCCCCACCACCCAGCTCAGTAACACTTAACACCGGAGCAGTTTCTGTTGGCCCATGCTGCAGGGTTAATCCCCGCTCCCTTCAAGGCACAGCTGCCGTTCTGATCCTTGTGATGCACACTTTCTCGCTCCTCTCTCCAGCTCTGCCAGCTCTGAATGCATTACTAAACAGGAGAGCTTATTTTTGCCTGTTTTTGAAATTTCAATAAACGGAATTCTACTGAATGCATTCTTCGTTTTCTCTTTTTTTCTCCTCCTCCTCCAGGCTGATATAATCTCTCCCAGACATGGAGATGGAGGAACTCTCTCCCAGAGGCAGAACTAGAAGGTTAGGAGGCTGTTGGGGGTGGTACAAGGCAGTCCAGCTGATGCCGCTGGAATATACCATGAAGTTCCTCAGCTTTTTCTACTGTGAGTCCCTCTCCATGTATGCGGCAGTGAGCACCTCGGTGGCAGCGTCTGGAAACCTCCAGGACCCAGCCCTTCAGGGCCAGCCCTACCAACCAGAGCGTAAAGAAGGACATGGTGACCCACGGTTTGTGGGGGGCCCCTTCTAGGTCCAGGACAGCCCGAAGCTGGCAGACAAGATGGCCCCACAGGAAAGACCAGACAGTACTGGGCGCCCGGGTGGCTCAGTCAGTTAAGCGTCTGCCTTTGGCTCAGGTCAGGACTTCAGGGTCCTGGGATCCAGCCCTCCATCCGGCTCCCCGCTCAGCAGGGAGTCTGCTTTTCCTTCCGTCTCTGCCTCTCCCCCTGCTTGTGCTCTCTTGCTTTCTCTCTCTCTTGCCCTGTCAATAAATAAATAAAGTATTAAAAAAAAAAAAAGCAGAAGAGTATTTCTAAACCCTGACAGACAAAACAGTGTTTATCGTCCTCCAGAAGGCGTGGAAATGGCAGTCTCCATCAGAGCAGGTGAGGTCCCCCCTACTGGGAGAGAACACTGAAAACCTACAAGTGCACACACACACACACACAATCAGGGGAAGGTGGAGGGCCAGAAGGAGAAGCATGGAGCCCCATGCGGGGCTCGATCCCACGACTCTGAGATCATGACCTGAGCCGAATTCAAGAGCCAGACACTCAATCGCCTGAGCCCGCCAGGCTCCCATAGAGAGCTTCTTGCCTCCTCCCACCTCTCTCTTCCTGAAGAGCCCATGAATGAGGAAGCAGGGGTAAGGGCACAAAACCTTGAGTGGCCTGGCTAAGGGAGACCTGAGGGTTCTTGACCTGGCCTGGTTTTTTTTCCTGCCTGGCACCACTTAGCTGAGCAAGGCTACGGCCTGAAGTCTGATCCTCAGCATCCTGTCTTCCCACCTACCTCCTGGCCCCCCGAGCAGAGTCCTCCTGAGTGAACTCTCAAGCCCACTAGTGTGACATTAGAATGTTCATAATAAATTATTTATGCTGGGGGAGAGGACACTTCCTGCCTCATTTTATGAGCCCAGTATAAATTTGATATTAACATTTAACAAAGCTATTATGAGAAAGGATAATTCCAGGCTATTCTCCCTTGTGAACATTAAATGTAAAATCCTACACAAAATATTCATAGATTCTAGCAATATGCAAAAGGTCAATATCCAGAATGATGAAGTTGCTTTTTCTTGTCCAGGAAAACAAAATGTATTTACCAATCAACAATTGGGTGCTGGGTGGCTCAGTGAGTTAAGCGTCTGCCTTTGGCTCAGGTCATGATCCCAGGGTCCTGGGATCAAGTCCCGTATCCGGCTCCCTGCTCAGCAGGGAGTCTGCTCCCCCTGATTATGGGCTCGCTCTCTCTCAGATAAATAAATAAATAAAAATCTTTAAAAAAATAAAATATAACCTGAGTGTTAATATTGATTTATGCAAAACAATTCTGTGAAATCCAGTTAAATGAGTGCCTTCAGACATATTGAAAGACAGAGGGCATACCGCCATTGCTTCCTTAGCAAATTGCCATAGCTCTCTTCTGTGGCTAGTTACCAATGGCTTTTTTAGACATTCTAAATGTCCAGAGATCTCCCCCGACTCAGTCATCTCACTCTGGATGGTAGCAAGCGCGTTCCGAAGATTCAGTAAACTTCGGCTAACGGCAGTGGCATTTACAAGCAATAAAAGAAGGTCGCCTGCCAAGTTCGTTATTGGAGATTATATCTGATAGATGTGTCTTGCCTTGCAAATTAGTTTAATAGTTTTGAGCCACAATTTAAGGCTGTTCATGCATCATCAAAGGAAGATTAGAAGACATCATAGTCCACATGAAGGTAATCATTAATTCCTTCTTTTTGCCTGGGAACTTACACTCCTCGGAGCCCTGACACATCTCTCCCCATTTCGCAGTAACAGATGCGTATTCTCTTCACTGAAGTCAAGGAACTATAGTTCAGTGTCATGTTTAAACTAAAGGCACATGTATTGATGCCTAGCCAAGCACTGGTTGGTAGGCTGGGCTATCTCTACTATTGCTAGAAAACTAAAAACATATAATAAGGTTCAGTAATTTTTCTTACACCCAAAAGGAAAAAAAATCCTAGAAGAAGATCATTTCTACTTTGTATGGTGCTCTTTTTTTTTTTAAGATTTTATTTATTCATTTGACAGACAGAGATCACAAGTAGGCAGAGAGGCAGACAGAGAGAGAGGAGGAAGCTGACTCCCTGCTGAGCAGAGAGATGCAGGGCTCGATCCCAGGACCCTGGGATCATGACCTGAGCCGAAGGCAGAGGCTTTAACCCACTGAGCCACCCAGGTGACCCTGTATGGTGTTCTTTAAATGATCCCCAGACTAAAGTATACACGAGGTCATATAAGCTTGTATTTGCCTAAAGAAGTTCTGAAAGAATAAACCTGAAATTGACAAAAGTAATTAGTGACCTGTGAAGTCTCAGAGATCAAAACTGCACAGAAGAAGAACCCAAAAGTTTTCACTGTAAAGCGTCTCATATTTTTAAGTTCATGAACTATGTGAATTATTTATCATTGAGAAAAGAAATCCACCGCTAACTGAGCGGACTCAACAAAGACGCAACTTTGACTTTGGAGTTCTGTTAACGATAGTTTTCTGCCCCTGAATGCCTCTTTTGTTAGCCCCAGCCGTCATGCAGGTGTTGGTGACAACAGGGCACAGAATAAGCTGAAGTTTATGAGGTTATGGGCAAATAAAGGACACCTGCCCTCCTCACTGTTCTGCAATCTTCCCTCCAAAGATAAACTTGGTACATTACAAATGAAGTTTGTGGCATTGCTCCAAAGAGACAGGAATAAATGAAATCTTCTCAGGGCCAAACGGAATTTTTTTAACTTTAAGGACTTTTTTTTTTAACCACATGAAAGAGTCTCTCTTTTAAAAAGCCTTTGTTATATTTTTTTCGGATTGCAAAAATGAAATAGAGATTGTTGTAGGGACTTTGGAATACACAAAAAATAAAGAGGAAATTCACTAACACGGAAGTCAGAGTTTAATAGGGGGAGGCAGTTAGCCTTCCTCCTTTAGAACACATTTATGAGGCAGAAAGTGAATTTCAACTTAGCTGTGATCTGATAGTTTTCTTTTCCCTCCTATGGGGTATGATACATCAGTCTGAGTGTTGGCAGCAATGACGGCCTCTTGTTAAAATTCGAAACCAGCTGTCCCAATTTATAGACATGTTGTGATGCAAAATCCGCTTGGAATGCAAAACACAATTTTCTCATAGAACAACATAAAAATGATGGCAAGATTCTGAGGCAAACAACAGAAGTCCACATAATTCACAGTGACTCAGAAGGCCAACAGCGCTTTGTTACACTGAAAGGAAAGAGAATAGACCTTTCCTTTGCCTCAAAAAATAAAAAGAAGTTTATACAGAAAGTATTTTGTTACACTGATGTGAGAAATATACAGCAGGATACCCTCTTATCAGTTATTCATCTAAAGTGATTTTATTCCTTCCTATTTGCTCCATTATGATTGGCTTTAAGGCTTTCCCTCTCACCCTTGTTCACAATATCCATCTTGCCTTCGTGTTTAAATGCTTTTCCCGTTTTAATTATCTTCATTATTGTCCATCTCCCTTCTGGTCCGTTTGTTTGGATTCAAACAAATCATCTTCGATTTCACCCATGGAATTTCAAGATGAAAAAAAGTCTTGTGTGGGACTACAAAAACCTGCACAGCAAAGGAAACCACCAACAAAATGGAAAGACAACCTACTGAATGGGAGAAAATATTTGCAAATCGTATATCTGATAAGGGGCTAATCTCCAAAATACATGAAGAACTCAACAACTCAACAGCAAAACAACAGACAATCGATTAAAAACTGGGCAGAGGATCTGAAAAGACATTTTCCCCAAGAAGACATCCAGGTGGACAGCCGTCGCATGTAAAGTTGCTCAACATCACTCATTATCAGGAAAATGCAAATCGAAACCACGATGAACAGACTCTTAGAGAGAACAAATGGATGGTTGCCGGAGTGGAGGGTGGTGGGGAAAGGGTGAAATAGGTGAAGGGGATTAAGTACAAACTTCCAGTTATAAAATAAATAAGTCCCAGAGATGACAAGTTCAGCATGGGGAATGCAGTCGATAATACTGTGAAATTGCTGTATGCTGACAGATGGTGACCACACTGACCGTGGTAAGCACTCAGTAATATATAGAATTGTTGACTCAAGGGGCACCTGGGTGGCTCAACTGGTTGAGCATCTGACTCTTGGTCTCAGGTCATGATCTCAAGGTTGTGAGATCAAGCCCCAAGTTGGGCTCCACACTCAGCGAGGAATCTGCTTGGGATTCTCTCTCCCTCTGCTCCTCCCCCTGTTTTCTCTCTCTCTCTCTCTTGAATAAATAAATCTTTAAAAAAAAAATCTTCAAAAAAAATTGTTCAGTCGATGTTGTATACCCAAAACTAACATTTTGTGTTAATTATACTTCAAATAAAAACACTGCAATGAGATGCCACCTCATACCTGTTAGAATGGCTGTTTCCGGGGCGCCTGGGTGGCTCAGTGGGTTAAGCCTCTGCCTTCAGCTCAGGTCATGATCTCAGGGTCCTGGGATCAAGCCCCACATCGGGCTCTCTGCTCCGCGGGGAGCCTGCTTCCTCCTCTCTCTCTGCCTGCCTCTCTGCCTACTTGTGATCTCTGTCTGTCAAATAAATAAAATCTTTAAAAAAAAAAAAAAAAGAATGGCTGTTCCCCAGAAGACAAGAAATAAGTGTTGATGAGGATATGAAGAAAAAGGGAAACTTTGTATCCTGTTGGTGGGAATGTAAACCAGTGTGATCATGGAAAACAATACAGAGGCTTCTCCGGAAATCAAAAATAGAGCTCCCACTTGATTCAGCAACTCTACTTCTGGATATTATCTGAATAAAATTAAAACACTAATTCAAATAGATATATGCACCTCCACGCTCAGTGCAACATTATATACAATAGTCAAAATATGGGAACAATCGAAGAGTCCACCGGGAGAGAGAGATGGTAGAATATTATTTAGCCGTAAAAAAGATGGAAGTCCTGCCGCTCCTAACAATGGATGGCACGGGAGGGCATTGTGCTAAAAGAAATAAATGAGAGAAGACAAATACCATATGACCTCAGCTATACGCAGAATCTTTAAAAAGGGAAAAATAGCAATAAAAAATAGTTCATAGATACAGAGAATAGATTCTCAGAGGTGGTGGGGGCAGGGGAATGGATGAAGAGGGTGAAAAGGTACAAACTTCCAGTTACAAAATAAGTAAGTCCTGGTGATGTATTTATAGCATGGTGAGTATAGTTAACAGAACTAAATTATTTTTTTGAAGTTGAATTTTTTAAAAGTTCTCATAACCAAAAAAATCTTCCGTAACTGTGTGATCGTGGGTAAGAGACTTACTAACAGTGACCGTTTTGCAGTACGCACAAGTGTAGAATCCTCTTGTCGCACATCTGAAGCTCGTATAAAGTTATAGGCCGAGTATACCTCAGAAACAAATCTTGTGGGGCGCCTGGGGGGCTAAGTCGCTAAGCGTCTGCTTTTGGCTCAGGTCATGATCCCAGGGTCCTGGAATCGAGTCACACATCAGGCTCCCTGCTCAGCGGGAAGCCTGCTTCTCCCTCTCTCTCTGCTCCTGCTTGAGTTCCCGCCCTTGCTGTCTCTCTCTCTCAAATAAATAAATGAAATCTTAAAAAAAAAAAAAAATCTAGTATGTGGAGAACACAGTCGATCTCTGGCTTTCTCCTGAGGGTGTCTGAACCTTCCAGGCTGTGGAGCGCTCTGAGCAAGCAGTTCCTCTCAGCAATGAGCCTAACCGTGACAACATGACCACCATCAACAGCAGTGACAAAATGGCTACTGTCATTTGCAGTTCACATATCCTGCTCCAGGCACTTTTTTTTTTTAAGAGGGCATTGAGGGGTCAGAGGGAGAGGGGGAGAGACCTGAGACCACTCAGGGTCCCTGCTGAGTCTGGAGCCAGTCACAGGGCTCCATCTCCTCACCCTGAGATCATGACCTGAACTGAAATGAAGAGTCTGAGCCCCCCAAGCACCATTTTTAGAAGGAAACTTCTGGGGCGCCTGGGTGGCTCAGATGGTGAAGCGTCTGCATCTGGCTCACATCATGATTCCAGGGTCCTGGGATCGAGCCCTGTGTTGGGCTCTCTGCTCAGCGGGGAGGCTGCTTCTCCCTCTCCCTCAGTCCTCCCCGTCCTTGTGCTCTATCTTAAATAAATAAATAAAATCTTAAAAAAAGAAAAAAAGGGAAACTTCTTTCTGTCTAAATCATGATAGCCGCTCTCCCAAACACAAAAATGAGAGCCAATAACCATCTTTGGGTAATACATTACTTTGCTAAAGCTGCCCTGCAAAATACCGCCCACTGCGGGGACTTAAATAACAAACATTTCTCATTTCTCACCGTTCGAGGCTGGAAGTCTGCTATCGAGGTGTCCCCAGGTTTGGTTCCTCCCGCCACCTCTCTTTGGCTTACAGGTGGCCTCCTTCCGCCCACGTCCTCTCGCCATCTTGCTCGTGGGTTCTCATCCCTGGCGTCTTTTCCTCTTCTTAGATAAGAAGGACACCAATCCTACTGGGTTAGAGCTCCACGCAGATGACCTCCTTTACCCTTAGTTACCTCCTTAAAGGCCCTCTCTCCAGATTCAATCACACCAGGGGCTGGGGCTTGAACTTATGAATTGGGGGTGGGCGAGGATGCAGTTTGGCTCATAATAGCATATAATCCTGCTCTCGATCTCCACACACCAACCCCCTCCACCACCCACCGACCCAGATCCCCTGCTATATCAGATTAAGCCCCTGACCTGCGTGGGGTCCCCTGGGAGGCTGGAATCAGGCAGATGCTGGCTCTGTCTGCAGATCGCTTCCTGCACAAGCGTGAGGCTGAGCGGGGCGCGGATGACTGGCGGGTGGCACAGCGAGACCGGCCGCAGCACTGGCATCAGAACACTCTGTCCTCCGTGTTTTATAGCATAAGGTTCTTTCAGTCTGCCACAGTCCCATGAGGTATTATTATTACTTCCAAATTATAGTTATGGAAGGAAAAGACCGTGAAGTGGAATCATTTACCCAGAGTCAGAATGTTAGCTTTACATAAAGAAGCAAAAAAAAAAAAAAAAAAAAAAAAAAAAACATGAGATAGAGAGAGAGAGAGAGATGAAGATTCACAAACCAAAAAAGGCCGGAACTCATGCCATCAGAGGAAGAAAAAGACAGCCAGCCAGACATTGGTACTTGGGGGCAATGGGTGTTCAAACTCAGGTAATATGGGAAATAATGAGATCGGAGCCCTCAGTCGTACTCACCAGCTGGTGGAGCCTGGACGTCGCTCATGGGGTCTGCGAAGTGCTTATCACAGGGCCCAGCACAAAAGGAACGTAGATGTAGATGGTAGATGTGGACGACCGTGACCCCGAGACTCTGGGTTTCCACCCTTTTTGAAAGCAAAGGTGGGGGCTTCAACTTGGAAATCAAAGAAGTTCTGCGTAGGGTCCTTCGTTGGACAAGTATTGAGTTTGAATGCTGTCTGTGGCCCTGACCTCAGTGCGGCAATAAAGTGGGGAAGACTGCCGTGTTCCCTGTGCACCCCACCGCTCCCCCACCCCATCCTCCTCAGAGGGAGGAGACAGAGAAGATGGGCAATGACACCCCAGTATGAGAAGTGCCAGGGTGGCCTGAGCTGTGGTGGGAGCACGTAGGTTGGCACCTTCTGTGCTTTGGGAATCGTGGGAAAGCTCCCTCCTGGAGGGGACTTCCATTACGAACTTTGCAAGACATGCAGAATGTCACTTACCTGTTCATTCAATTTTTATACATTTACAAAGGATCTTTGAAATCCGAGGCATTATGCTAGAGCTAGGAAGACAACAACGACCTTGCCCTCATGGTACTTCACCAGGTATGGGGGTGGGGGGAGACAAGCATTAAACAAACAATTATACCAAGAGTAGGTGGGGGAGAGAACGCTCCCGTCTGCAGGACCTCCCGAGGCAGAGGTCTGGGGCGAGAGAGTGTCTGTTGGAACATTCTGTTGAGGAGTCAGGAGAGAGAGGAGTCAGGGGAGAGAGTCAGGAGTCATAAGGCTGAAGGAGCACCAGGGGGAGATCACCAGCCATCCTGGAAGTCCTGTTGTAAAGGGTGGGCTTCCTCCTGCTCCTGCGGAGATTTCTGGCCGGAGTTATCAGATCTGCATTTTAAGAAAGGTCTCCAGGCTGCTGTGCTGGTGTTGGATGGGAGGAGGTGGGCCTGGACAGGAGTCCCCTCGGAAGTCTTCCCCGGGCTGAGTGTAGAGTGATGGTGGTCTGGAGCAGAGCGGGCAGTGTTGCAGAGAAGGGGACAGATGGGGGGTGTAGACATATTCAGGCTCTGGTAGAGAATGAGCTCCCCCATCCATTCTCCTTTAAGAGGGGTTCTTCCTCTTCCCTATTTTCCTCATCTTCTCTGCCCCACCCTTCCTCGTAGCATTCAGTGAAAAGGGGCTTGTGCCTTCCTTCTACGCCAGGGACTGACAGGTGGCTGTCTTGCCCTGTCTGGCAATGAGAGGAGATCCCCCATCTTCCTCTAATGCCCCCTCCCCCAGCAAGGGCATTGAACCCGGAGAGGGGCAGGAGTGGGTCTTGTGGACATGGCTCTAACTGTAACTCCCCCACCCCTGAAATGAAGGGGTGCACTTAGAGAGGGAGCGGAGGGGAGCACCGGGCCAGTGGAGGGACCTGGGTTTTATTTCCAACTCTATCACCAAGTCTCCTTGAGCCTATCCCGACACCTGCCCTAGGCCTTGGTTTTCTCTGTGGTAGAGCCAGGGGCTGAGTTAAAATCCTGTAGCCTGTAAACTAGATTTCAGAATAACATTCATAGAAAAGAAAGTATTTTCTGAAGCTGTGTTTACTTTGGGGTTTGATAAGAAGAACATAAAAGGCTCTGATTGGCACCATTTAAATATTTGTTCCAGGACTGGTATTTGCATTTAGGGTGAAATGAATAGATACACATTATTTATGATTAACTCTGGAGCTCGGGAGAAGGGGAGTAACATATGGAGTCAGGAGGCAGTTAAATCAGCCTGATCATAAGTAAAATAAAGCCCTTGCTAGCCACCCTTCCGCCTACTAGCTAACTCTCCAACTCCATCTTACCCTGTGCATTTTCGTGGCACTCTAAAAGCTTATCCTCAGTGCTTTCAAAGGTTCTATCTACAACCTCTGGGGGAAAGATGCAGGCAACCGAACCACACAATAAATAGCAAACACCATCTGCCCCCCAGCGAAAAGCTAATGGTCCTCAAGAATGGTCTACAACAGATTCCTCTTAGCAGCTACTATGCTCCTGCAAATGGTCAACTCACTTTCAGCAATAAAGATCAGGGCAAATGACCTGAATTTTAAAAAATAACATAGGGTACAATAAATGGGCCGCAAATTGCTCCTTTCTGTATAAATCACACTCTCGGGCGTAAAATTTCAAATTTCAAATGGCCGGAATATTGGACAAGTGGGGATTTTCCTACTAAGGAATCAGAGAAGGTGACAAAAGAGAATGGCTTTCACAAAGAGAGCGCTGGAAGCTAGGAGAATTAAATCCTTGGGTCTGAGGCAAGATCTGACCTGTGAAAAGAGTTAGGATCAGAAAATGGTCCAGCCTTCTCCGCGTTGACTGGGGCAGACTCTGATGGTTCTTGTCTCTTGTTTTCATGTTATACTCAGACCAGAACCAGATGCACCACTGTAACCAAAATTCCTGGAGACATTTAACAAAATCCACCAATCCTCCAGGGGGAAATATATAAAAATCACTTTTTTTTCCTGGCTCTTTGATCTGTAAAGGGGGTACACGCGTTGACTCCATTCATACTTTTGACTCCATCACCCCCCCAAAACCGCTCCATCAACCACCAGACAACCCTCAGCCTTCATGAAAGGGACAGAAAAGGAGCATTTCACCCAGCTGATCACTGCCTGCTTCCCGAGCTGCTGTCTTCTCTTTCATTTCAAGGTATCTATGGCACAGTCAGATGGATGTCCACCAATGACTCATTCTTCCTTTTCCACTCAGAGCTGTTTCTGGGATGGAGCTGCTTGGCAGGGGACTACCTTTTCCAGAGCCTTCTGTCACCTAGTCAGGGCACAAAGTAGTTCTTGCAGTGGAATGTGAGCAGAAGTGGTGAGGCTTGGTCCCAGGCTAAGGAGCACCTCCTTTACCCTGCTCTTTGCCATCTGGCTGGGGGGGGGATGCCCAGGGTAACCATGGAAGCCACTGCTGCAGGTGACAAAGCATCGTCGCCTGGGTCCCTGAGTCACTGTGTGGAGCAGAGCCCCTCTGATGCCAGTCAAGAGCGTAGATTTGGACTTGACATGAGTGAGACACGAAAGTTTGAGATGGAGACAGTTATGTGTGAAACTTCTCCTTTTCACTGGTCGTTCCTCCCCAACATCCTTTACTGCTCTTCCCCTTCTTCCAGACCTCCAAATGTTGGCGTGCACCAAGGCTCAATGTGAACAGGTACAAAACTTGGGTCTTGATTCTACTTCCCCAGATCTATTCCTCGTCCAGCATTAGAGAAAAGCAGAGGCTGTTGTGAAGCCAAGGAGGGCCTCTAACCCAGGCCATGGTGGTAAGGGAAAGTTTTCCAGAAATAATGGCACCAGAGCTTAGTCTTGAAAGAGGAGCGGGAAGTATGAAAAGGAAATGGAGCGGTTGAGGGCACCCCATCAAAACCCAGAGGGAAGCAGGAATGGTGAGTGTATCAGCTAGTTTGGAGAGTGAGCTCTCCAACTCCAACTCTCCAAGTTTGGAGAGTGAGCTCTGAGTAAGCTGGTGGTTGGCAGGGTTTGGCTCATACCCAACAGGCATATCTTGTCAAGGTATATCTAGAAGACCGCACTGAGCTAATGGAAAATGTAACCAACATTGTATTACATAAGTCTTGTTATCCAAGCAAAGGTTATTACATCAGATTGAACAACATTGGAGATAGAAATTAATTCCCTCCATCCCTGACATCAAGCTTCCCAAGTCAAGCTCCTGGCTGCATGAGACGTGAGTCTCACACCCAGGTGGGAGATGGGCCATATCAGTGCCTCCCGAACCAGTCTGCCCATCAGAACAATTTAAAGGACTTTTAAAAGTTAGACTCTAGATTCTGAGGCGCCACCCCTGACCTGCCTACTTACCTGGAACCCTGGTTCTTGGGAACCACAGAGCTACATGCCCTCCCCGGCCATGATTCCAGTAGGCTCCCAACTATACTTACGTGACATGACAGGTCTATCGCGTAGAGTTGAGGGTCTGAGAGAACAGAGTTCTCGACTTTTCTTTTCATCTAACAACTGTCACACGCACTGAAGGGAACCTAGGAAAAGCTGCACAAGGGTATGGCTCCTGTGCTTGGATCCTGTCCCATGCATGTGACTCACTTTGTCTAGACCCTTGTCTTCTTGTCTAAGTGAACGGGATCTTGCAGGAAGTGTGCGTACATGAACGCCTGTGTGTCCTCTTTCCCCAGCTCCCACCCCAGTCTATGCCACAGAGGCGCAGGATGGATGGGCCCAGATGGCTCACCACTGTCCTTCATTCCTTACTGCCCCCCTCCTCCTTCTCCTGGCTGCAGTCCCGGCGAAGTCAGAGGAACATGGTTCTCACGTAGATCTTCAAAAGCAGCCTACAGAGAAGAAGCCTCCGGCAAAGGAGTGAGCAAGTTCTGGACTTTGGTTTTATCAAGCATACAATAGGACTTTTGGCCCAAATGCTCTCTAAGGATACTTCTAGAGCTAAAATCCATGACTAGTGTTTTCTTGTTTTCGTTTTCAAAAGATGGCGCCTAGTAAGTGTGCAGCTATCCAAAAGGAAACACTTGTATATTCTGTCACACCTTTTTTTTTTCAAATATTTTATTTATTTATTTGACAGAGAGAGAGAGAGAGATGACAAGTAGGCAGAGAGGCAGGCAGAGAGAGAGGAAGGGAAGCAGACTCCCCGCTGAGCAGAAAGCCCGATGTGGGGCTCAATCCCAGGACCCTGAGATCATGACCTGAGCCAAAGGCAAGGGCTTAACCCACTGAGCCACCCAGGCGCCCCTATTCTGTCACACCTTTGAAAAAGTACTTGCCAAGATATTTGGAATTGAAAGTATCACCAAATTTGACACGTACTAAAGACAGTTATGCAAAATCATGTATTGCCATTCAAAATGATAAAGGTACATGAAGCTATGGAAAGTGTTTGCATTGGGCCATCAAAGTGTGGGCAAAAATAATTTAAATGAAGTCACTTGTTTGGAAAGTTGTTTTAATAATAAATATTTAAACAAACTGAAATGATAGTGTTTAGATGGACAATGCTACACCAGGAGTTTTTCTGGATATGCAGTGTACGGGGGTGGGGTGGGGGGAGACTGAGTGTGTACATTTCGGTTACTTATTAACTATGGCTGGAGCCCAATATCATCAATGCTGTTTGAGAAAAAAGTTTTTTGAAACATGGATAGCTATTCTAAATCTCTCTCTCTCTCGTTTTTTTTTTTTTAAGCTGAATTTGGTTTATTCCAGTGTTCCTTTCTCAAGATTTCTTTTAATACTAATATTCCTATTAACTGTCTTTAAAAATTATCCAAAAATGTGTATTGACTATAGGGTGAAGATAGTTGCTCTTAAAACAGAGAATTGGTTTTTTATTAGTAGAGAGTCAAGGGTTTATCCAAGTTCATTTGGTGAGGGTTTGGATCCTTTCCCTCTGCTCAGGGTCCCTAATTTTGAAAAAAACGGGGTAATTTGAGATGGGCTACTAATCAAGCAGGAAGAAACCTTGTCCCTGGGGGATACTTGACACGTTTTTATGTTCTCGGTAGTAAGAAAAACAGACTGGATGAAGATATGCGGTTTACACGTGAAGACTCATGGGTGAACGCACGGAAATAGAAAGCTTCAGAGACGTGTTTATACACGGAGATGTATTTATCTCTGTATGCATGTATTTATCTAGCGTCTGGCTGACTTTCTGAGCTTTGTGATTATCGGTGAAATGCTCATTTTTTCCCCTAATCTCACTTTTCACCTGCAAAGTGGGGATGATAGGACGTTCGTCACTTAGTTCCAGTT
Organism: Meles meles; assembly: GCF_922984935.1. Lineage (NCBI taxonomy): Eukaryota > Metazoa > Chordata > Mammalia > Carnivora > Mustelidae > Meles > Meles meles. Next base: position 78,566,883 of record NC_060077.1, read on the forward strand.
AAGAGGATGTGGGCCTGGCGTGTTGTCTGACATGTGACCCATGACTGAGACCTAAAAAAGAACTCCTTTCCCTGCCCATTCACAATTTAAAACTACATATTTTTATAAGAGAAAGGGATCTGAGCTCCTCTTTCTTCCTAGCCAACTGTCCCAACCAACTTCTTTAAGTATTGGAGTTGTGGACATTTTGGTAAGGAATTCTTTTTAACTCTAAGTAATGCAAATCTCGTGGTCATGTAGAATCTGTTTCATAGGACGTGGTGTATGCTAAACCCCAACGAATCACTCTAGAATGATTTGTCCCTAGCTTTCCGTGGTCATTCAGAACTGTGGGGGGTAGGGAGGAGAAGTCTCTGTTTTTTCCACATCTCTCTGGGGGACCCGGAAGCATAGTTGTGTTTGGAAATTCCTGGTCCAGCTTTTCATTTCGCAGGTGGGGCCCTGGAAAGAGCTGTCCACAGTCAAGGTTGAGAGCAGTTTCTTGTTGACCTTTGGTCTTCTGCCAGACTTACTAGATCGTTCATCCGATTTATCATTTTAGTGCAAATTTTAACCCTGTCTCTTGTACTTTCTTGTGATTTTGTTTCCAGGGCTGCTGTACAAAGTCTGTACGAGGGAGAGGAGACAATCCTCCCAGCTCTGAGGGCCATAGGTGGCATTCACCTGGGGCTGGTCTATGGGCTATGCAAATGCGGCTGATGACTCCAGACCAGTAGTTAAATTCTATGAAAACAAGCCCACGTCTCCAGTTGGGCAAGACCCTTCCTCTGCCTCTTCCAACCGGGGACCTTAGAACTCCTGAGTCATAGATCAGTCACAAGGTTTTGTGAGGACTGCTGGAGACTCTGAGGCAGCCCGGGGGGTTGGTGAAGAGCGGGGCTCAGGAGCTGGACCACCGAGCCCATGTTCCAGCCCCTTCTTTACTCTCCGTACTCCCCAGAGCAAGTGTTCCCCTCTGTAAAATGGGAATAATAATATTACCCACCTCTTATGGCGGTTATGAGTATTAAATGGGCTAATATTTATAATGAGCCTAGAACAGTGCCTGGCATTCCATAAGTACTCGGGAAAGGCTGGGTAAGTGCTTTATTAGATGCTTTTCAAAGCACTTTCCTCTTTGGCGTCTCTTAGCGGAACGGGGATCAGACCCTGCCAAAACACATGCTGCTTTGAAACATGGCTTTCTTTTTGGGGTCCCTAGATGGTCTATTGCTCTTCCACCCACGGAGACCTCCCCGGCCCAGGGCTGGTCCCTCTCTAGTGAGACAAGATGGGACCCAGCTTTCTTCGAGGACACCTAAGCTGTTGTAGTAGATCACACCCCCCTTTTCTGGACTCAACTTGTACCAAATCGTGCTAGACCCAGGAGAAACTTGAGTCCTTAATGGCCTCCTTTATTGGAGAGGCTCCATACCTAATGCTCTGGGTGTCAAAATGACAAGAGGTGACGACGCGCCTCACATGTCCTGCAGGTCAGTGTTCCTGGGCGCAGTCCTCACCTCCACGGAGCAAAGAACCTAATTCAGGCTCCACATCTGGCACCGGAAAATTAATGTTTAATCAGACCAGTTACGTCAGCACTCATTACATTTGACCTTCCCTAAAGCCCTTTAAAGCAATGAAACAATTGTCATGGGGAAACAGAAATCCTAAATTGTACTGGCATTTTACCAACTTCTTTCTTCAAAAAATGCAAACCCCTATTCTGAATCTTACGCTAATCATTCTTTTGTTTTTCATTATAGCTTTATCACCTTAACCTATGTTTTGTAGTTTTTTGCATGTTTTTGAACTTGCTCTAAGTGGAATCACAGCGTCTGTGCTCTTTTGTGTCTGGTTTCCTCAGCTTGTTGTATTGCTTAGATTTTTTTAGTGCGGTTGATGCAGTAACGTGTTCACCTCTGTGTGGCATCCCATTACGGGCTGCCTTACTGTTTTTCTGCTCTGCCGTCGCCTGAAATTAGGATTGTTTGCATTGTCTGTTTGGTTGCGGTTAGAGATCAGGAGTAGCCCTGCTACCCTTGTGTAAGTTTCATGACCGTAATTTACAAGGACCATAGAATCGATCAAGTGGCAGCACGTACATTCCTCCATTTGGATCTCAGCATACCTCTGTGTGACGGCTCTTCTCCCACCAAAGACGCTGAAAGCTGGGAAGAACACTGTTCTCGCCCTAACGACAAGAGGAAGCCGGGTCATCTACACCAGGACTTCTTTGGAGGGCTTCACAACAGCCAGTGTTGCAAGGCAGATAAGTAGCTGGAATTCCAAGGAGGCAAAGGACCCCCTGAGTAAAGATGGACACGTGGACTGTTCTATCTGTGGCAGAGCTTGGGAGGAAGAGGCACTGACCGCCGTACAAGCAGGTGAGAGGAAATCAGCTAAAATTTTAACAAATTGTTAAAGGTTGAGTATACACTGGCAAGACAGTGTAGGACCAAACACAAGAGAAGTTGGCATTCATGGATAGCTCTTTTCCAGGGGCTTCCACTGGGCGCTCACAAGAACCCTGGGGGCCGGGTGGAAGACCAGAGGCACCAGTGTGGGCCTGTGGGAGGGGTTTGGCCACGATTGTCACATGGCATAAAACTTCCCTGTCGTTATCAAACTCAACACCCAAAGAACAAATAATCTAATCAAGACAGGGGCAGAGGACATGAACAGACATTTCTGCAAAGAAGATACCCAAATGGCCAACAGACACATGAAAAAGTGCTCCACATCACTTGGCATCAGGAAATACAATCAAAACCACAATGAGATACCACCTCACACCCGTCAGAATGGCTAAAATTAACAAGTCAGGAAATGACAGATGCTGGCGAGGATGCTGAGAAAGGGGAACCCTCCTACACTGTTGGTGGGAATGCAAGCTAGTGCAGCCACTCTGGAAAACAGCATGGACATTCCTCAAAAAGTTGAAAATAGAGCTACCCTACAACCCAGCAATCGCACTACTGGGTATTTACTCTAAAGATGCAAATGTAGTGATCCAAAGGGACACGTGCACCCAAATGTTTATAGCAGCAATGTCCACAATAGCCAAACTATGGAAAGAGCCTAGATGTCCATCAACAGATGAATGGATAAAGAAGATGTGGTATATATATACAATGGAATACTATGCAGCCATCAAAAGAAATGAAATCTTGTCATTTGCAACCATGTGGATAGAACTAAAGGGTATTATGCTGAGCGAAATAAGTCAATCAGAGAAAGACAATTATCATATGATCTCCCTGATATGAGGAATTTGAGAGGCAAAGTGGGGGTTTGGAGGTAGGGAAGGAAAAAATGAAACAAGATGGGATCAGGGAGGGAGACAAGCCAAAAGAGACTTTTAATCTCACAAAACAAACTGAGGGTTGCCGGGGGGAGGTGGGGTTGGGAGAGGGTGGTGGGGTTATGAACACTGGGGAAGGTATGTGCTACGGTGAGTGCTGTGAAGTGTGTAAACCTGGTGATTCACAGACCTGTACCCCTGGGGCTAATAATACATTATACGTTGATAAAAATAAAAAATAAAATAAAATAAAGCAATTAAAGGAAAAAAAAAACAAAACCTTCCGTGCTGGGACTCCTCTTGCATACAGAGCAAAAGTCTTAAACTGCTGGGGAAGGGACATCAAACCTCTACCTCCCAAACCCTAGATAAGGACCCATCACTTCTGGGGAAAGGAAAGAAGAACAAATCTGCTCCTGGGGGAGAAATAGGAAAGAGCCCTGGTCCAAATCCTGTGCCGTATCATTGGATGTCTCTCTCTCCCCAACTCCCTCACTAACCCCCCTGTCTGTGCAGACACAGGAAAAAAGGCCATGAGAGGACACAGAGAGGGCAGCCCTCTGTAAGCCAGGAAGAGAGCCCTCGTCAGAAATGGAAGCTTGGGGCACCTGGGTGGCTCAGTCGTTAAGCATTTACCTTTGGCTCAGGTCCTGATTCTGGGGTTCTGGGATCGAGCCCCTCATCGGGGCTCCCTCCTCAGCGGGAACCGTACTTCTCCCTTTCCCACTCCCCTTGCTTGTGTTCCCTCTCTTGCCATGTCCCTCTCTGTCAAATAAATAAATAAATAAATCTTAAAAAAAAAAAAAAGAAAAGAAATGGAAGCTTGCTGGGTCTTGACCTTGGACTTCCAGCCTCCAGAACCGTCAATTTCTGGTGTTGAAGGCCACTCAGTCTGTGCTGCTTTGTCAGGGCGACTGGAGCAGGTCAACATAAAATGTGAAGCCACTGAACTGAATGCTTAAAATGGTTAAAACGGGAAAGGTCGTTATATTTCATCCTATGGTAGTAGCTGCCAGCTGGCCACAGAGCTGAGCAGTAGCCCCCTGCTGCTGCTGAGACGTGAGACATACAGCGTGTCATCAAACCAACGCCAAAGGAAGATTTTTTGGCTTCCAGCTATATGAAAGAATTATGCCCAATGGGCAGGTAGATAAGCAAATGCAATAAGGTAAGTGGAGTTCTGCTCAACCACCACACAGGATGTACAGCTGGTCTAATAGCAAGATAACTACACATTTTTAGGGGTGCCTGGGTGGCTCAGTCTGTTAAGCATCTGACTTTGGCTTAGGTCACGGTCTCAGGCTCCTGGGATTAAGCCCAGAGTTAGGCTCCCCGCTCAGGGGGGGAGCCTGCTTCTCCCTCTCCCCCTAACCATCCCCCTGCTCATGCTCTTTCTCTCCCTCAAATAAATAAACAAAACCTTTTTTTTTTTTTTAAGTATTCAGCTGTTTAGGTGTAGGTACAAGCTCAGACATCAGTTGGGTTAGGTGAGGGTTTGGTTTTTCCTAGGTGTACCAGCTAGGATATTTTTGTTTGCTAGTAACAGAAAACCTCTCTCAAACCAGCTTAAACAATAAGAAAATGAATTATTTAACTTAAAGGGAAGTTCAGAGGTAGGTCAAGCTCCAGGGATGGGTGATTCCGTGGCCCAGTGGTTTCTTCAAGGATCCGGATTCTTTCTTCTCTGCTCTGCTGTTCACGTATCGGTTCCTCGCCATGACTTGTGTCTTGCGGTTGTGACATGACTGCTATTGGCAATTAGGTCCACCTGCTTCCTTGTTCATGCGGCGCAGGAGGGAGAGAGAATCTTCCACCAGCCAGGGAGCCCACGGCCTCTTCTTCAGATTCTGACAACTACCGCGGCAAGAGGGCCGTGGGTTTGCTAGGATGAATTGAGACCGCGGTTCTCAGAGTGGGATTTTTGACCTACAACTTGAGCATCACCTGAGAACTTACTACTGAGTAAATTCTTGAGCCTCTGTGGAGACCTGTTGAATCAGAACAGGAGTGAGGCCCACGCTCTGTGCCTTAACAAGCCTTTCAGGTGATTCTGAGCCACGGCGAAGTTTGACAACCATTGGCTTAGGACAGTGTGCTGAACTCCACGAACAACGGGAGGGTTCTGCTAAGCAGAAGGGTGTGGGGAACAGACACACCAAAACCAGGGTCTGCTAGACCAGATGAGCATCTCAGAGCAAGCCACGGTCAGCCGCCTTCAGGGTGTTTGCAGGAGAGCGATTCTAGGGACGGGCCCTGTCATCTAAGTTGCTGGAGAAGGGAAATGAGTCACAGAGGAGTGATGGATGGTGGAGAAGTGAAGCTAGCAAGCTTCGGAGCCAGTGAGGCTGGAGAACTGAAACGAGCTGTCAGGACAGAAGGTGTGATGGCCATGAGACGGTACCCACAGGCCTCCAACTATAGGGAGTGTAAGTGACCAATGGCACTGTCTTGGCCCCAAGACCATGCTCACCATAGGCTGTTCCCACTACCAGATGAGTGCGGCAAGGATACTAAGGCTGGATCATTCAGGGGGCACACACTCCTTAGAAGGTTGACTTTGGGCAGGAGGACCTCCCTAACTCAGCTTTGATGAGCCTTCCTCAGATGGCACAGTCCAAGAACCCTCCCACCGACCTTCTCTCCTGTTCTTCTTCACTCACTTAAACTTGCATCACATCCTACAGCTCTCCCAGCCTCGGCCAGCTCCCGGTTTTTTCCTCACACACGCACTCCCCCTGTTAAAATCCTCGCGTATTTAACCCCCTCTTGGCATTTGCTTCTCAGAGGACCTAGACAAACACAGAAGGTGATGATTCTTGAGTTGAGTTGGAGACTGGGATTACATGTGGCCGGTGAGAGATGAAGATTCATAACTGATCATTGCAGAGCAGCAGAGGACGCTCTGTCAAGGGACTACCCACGCTCCCAGCAGCGGCAGCCACCCTGCAGCTGACTTGGGCATCCTTCGAGGTGGCGGGGAAGACGACACTTTGGTACAGTGGATATCCCACTGGCTGAAAACGCCTCTATTCATTTAGTGACAAGCCTGGTGTCCAGTTGCCAGCCTCTCTTAGGGTTCCCCCCAAAGGCCTGGGTCAGGATAACTCAGCATCTCCCTGAATGAGCACGGTGTCCATGACGTTGCCTCCCCAGCGCGTTACGAGACAGTTCCTTCCCCCTTGTGTCCCTTCACTGTCGTCATCAGCTGATGGCTCCATGGGTGTGGAGAAGAGGGAGAACTATTTTATAAGGATTTGGTTATGATATTCTGTCTGCATCTCTTCCCTCAGCGGCTGTCGCCCTGCCTTGAGTGGTCCTGCCCTTACCGATCTCCCTGGAGACGATGTCTGTGAGCTGCTCTGAAAACCGTAAGCGGCTCTAACAGGTGCCTGCTTGCCTCAGATTGGCGACCCTCCCCCCCAGGAATGGAGCCAGCTGCGTTCTCACTGGGCACTGCACTCCCAACCCTCGGGGCATCTAGGACCCCCATCAGGTTCTTGACCTGGAATCCAGAGTCCATGAATGCCTTTTAGGGAGACCGAACCCCCACACATCCCGCAGTTGTGTGCACACTTTGTGCGTGTGTGTTTGTAGGCGTGTGCATTTGAGGGGCAGAGAAGGGAGGCGGGTCCAGAATTTGCCTTATTTTCTCAAGAGTCTGTGACTTCCAAAAATATGTGTATCAAGGGTAAGCCACTTCTTTTGCAGAGAAAAGTATTCCAACCTGACCTTACAGGGTAAGGGTCTGGCCTGTAGTAAGTCCGCCCTGGGAGCAGGAAGGCAAGGCGCCTCCCGCTTTGCGGCCGTAAGGTCAGAGATATGATGCTCTCTGCAGGATGCTAATGACAGACGGACGCTGATGAAGCAAAGGGAACTGATCTTCCCCCTAAGAAATCCCATGTCACAAGAGGATTTTGCTGAGACCTAAACACCAAAAAAGCCCCATAGTTTCTGTTTTCTTTCTTTGTCTGTATAGACTTAGTCCAAGGAACCCTAGATGTTTTCATATTACCACGTGGAGGGTTTCCTCGGAGGGTGACGGGTACAAAGGCTGATGGAGACTGCACGACAAACTTGATGGTGTTATTAAAATGCGAAATCGTTTTCACCGCGTTTCTGACCCGCGAAGGGAACCCCACGAACGCTAGGGGGAGCTACACACCGCGGAGCTGGCTGCCTCCCCCCGGCCCGAGCCCGACCGGTAGCGGTCCGCTGTCCCTGGGCATTTCACGCTGAGTGCACGGAAATAAGCAAAAGGAAGGAAGAGCAGCTCTTTGCTCCACCTGTCGTGAGGGGCCCGGCAGGTGTCTGTTCGGGTCCGCAGGCGGCAGCCGGCCCCGAGAGGAGCTCCCGAGCAGGCGGGGCGAGCAGCCTGGTTCCCCTGCCTTCCTCCCACTGTTTTCTCCAACCTCAGTTCCTTCCTTGAAAGGCGAGGAAGCTGGTGGGTTCACAGATGCGCTAACAGATTAGGGAGCATGCTCACGCACTGATGAGATCCATTAGGGTCTGGTCTACCAGAGGGGAATGATGATGTCCGTGGGAGGCCGACATCAGCTTCATTTACTTATTTTTATTCGCAGTTTCCTGCCACCTGCTCTAGGCTGCAGACTGGTTTTTTCTGAGGGGTCCTGACTCAGGCACTGATGAGAACTGGAGGGAGGTCTTTAGAGCCAGCCTTTGGCTCTTGGGGTTTTTAAAATTGTGGTGAACATAACATAAAATTTGCTTACTTCTGGGTTATACAAAAGAGACATATTTAGCCGGAAAAGAGTTCATCTGTATGAAGTATTTGCACTTGAATAATACAAAAACCAGGCACAGGGGCTCCTAGGTGGCTCAGTGGGTAAAGCGACCCACTCTTGGTTTCAACTCAAGGTCATGAGATGAAGCCTTGCTCCGGGCTCCACCCTTGGCAGGGAACCGGCTTGAGTTTCTCTCTCTCTCCCTCTGCCCCTCCCCTTGGTTGCATACTCCCTCTCAAAAAACTAAATAAATCTTTAAAATAGATATATAGGGGCGCCTGGGGGGCTCAGTGGGTTAAGCCTCTGCCTTGGGCTCAGGTCATGATCCCAGGGTCCTGGGATCGAGCCCAACATTGGGCTCTCTGCTCAGCAGGGAGCCTGCTTGCCCCTCTCTCTCTGCCTGCCTCTCTGCCTACTTGTGATCTCTGTCTGTCAAATAAATAAATAAATCTTTAAAAAAAAAAGATATCTAATATAATGTTATATATTTAAATATATATACACAGTAAATAATTGGGGATTCTTGACTCAGTAGAAAAAGATGTGGTCATTCTTTTTTTTTTTTTTTTTTTTAAAGATTTTATTTATTTATTTGACACAGAGAGATCACAAGTAGACAGAGAGGCAGGCAGAGAGAGAGAGGGAAGCAGGCTCACCGCTGAGCAGAGAGCCCGAGGCGGGACTCGATCCCAGGACTCCGAGACCACGACCCGAGCCGAAGGCAGCGGCCCAACCCACTGAGCCAGCCTAAATACGACTCACCATTGTGATGAATGAGCCTAGCAAACACTGATGGTACTATTAGACCACATTAATAGGAGCATCTAGAACATTGCTTTTAAGTCTTGGCTGCACGTTAGAATCACCTAGAAGCTTAAAAAAAATTGATGTCAAATTCTCGAGGCAGTTGATGCAAATGGTCTGAGATATGATTTCTTAAAAGCTCCCAGGCGGTTGTGGTGCACAGGCCCGGCTGAGCCCCTGAGACACTCCTGTCCGGCTGGGCTCAGGCCCAATCACACCTCCTGCCCCATCCATGTGCTCCACTTAAGGGAAATAAAGACAAGCCGGTTCCTATTCAGGGAGGAGTCAGAATTGTGAAAGAACAACAATTCGTTTTTATAAGAGGAACAATTAAAAAAGTACAAACACGAGGACAGTGGAGAGACAGTCAGGAGAGCGTTTAGAGCTGGCATTCCGCCTGTGAGAGCCTTCTCATGGAAGAGGCTTCTTTGTCTGGCAGCCTTTGTATGGTAGTAGCTATTATTATTACTTTTTATGAAATAAAGGTTTATTTTTTTTCAAGATCTTACCGGTTTATTTCAGAGAGCGTGCCTACGCATGCATGGGGGTGGGGACAGAGGGAGAAGCAGACTTTCCGTTTAGCAGGGACCCTGACACCTCAATCCCAGAGCTCTGGAGTCAGGACATGAGCTGAAGGCAGATGCCCAGCCGACTGAGCCACCCAGGTGCCCCTGAAATAAATGTTTAAGAACAGCACTATCCAAAGAGGAATGCTGCCCAGGGAAGCAAGGAGTCCTGTGTGAGGGGCATGCCAAAGGAGCCCGATCACTGGCAGGGGTGTCGCGGAGACGTTCTGGAAGTGGGATGGGTGACAGTTACAGTCACAGGGATCCCGTCCAAGCAGGAGGACTGACCGGCACTTTCTGGTGTCAGGCATTGTGCTAAGATACTGCGTTCCTGGGACACCTGGGTGGCTCAGTGGGTTAAGCGGCTGTCTTCAGCTCAGGGCATGATCCCAGGGTCCTGGGATCAAGTCCCACATGGGGCTGCTTGCTCAGCCGGGAGCCTGCTTCTCCCTCTGCCTCTGCCTGCCACCCTGCCTGCTTGTGCTCTCTCTTTCCGACAAATAAATAAATTTAAAAAAAAAAGATACTGCATTCTCTTATTTTCATGTTCACACTATGCCCACGGGGAGGGGACTATCATTTTTCCAGTTCATACTGGAGAAAGTGGAGGGAGGCTCTGAGGCCCGGCGGGTGTCACATGTAACCCACAGGCCCCCTGATGGATGGAACTTCCTGCCTGGGCTTCTCTGATTCTAGAACATACAGTGGGTAAATACCCAGAAATCCAGGCTGACTGTGAGCAATAATGAGGCAGTATTTAAAACGGCCCCATCGTTGCTGACCTATGCAGATGAAAGGTGGTGTTTGAAAGCTTTCTCCTTAGAATCTCAAATGTCAGCGCTTCAAGGGTGAGAGGCGACCTGATCCACAACCCTCCCGCCCCCCGCCAGCCCGTCCTCAGTTTACTGATGAGGACCAGGCTCAGAGAGAGTCCTGAGTCCCGTCCCGGGTTACACACCCGACATTCACATCCTCTGACACGCAGAAGAGCCTTCTTGCTCCCGCTGCCCTCATCCAACGGTCCCGCCTTGATTCAAAACACTCCGGGAGCTCAGCTCCTCTCAGGGAAATGTTTTCAGGGTCAAGCCGGCCAGCACACAGGACACTCCCTCTCCTCACTGCACTGATACATTTCGACTTTGATTCCAAAGGGCATTACTGAGCCTCTGCTTCATGTTCCAGACTTGGCTCTGAATGACTCATGACTAATTTGCAAGAATTAAATCAGCCCACAGAGAATGCACACAGCCACCATTGAAGGGTTTACAAAGAAAGATCCTTTGTTCCCAAATTGCTTTCAAAGTGATTTCCAAAGTTGCCAAAGGTGTACGTACTGAGCCATGTCCACATCCCTGCCATAGGGCATACCTGCCTGGGGAAATTCCACTGCAGAGCCTAGCGGTTCCTGGTGGCACATCCCCGTTTACTGGCCCCATGTGGCTCATGCCGGCCGCCACCCACCAGAGTGGCTGCCCTCTGGGAAGAGGCTGCCAAGCGAGGAGGACATTTCTGAGCACCCACCCCGATCCACGCACCCAGACCTCACATCTAGACCTTCACCAGTATAAATAGAGACGTGTGTCACTTCTGGGCAAAGGTGAGTTGGAGAAAGGAGTGTCCTCTACGATCTGGCTCATTTCCTATCAGGGAGCTGAGTGGAAATGACTCTCATGCCCCAGGGAAGGTGGGGCCACAGGAGGGAAAGAAAGTGGGTGAGAATCGACTTAGCCTATCTGAATAAGAAATCAACCTTGGTCTGTGAAGGTGTTAAAACACGGAGACGTATCTCTTAGAGCAGCGAGCGTAAGCCTAAGACAGCGGCCAGTACCAGATTTCACCAAACTCTAAATATATAGACACAGAGCCCAGTCACTTGCCTCGCACTCAATAAATGTGCACTGGGTACATGAATAAATGAATCTAAAGCGTGTGATTAATGGTATACTTTGTTGGATGGAAGTTAGGAAATTCTAATGAACAACTTTGAGGATGTGGAGGGTGTTTTAACACATGCTGAGCCCTGGTCCTCAGGTGGCACCTAAGAATGAGGGAAATGGATTGTAGCTGGTACAGCCACACCCCGAAACAGATCCCTTAGTCTAAGAGGGTCTATATTTTCATGCCTGGAGAGTTCTGAAAGCAGACTGACGAGTCTCTCCCATCAGGGGAATGGAGGCTTCTTGGCTGGCTCCCAGGGAGATGGAGAGCCTCATGCGTACCCAGTGTAGCAGCCTGGAAATGCTGCTTCCTAGAATCTCAGGGCTGGAGGTTGCCAAGTTCCCGAAGAGTCCTGCGTGTCACAGACAAGCCACAGCTCGGTGAAGCAGACAACTCACCCAGGGTCTCTCGGCCATCCATGGGTCCACAGCCAGAGGCAGGATAGTGTGGATGAAGTGTGGGGATCTTGGGACCCAACCGCCCTGATTTGAATCCTAGCCCCACTCCTTGCAAATTACCCTACGTCCCCACGCCTCTACCTCCCCATCTTTAAAATGGGGGTAATTAGAATAGTACCGATCTCATAGGGCAGTTACGAATATGAAATAAGCTAGTATATGGAAAATGTTCCACACAGAGCCTGGCACACAGTAGGCATTAGGGAAGGGTTAGGGCTTGTCGTGTCTTTACTACTGAGTTTAGATCGCCTTTTCCCCACATCAGTGCTCTCAGGCTTCCAGAATGAGGTTGTTAAAATGATGAAATATAGAGACTCATCATGAAGCAGAGGTTGCCAGAGAGTTCTTATACCAGATTTCCAGAACACACAGCCTGAAACCCGAAAGCTTTCTGCGGAATAGAGCGTATGAACTGATACTTGGCACACATGAAATCATTCATGATGGGAATGGAGAATTCAGGCGTGATTCATGCCTCAGGAATGCTCTAATGAGAGTTGAAGTATGCTATTGTTCTTCAGTGTATAGTAAAGGAAAAGAAAATACAGTGAGTGAAAAAGTAATCCTAAGTGAGAGAGACCATAGGAGAAGCGGCCCAGGAAATGAACATGGTCAACTGCTTTTCTCTGGTTTGGATGCCAAGCTGTGGAAGACAGTGACTGTTATGGATTTCGTATTTCAAGCAAGTTGGTCAGGTTTGGGGAATCCTAGAATGTTAGTTTTTTTTTTTTTTAGAACTGCCTAGAATCAGTTAGTGCACATCTATCCTCTCTCACCGAGTTCCCCTGGCCCAACCTTCCCTCCAGGGCGGAATTCCTAATTATATCCAGGCAGATGGTTGCCCAAGTTCTGCTTAGAGCCTCCTTGGTGGGAGCCGCAGGGAGCCGCGGGGCCGCCCACTCGTTACTGGGCAGCTCTAACTGTTACCGAATCCTTCCCTAGACCGAGCCAACAATCTGCCTCCCTGGAATGTTGGCCCTTCGCCGCTACATTTATCTTCTGGTGTGAAACATAATACACCTCTTTGCTTTCTCCCTCTTGATGGTGTTACAGTGAGGTTAGACCTCCCCAGGTGGAGGGCTGGCTTTGACATTAACTTAGCTATTGGCCCTCACGTGAATTACTGAAACTCTCATGGCCTTGAATTGCTCTTCTTTAAAGAGGGCCATTGAGTTTTCAGAAGGTTCCTGTGAAGTCAAAGTAAGGAGGCAGAGGGTAGACAAAGCATGGAGAATAGAGTCTGGAACCCAGCAGTCATGCAATAGATGGCGTGCTTATGGGACCCCCAATCTCTTCTCCAAGTTAAATACCTCCATTTCCTTCAGCTGTTCACTCCCGCTTGGGGGGCCAGCTCCTAGTCCCATTCCAGTTGTCTCTCTTCAAATGCTGGTCTACAAGCTTTATTTCTTCCCTCATTTGCCCCGTCTTCATTGGTCCTCTTCCTGGAGAGGCTCACGGTGAAGACAGACTGAAGCAAGAAGGGATGTTGTTGCCCTAGAGTGGGGAGATAACTCTGAGGGCTGGGCTGTACTGGTGGGAGGAAGCCTTTGGCTGCCCGGGAGGAAGATGAGGTTAAGGGTCAAGGTAGAAGTGGCTCTTCCAAGGTTGTGCTGTGTGGAGGGAGAGAGAGCTAAAGGGAGAGATTCAAGCTTTGCTTCTAGAATGTTCAAGCCTCCTCCAGGATATAGAGAAGATATTCTGTCCACAAATGAGTGACCATAACATTGGAAGATACTTCCTTTATCTTGTGTCCCTCAAGACCCTGAGCTCAGTTAATGGAGTATAAGAGGGGGCTTCTTGCTAAACTAGATCTATTTGCTACCCTCGATCTGGGCACTACAATGGCATGAAAACAGCCTTAACTTGTGCCCCCTTCTGCAGCCACACATGTGATGATGTTACTCATTGACTAAGCTTGTGGTTGACTGAAACCTTTATATTTTTTTCATAGGAACCACTTTCATTTATTTTTAAAAATTTGTTGGGACGCCTGGGTGGCTCAGTGGGTTAAAGCCTCTGCCTTCAGCTCAGGTCATGATCCCGGGGTCCTGGGATCGAGCCCCACATCGGGCTCTCTGCTCAGCAGGGAGCCTGCTTCCTCCTCTCTCTCCCTGCCTGCCTCTCTGACTAGTTGCAATCTCTGTCTATCCAATAAATAAATAAAATCTTTAAAAAAAAAAATTTGTTAAGATTTTATGTTTAGGTGGGGCGCGTGGGTGCCTCAGTGGGTTAAGCCTCTGCCTTCAGCTCAGAGTCCTGGGATCGAGCCCCGCATCGGGCTCTCTGTTCAGTGGGGAGCCTGCTTCCCCCATCTCTCTGCCTGCCTCTCTGCCTACTTGTGATCTCTGTCAAATAAATAAATAAAATCTTTAAACAAAAGATTTTATGTTTAGGTAATCTCTACATCCAATGCAGGGCTTGAACTCACAACCCTGAGATCAAGAACTGCGCGTTCTACTGACCAAGCCAACCAGGTGCCCCACGAGAACCACTTTTTTTTTTTTTTAAGATTTTATTTATATATTTGAGAGAAAGAGAGAGCACAAGTCAGGGGGATGTGCGGAGGCGGAGGGAGAAGCAGGCTCCCTGCCCAGGAGGGAACCCGACACAAGGTGTGATCCCAGGAGCCCAGGATCACAACCTGAGCCAAAGAGAGATGCTTAACCGACTGAGTCACCCATGAGCCCCAAGAACCACTTTTAAACAGGTTGTGCCCATCTTAAACATGTATAGTTGTTTCTGCAAATAAAACTGGGAAAATGGGTAAGAAACTTTATAGTGCCTAGCCCGTTGTAAATGCCAAATAAATGACAGTATTTTATTAGCAATATTAGTATTATCTTTGTTTGGTTTAATTTTCCTGGTTTCAGCAATCTAGCTTGATGAGGTTGGGTAGTAATTCTATCTCACACACACACACACACACACACACACACACCCCCTCTTGACTTAGATCGAAGCCCACATTTGACCAGTGTGTGACTCTGTCCCCAAAACTAATGTGACAGTAGAATCTGATAGAATCTGATGCAAGGTATGCACCCATTGGAAGGAATCCTCCCACTCCCTTTCCCTCTTCCCATCCAGAAATATATCCCTCAGCAACATCTAATATTTTACAAGGAGAAAACTTTGCGCTGGTGCAGAACTGTCCCCTCTCTTATTCAAATTTAAGCCACCGTTACCTGGGAGGAAGCGCCTATCCCCTAAAACCTTAGACCAAATTAGTCAGCGAGCACGATTGTCCTTGGCTGTGGAGAGAAGGCAGAAGCAGAAGGAGGCAAAGAGGGGACAAACCAGGAAGAACGGGGCAAACAGGTGAACGCAACCTTCATTTAAGTTCCACACTTGTTCTGGGAGGAAGTTTTCACAACACCACACAGAGAGAGTAGAGTGAACTGAATGCTGATCCCCTCCTCATTCCTAGAAGTTGTCTTATTTGGAAAAAGGATCTTTGCAGATGTAAATAAGTCAAGGATCCTGAGATGAGATGATCCTGTGTTATCCAGGTGGACCCTAAACCCGGTGACAAGAATCCTTCTAAGGGAGATTTGCGACTCCAGAGAAGGCTGTGTGAAGACTGAGGCAGAGACTGGAGGGACACAGCCGAGAAAGCCAGGGAATGCTGAGAGGCCCCAGAGCAGGAGGAGGCAAAGAAGGATTCTCCCCCAGAACTCTCTGAGGACATGCGGTTCTGCTGACGCCTCGATTTTGGACGTGTGGCCTCCAGAGCTGTGAGAGAAAACATTTCTTTCATGTTAAGTCACCAAGTTTGTGGTAATTTGTTACAACAGCCACAGGAAACTATGACAGAAGGTATTTCCCCTCCCCCAGGAGCTCCTCTCAGTCTGAAGGTCCTCCCCTGGGGAAGACATAAACCACCTCTTAACTCTCTGACAATCTCACCACCATGAGGAAATAGGAAGAGAGGTTTAATATGAAGTAGAAAAACTCAAACAGATGATTAAGGAATTAATCTGTCACAAGTCAGATGACAACATCTAGGTGAGCAAGAGGCATTCCAAGTTCATAACTGTCAAGGCTGGACAGGCCTGTGGAGTCACTGACAGGTCTGGCCTGAGGGGAAAAAAATGCTTCACTGGGTGACTGGTGCTGCCATCTTGGATCCCAGTGAGGCGGGAAGGCGGCCAAGCTGGCTGGAATGAGCATGTGACTGGGAGTCGTCCTGGATCCGGGACTTTCCTATTGGCCAGAAAAAGAAATTTATCGTCTCTAGTCTTTAGCTTCCTGAAATGGAGAAAAAAATAAAGATATTCCAGCTCTAAGAATACTTCTGTGGGCTAATCTATTCATGTCTGCAATACATGTGATTTTCTTTTCAGTGAAGTCTCTAGTGTGGTTTTTAATAGGGTCATAAATATGGACAGACAACTCTGTCATTTCGAGTCTATGTGTGATTGTGTGTTTTTTTGTATGTGTCAGGATAGTCTGGAATATGTTGTGGTAACAGACACACCCAAAACTCAGGAGCTTAAAACAATGAAGGTTTCAAATTGTATCCTTTCAAAATTTCACATGTCGAAGTCCTAACCCCCAATACCTCAGAATGTGACCATATTTGAAGATAGGGTCTTTAAGAGGTAATTAAATTAAAATGAGATCATTAGGATGGGCTCTAATCCAATATGACTACTGCTCTTAAGAGAAAATTTGGACAGAGACACACACAGAAGGAAAACGATATGAAGAGAGAGAAGATGGAGACTGGGTTGGGACAGATTCTTCCCTCACTCTCAGGAGAACCAACACTGCTGAAGCTTTGTTCTCAGACCTGTAGCCTCCAGAACTGTGAAAAAATACATTTCTGTCATTTAAGCCATTCAATCAGTAGTCTTTTTTTTTAATTTTTTTTTTATGACAGTCCCCAGCAAACTACTACAAAGGCTTATTGTTGACCCTTGATCTACGTGAGTTTAGTGCAGAATGTGCAATGGCATCTTTTGTCTATTCTAGCCCAAGAAGCCAAATGGCAGAAAGCTTGGGTAAATGGACATTTCTCAGTTGTTCCAAGAGAGAAGATTGGTGAGGGAATGGAGTCATGACAGGGCACGAAGTGTAATCATCATCCCAGATTAAGAAGCACCTACCCCGTGACCAGTGGGACCACACTCAATGGTAGTATCATGGAGGGTATCATGGGAGCCTCTGGAGCCAGACTTGCCTGGGTTCAAATCCCAGCTCTGTCACTTACTCTAGGTCTGATCCTGGGCAAATTAGCTAACCTTCCTGTGTCTCAGTTTCCCTCCATCTGTAAAGTGAGCCTGGCAGAAGGACCTGTTTTGAAGGGTTGTTGGAGGCTTGGCTGAATTGGTTTACTCATTTAGAACAGCTCCTGGTACTTACTAAGCATTAATAACGGTCATAATCACAGGCTAAGATGCTCATGATACCTCTCTATGGATATCAACTGTCAAAACTGTTCATTGGGAATAACTGTGGTAGTAACTAGAAAGAGGGAAATATTTTGTGTTCTTAGTACCAATAATATGTGGAGAAGTGATCCATTTGATGCTGTGTTTAATAACTCAAGCTGGCTAGCCTTCTCTTTGAATGGCTAAGATAGTTTTACAGAGTAATCGGGTGACCTGAGACTAAATCTGACATTTCAAGTCTACTCGCAAGACAATTTGATGAAAGTATGAAGTCTTAAATCCTAAATTAGCAAAGTCTTGAACATATTTATGTAATTCCTTAAGATACGCTTAATCATTTGCATTATTGAAGTTGAAACACAGGAAAAGATTAAATATAGATCCAGATCTCAGGTTATATCTTTAAACCCAATGAAATCAATTTAAGTTTCATGCAATAATATAATTTGCTACATGAAGTTGTGTTGTTAATTTGATGAGTTTGGTAGCTTTTCAAAAATTTGTCAATGCAGTTTGGCTTTATAGTTTATATATAGTTTCTAAAAGAGCTAAAAGGGAAAAGAGGTTAAAAGAGATTCAAAACGTGTTTGTGTGCGTTCAGGGTTATTTATCCCTGACTAGAATGGGAGATAGAGATTTTTGTCTTCTTTGGTCATTGCCTTCTCTTAGGATCCTAGAACAGGATTATGCTCTAGGTGCTTAATAGGTGCTAAAGAAATATTTGCTAAACTGTGTTGAATTAGCAGTATAATAAAAATATGAAGGCCAACATTGGATATTTGCGAGATATTAGTTTGCTCAAAATAGTATCTTCAAACAATTTCTCTGAAATAATAATTACCAGGATGCCTGGGTAGCAGCCAACTCTTGATTTCGGCTCAGGTCATGATCTCAGGATCCTGCGATCGAGCCCCACATCTGGCTCTACACTCAGTGGGGCGTCTGCTTGAGATTCTTTCTCTTTCCCTCTTCTTCTCCCCTGTCCCTTCCCCACGACTCTCTCTCTCTCAAATAAATCAATACATCTCTTTCTAAAAAAAGATGTATTGATTTATTTTATAAATCTTTATTATTTATATTTAATTGATTTGATAATTTTATTGATTTATTTTATAAATCTTTATTATTTATATTCAAAAGAGTTATATTTATTATATAAATCTTTTTTTTAAAAAAGATTTTATTGGGTGCCTGGGTGGCTCAGTGGGTTGGGCCGCTGCCTTCGGCTCAGGTCATGATCTCAGGGTCCTGGGATCGAGTCCCGCATCGGGCTCTCTGCTCGGCAGGGAGCCTGCTTTCCCTTCTCTCTCTGCCTGCCTCTCTGTCTTCTTGTGATCTCTCTCTGTCAAATAAATAAAATCTTTAAAAAAAAAATAAATAAATAAAAAAGATTTTATTGATTTGAGAGAGAGAGAGACACCGTGAGAAAGGGAACACAAGCAGGGGGTGTGTGTGGGTGAGGGAGAAGCAGGCTTCCCGCTGAGCAGGGAGCCTGATGCAGGGCTTGATCCCAGGACCCTGGGATCATGACCTGAACCAAAGGCAGCCACTTAACAACTGAACCGCCCAGGTACTCCAGTAAATAAATAAATCTTTTAAAAAATCCTATTAAATAATAATTGCTGACATGGGGAGACCCTGCTGACTTGTTGCTGAGTCTTTGATGTCATTGCTGGAGCTGTGTGTGGGTCTTGGCCTTGTCTCTCGCCCTGCTGCAGATAACCGTGCCTGTCTGGGTTCTTTGGGATATTAAGTGACAAAAACCCAACCCAATTCAGTTAAGAGAAAAGGAAGAATTTTTTTCTTTTTTTTTTTAAGGAATTGAACAAGTCATAGTGAGAATAGGGGATCCTTCTGGGCCTCAGAAATACCTAGAACCTGGATTTCAATAACACCAGGAATAATTGCTTGCTCTCTCTCTCCCAGTTCTGTTTCTTCACAACTTCCTTCTTTCTTCCTTTCTCCTGCTGCAGACTGGTTTCCTCCAGACAGCTGGGGCCTGACTACTGGATCCTCTCCTTCACTCTAACTCGGAAAATTCTGGAGAAACATTCTGATTGGCCCACCTTGGAATGGGCACCCCTTCTGGCCCAATCCACCGTGTCCAGAAGACCACTCCTCTAGCCCAGCTTGGTGGGGTGTTTACTTTGTCTCTTCGCTGTAGTGCTGTTAGCTGTGGTCAGGGCTAGAGCTGTAGAGCACAGACCGGGCCCCCGGCCGCCATCTTTCCAGTATTCACTGAAAGAGAAATTAAGAACCCACCACAATGTATGTTTATCCAGAGGCCCTTCCCTTTACCTGGCTTTCTGTTCTTGCCTCCAAGTGGATTCGTGAATCACCCACCAGAGCCTGCTCACAGGAACTGATCTCCCTGTGCCTTCTGAACCTTGTCAGGAAATCTCCCAAACTCCCAGAAGTGCCCGATCCTAATTCAAAGCCCATGCCCAGCACAGGCGGGACACATCTAGGATGGGCAAGGCTCAGGGTTGGGAGAAGAACCCCATCACAGGCCGGCACCCAGTGGACCTCATACACAGCATTTAATAAAAGGGTCAGAGCCAGAGACATAGCTCCTGGGTGAGAACGGTGCCAGGGCTCCCACCTCCTCAGGCGGGACCGAAGCACAGTCTGGGGTCAGCCCATTATGTCCTTAAGGATTTCCTTGTTATGCCCCACTCTTCCTCGGGTACACTTTTCATGGCTGAACTCTCTCGTGTCTGTTCCCTCATCCCCTCCCACTCCACGAGGACAGGCATTCTTCTTCTCACGCCGTGTGACCAGCAGGTGGAACATTGCCTCCTGTCTTAGGTACCCCGACAAATGAATGGGCTAAGGAGTGGGGTGGCGGTGGGGGCGGTGATAAGGGTGTGGGGGATGCCGCCGGGGAATCTGCACTAGACTCAGGGGAGGAATGACAAGAAGGGTCAGAGCAGTCTGGTAGGATGGCGAGGCTCCAAGCTCCAGGCAGGGAAAACCTCGGGGGCTCAGTCCCCTGGGTGGAGAAGTCACATGGCAAATGTGGGCCTGGAGCCAGCCCAGAATGTGACTCTGCACCCCCTGTGACTGGAGAGCCCCAGGTTTGGTTCTGTTCTAGAAGGACTGCAGTAGATCACTGTTTTTCCAGCTCCACCATGATTAAAATATTACCCAGATGCTTGCACCCAATCAGAGGACTCTTAATATTTAATATCCCGTTGATTCTCAAGAGGAAACTGTAATTGCCTATTAGTCGTATTACAGCTGGCTCCAATTTAGGAGGGACAGCGTACCCTGTGCGTAGTGGGGGTGGGGGGAGGCGCACAGGGGGCTGAAGCAATGGATAATAAGAAAAGCCCAAATGGCTTTGAAGGGTTGAGAAAAATAAATAAGTAAAAAAATGAGTAAGAATTTAAAAAGATGAGTAAGGAAGAAAAGCACACATTTATTTGAATTATTGGGTTGCCTCAGAATGGACTAGACCTCACAAATGTGTTCCTCAACCCAAAGAGAGCCCTTTATCCACCATCGGTGCTGGTTCGGAAGAGGTCAGTGCTAATCCAAGTACAAGGTGAAGCTGCCTGAATTAGAGTCCTGGGGTTCTTAGTGCAGCTGATGCCAGGATGGGATGAAATCTAGAATCCACCTCCTACCAGAAGTTAAAGATGCTTTCCGTTCTCTCTCCAGTGGAAACACCAACGCATTAACAAATATTTAATGGGGGCTTGCCACACGCAGGGTACTCCCAGAGACGCTTTCCAAAATAGCAGCCCATTGTTGCCGCTGTCCTGAACAACATTGAATAAATACTTGCACCATTGCGCCAAAGAACCACACGTCTGATTCGTCCATTAGAAGCACCATATATGGGAGGTGGGGGGAACAGGTGGTGGGTAATGGGGAGGGCACGTTTTGCATGGAGCACTGGGTGTTGTGCAAAAAGAATGAATACTGTTACGCTGAAAAAAATAAATAAAATGGAAAAAAAAAAAAAAAAAGAAGCACCATATAGATTGTCCCCCAGGGAGCGGAGGTTCTCCATCAAGATTTTGCAACCTGTCTGTCCCATCATTTGGCTTTCTTCTCTGATAGTATCCCCCAAACAAGCAGGAGCTCAGGCTCCCCTCTGCTTCTCCCTGTTTCCTTCTTCCCTCTTTTCTCCCCAGATGGTTCTGTCCAAGTGGGCCCCTTTAAAAGCTGTCCTGTGATCTAGAAAATTGTCGTGCTTCTACACAGAAGAAGTAATCGGGTGACCTGAGACTAAAGTGACATTTTAAGTCTGCTTGCAAGACAATTTCGTGAAAGTATGAAGTCTTAAATTATCAATTAGCAAAGTCTTGAACATATTAATGTAACTCCTTATGATATACTTAATCATTTGCATTACTGAGGTTGAAACACAGGAAAAGATTAAATATAGATCCAGACTTCAGGCTATATCTTTAAATCCAATGAAATCAATTTAAGTTTCGTGCAATCATATAATTTGCCAAGTGAAGTTGTGTTGTTAATCTGACGAGCTTGGTAGCTTTTCAAAAATTTGTCCATGCAGTTTGCTTTATAGTTTATATACAGTTTCTATAAGAGCTAAAAGCAAAAGGAAGTAAAAGAGATTCGAAATGTGTTTGTGTGCGTTCAGGGTTATTTATCCCTGACTAGAATGGGAGATAAAGATTTTTGTCTTTATCTTGGTCCTCTGAGGACACCAGGGCTTCTAAGAATCTCTTGTCATTCAGAAAGTGCCACAGCTCGCATAGAGCATGTTTGATGAATGAGTCCCCCGTTCTCCCCTTGTGGACCTATACCATTCCTTCCCAGACCAAGTTCTGGAACCCACTGTCCTATTTCCATCCACACCTCTCTCTAATAGCAAGTGTCTGGAACATTTTCTCCAGATTCCTCGCTCAGGCAGACAGCTGGAGTCTGAGGGGCCATCCAGTGGAGTGTTATTGATAGTTAGAGGTAGCACGACACATTAAGGAATGGAGAGGCCAAGCCCACGAGGGAATGCATTGACCAGAGCCACACAGTGGATACGCTTCAGTTACTAATGGACAACTTATCACAACCCAGTTAACGTCACTTCACCAGGCATGGTAGACTGCAAAATGGCTTCCCAAGATACGAGGTCCTAATCCCCCAAACCTGTAAACGTTACGTTATTTGGAAAAGGGGAGATGTGCAGATGTGCTTATGTTAAGAATGTTGAGGACTGCCTGGTTAGCTCAGTTGGTTAAGCATCTGCCTTCAGCTCAGGTCATGATCCTGGGGTCCAGGGATCAAGCCCTCCGTCGGGCTCCCTGCTCAGTGGGGAGTCTGCTTCTCCCTCTCCCTTTGACCCATGCCTCCTCCTGCTCTGCTCTCTCTCTTTCTCTCTCTTGCTCTATCTCTCAAATAAATAAATAAAATCTTAAAAAAAAAAAAAGAATCTTGAGCTGGAAAGATTATCCTGGATGATCTGTGCCCTACAGGCAGCCACAGTTATCTGGATAAAGGGAGGCAGAGGGAGACTAGACACACACAAGGAGAAGACAATATGAAGGAGGAGGCAGAGATTGGAATGATACCAGAAAAGTAAAAGTGCATTTGAAAAGCGTGTCTCAGCAAGCTGGGGGAAAGCGCGTGTGTGTTTTCTTTGTGTGGACTCAGGCACACAGGGTTTAGAAACAACTGCATTCTTACCCTTCACTGTACAGCTGCAAGTGCTGGGAAAGGCTAGCTTACATAAATAAGTAGGTAGGAGCAGACGATTTACTCATTGTGGTTGCACTCAATTCCTTGAGCTCCTTCTAAGGCATACGCCCAAAATCGTATTTTTCATCTCTCAGTTGACAGTTCAGTTACATATTCCTTCAATTTTGCTCAAGGCACAGAACTGGAACCCATCTGACTTGCAAAAGGATTTGTTATCCGGTCATTAGAGCCATTCATTTTTCTCACTCTCTGGGAAGTACATCAGGAAGTTTTTCCAAGATTTACCAAGTTACTCTTAATTATGCCAGTCACTCTTACTTTGGGAGCATATTTTCATTCCTATCATACTCAGAAAAGGTTGGGAAAATGGAAATACCATTACTTTCCATTCTTGCTTAACAATGTACTTAAAATATATAATTTTTACATTGCACGCTTAAACATGGGGAGTATTTTTTTCCCCAAATCTGGGAGCTGCCGGTTTAGCTCTTTCCATACGTAGATAATGTCTGCCACGTAATCCAAATGACAAGGCCAGTCCTCACAATCATGTCAGTCAGACAAGTAAGACTTAATTTCTGCTAGAAAAAAATCCAACTTTGTTTTTTAATTCGTGTCATCCCACTACTCTGTGTCTTCCACGATAGCGACCTTGCATTTCCAAGCCCTACAGGTGGGAGAGATGGAGAGCTGAGGCATGGAGCCTGCCAAAAATATGGCGCCTGGGTGACTGTAGGCTTGGCCGCCATCATGGGTCTCTGTCTAAGGAGGAGTGCAGTCTTTGACAAACAGGGTGGGTGTGGGTTATGATGGAATAAGTGAGGGGTGTCACCTGGGTTCTCCAAGAGGCAGATGTAAGATGGGCTTAAACACATGAAGACTTTATTAGCTGAAACCAGGATAAGAGACAGTCAAGGCAGGGTGGCTCTGGAGAAAGCAGAGAGAGCTTTCTGACCACAATGCAGGTCTGAGGGCACTTGGAGAGCCAGTAGAAGCGTTGTAGGTCATGTAGTCTAATAAAGGATCCGAGTTCTGGAAGCACAGCTGGGTCCCCCATGACCAGGTCTGTCTCAGTATCCCGGCCACCCCCAGCCACTGGCAGAGTGCAGCCCCTGGGCCCCATGACAATGGCTTTTGGAACAGTAACTTCACTGAACCCTTAATCGACAGAGCCACGGGGCGGGGGGGGGGGGGGGGGGCGGGGGCAGGTTTGTGAGGGGCCTTCTCATGGCCACTCCTGGAAATATTTACCTGAAAATTGTCATTACTTCTGTTGTCCCAGTCTTTAACAGATTTGAAACAAGAACATGAAGGCACAGGCCAGAACACCCCATTTCTTATGCTGTGGTTTGACCCTTACCAGCAACATACTTCAGGCTGGACCAAAAGCAAGTTCGTTGTGATGGGGTTCAGGACACTCTTTTCCAAAATAAGACACCTTGACCTATTGAATATTTTAAGTTGAAGGAATTTGAGAAATGGCAGGAGAAGAAAGACTCTCTGACTTTCCCCCAAAGCGGGTCATAGACCCTCAGGTAAGAGGTGCCACCCTCCCCCGCCCCCCGCCCCGTATATTCCCTCTTCAAGAGGGAGAGAGGCCAGAGGAATTGGGACAGACATGCACCACTGACTGTCCCCAGTTTCTTACAGTGGCTCATGCTCTGTCCCGTCCTGTCTGGCCACGACTGTCTATTCTTCAAACCCAACATAAAAACTCAGGCTTACCCATGTCTTTGGGTCTTCATTTCCTTATGAAAGCTCCCAAGTCGCATAAAACTTAACATTAAATACATTTGTATGCTTTTCTCCTATTAATCTGTCCTAATCAGTTTAATTTTCAGACCCTGTCAGGGACCCCAAGGGAGTCAAGGAAAACATTTGTCTCCCCTCCAGGAGTGTCTGGCTTGAAGGAGGTCAATGCTAATATTCTAAATTGTCCTTTGTTTGGAAGCTGGGACCTTTTTAATACCCTGGGGCAGTGTCCATAGTAAGATTCCTTGTGGGTGAGAGGTATCTGCTTATTTTGTGCGGTGGGAAAGGGGTGAGTATGAGTGGGCCGAGGGGAGAGGACCCCTTGGATATACACGGCGATAGCCTTCCAACGACACGTGCTTGGACAGCCCGCGGGGTCCGCATCAGTTTGCATCCTTCCAGGAGCAGATGCCAGGATGGAAGGAGACATGCAAGAGATTTCTTGGGGACGTGTCTGTGGATGACAAAGGAGACAAGGAGCAGGAGGGGGTGGGGAGAGCCTTTAGTTCAGGACTCTGAGCAGCAGCCTGTGAAAGGAGAGGAGGAAGGGGGGAGAGGGCAGGGAGGAGGGGTCCCAGCTGGGAAGATGGGGAGCCCCGGGTCAGGTGTGACAGGCGGGGCACTCCCGCCAGATGTAGTCCCTGGCGGGCAGCCGGCATGGCTGGCGGGAGGGAGGAAGTCCAGTTGTGGGGGGGAGGGGAGGTCAGTAGATTCAGGAAGATCGGGGCAGCGTGCACCTGTGCCTGCCACGGTGTCCCCTCTTGGGTACACTTCGTTCCTCCCGTTGCTTCCCCACTGGCCCCCCTCCCCCCGCTGTGAGGACCCTCCAGTACCTCCTCTCTCCAGGCAGGTCTCAGGAACTCTGTCTGAGGCCATCTCGCACCCTCCCCCACCCAGCTCCCAATCTGTGTCCTGGAAATCAGGCTCCACCCTGTGGCAGAAGCCGCAGCTGCTGGGGCGGGGTATGGGATGGGGTGGGGTGGGGGTGGGGAAACTTTGCGTCTGATGATGGAGGAGCGGAGAAAGTACAATGTGGCTCTTCCTGATTTTTTTTTTTTTTTTCCAGCCCTGGACATCTAAAACTGGAGTGGTCCTTTGGCCCAGCCCTGTAAGAGCTCTGTCCTCCTCCTGAGGCGGGGTGGGGGTAAGGGACCGGGAGGGGGAGACTGCCACAGGGCGTTTCCAGTAACCTGGATCATTCCCCAGCCTGAGCTGCACCCCGTGCTGTGTTCTGGCAAGGTGACCTTGGGAAGGGTCCTGCTCACTGCTGGGAGCTTCTCCCTTGTATGCGGCAGGTGTCATGGGGAGGGCTGCCTACACTGGCAGCTGACTCAAGGTCACACCTTGAGCAATGGCACACTGGAATCAAAACTCTGGGCTTTTTGATCAAACCTCTATGCTGAAGAGGAGGAAGAAAGTAGTGTTTAGAACAACTGTGTCCTCCCTAGCTCACAATGACATTCTGCTCAAGGAGGAAGCTCAGATTTCTTAAATATTGAGATTTGCTTACAAGTCAATGACCAATTAAAGAATTTTTGCTCACAATAATATCAGATTCTTCAGAGCCAAAGATTTAATCTTTCTAACCATATGTTCTATACGTTATTCAAATTTGGAGGTGGTAACAGCTCTCAGGTGCACGGAGAGAGGAAGATGATGAGCTCATACCGGGTGCTCAGACTCAAGACCTCTGAAGAGGTCACATAGCCTTTAAGTGGGTTCTTTAGTCGGACGGCATGCTAGAATCACTTGGGAAGCTTTTCTTTCTTTTTTTTTTTTTTAATGAGGCAATTATTTATGAAGAGAGAGAGCCTGAGAGAGAAGAGAGAGCACAAGCAGGAAGGTGGGGAGTGGGGCAGAGGGAGGGGCAGAAGCAGACTCCCCACTGAGCAGGGAGCCCAATACAGGGCTCAACATCAGGACCCTGGGATCATGACCTGAGCCAAAGGCAGACTCTTTGCTGACTGAGTCACCCAGGCACCCCGACCCGGGAAGCTTCTAAAAATCCTCATGCCCAAGCCAGAGCCAGGGCCAGTTACATCAGAATCTTCGGGAAGTGGAAGCCTGGCATTGGGAGTATTTGAAGCTTTCCAGGGGATTTCAATGTGCAGCCAAGAGTGGGGACCATCACATATAAAGGGGACCTAGAATATAAAGATGACTTTTTTTACTCAGATGGAAGACCCTGAAATCCTGACGTAGACTACATACACTCTTCACTTCGAAATAGTTTTACTAAGGTTAGACGGCAGGATGCTCAGCCCACAGGAAGGATGAGAAGGGGAAGATCATACTCTCAGAAGCAGATTCACCAACAGCAACAAGCAAAGTGTGGTTGATAAGCCAAGGAAGAATTGTAAGACCCCACAGAGCAGGAGACAGAACTCTGAGAACATTTGTCTGGGGCCATTGCATAGCAGGGCAAACTGACCGGCCCCGCACAGTTTCCCTGAAGGCGCCGTATTAGAGCAGCACGGTAATTTGTATTCATAATGATGGCTGAGTCATCCCACAACCGCACAGCTTTGTTTCAGGGGCAGAGAGTACAGGGCACACCACCGGGCTTGAGTCACACCCCAGGAAAACAGGCTGCCCTGACTAGAGCCATGTTCTGTTTCTGGAAACCCTGATGGGTTTGGTAGCTGGATAAAGCATCACTTTAAAGTTAGAAGTGGTTTCTACTTCCTAAGAGATGGATATCAAATTTTTCATTGGGGCAGGCTGTCCCTTCTTCAGAGAAACCCCTTGCTGAGTGCAGAGCGGTCCACACATCTCTTTGGGGAGAAAACCTGTACTGGGCAACGTGGTCCAAAAACAGATCTCTCAGACTGTGAAGTTAAGCTTTTTTCTTGGTTTTGCAAACTTTTTTTTTTTTTTTTTTAAATCAGAGATTGGTTATTTTCTTAGAGGAGATTTTATTTTCCTCAGTAGGGAGTTCCATTGCTCCATGTCTGGAAGATAGTATCTATTTTTCAGAGCCGTGTGTTCTTGAACAAGCAGGAGATCTAAAACGAAGTTTCCATGGGAACGGGAGGGCTCTGCAGGACTTGAACTTGACCTCACATGAAAGGAAGTGGGCATGTGGGGGACGCGCGGTCATTTAAGTCCGAATATCCCAGAACGTAAGGATGTTGGGTCACCACTTTCTGGGATAATTTCATTTGTCCCACTCGAGGCCACAATACAAGCTCTTGTGTAGGCAGAGATTTTTCCTGCTGTCAATCCTCCCAACGGGACACGGGGTCACGGGGTCAGGAAATGAGACCCTGAAAGTTGAGCTATAGACAGAGGAGGGAAGTAAAGTCCCTTTTTTCTCTGCAGTTTCACATCAGTTTTCCTGGTCCTCGTGTAGAGCAAAGCAGGGTTAGGTACTTCGGTTTGAAAGCAGGTTGAGAACCAAGCGTGGTTAGCAACCCTTGAGTGGATCCAGGCAGGAAGCTCTGCGGGAAGCCACATCTACTTGAAGTTATCAAGGGTTCTTTGCGTTTTATTTTTCTTTTTTCTGTGTCCCGAGCAACACTGCACTGAAGTTTGATTGAAAGAGACCCCTGGGCTCCTGAAATGCTTTGGGGAGAGTAGGGAAGGAGGGTCCCACAAGGAAAGGAAGCCACAGAAGTGGGCCGAGAGGTGCTAAAATCAGGGGCCACCAGCAGAGGGCAGGGGTGGGTAACAGCAGCGAGCTCTCCATGGTGATAGCGGCAAAGGGGAGAGTGGGATGACATCCAAGATAGGCAAAGTGGGGCGCAGCACCAGGATGCTCACGGAACCCTGTGCAAGCCACACTGAAGGGTGCTAATTCCTGACAGCAATATAGGACTGAAGCCATTGTAATTTGAGTGTGTGGTGGAAACGATCTCTAACTATAAACCATTGGGCTTAAACATTGGGGAGACACTTAGAATCAGACCTGTGTTCAACAATACAGCCAACTACTTACCAGCTATATGACGTCGGGCAATCCACCCAGAGCCGCCCAGTGTCAATTTCCTTACGTGGTAAGAGGGTTATCTGGATTATCTAACGTTAATCCTCCAGAAGTGTTTAAAAAAGATTTATTTACTTGCAGAGAACATAAGCAAGGGGAACAGCAGGGGGAGAGAGAGGGAAAAGCAGGCTCCCCACTGAGCCCCAACTCGGGGCTCCATCCCAGGACCCTGGGATCATGACCTGAGCTGAAGGCAGGTGCTTAACCGACTGAGCCACCCAGGCGCCCCAACCCTCCAGACCTTTTAGGGTTGTTTTAAGGATCAAAAGAGGTCATCTCAAATATATGTCATAAATGGTAAAATACTATGCAAAGTATTATTTCATCTTTTTCAACCAAAATGATGAAATGTTTTAAAAAATTGCTTTTACTGATAATCTGTGTCTCTAACAGGCACTCTGGGAGCTCTATCCAGCAGGTGTTGGAAAAACGCAGGTGGCAATTGTCCCTGGTTATTAGCTCCACTTTCCCTGCCGCTGGAAACACCCTGAGGGGCAGGGAGACGCATCCCTGACTTACAGGAAAAATAGAAGCTGCCTCTAAAGCAAATAAATAAAATGCAGAAAAAGCAGCTCAGCAGATACCCCAGATAACGAAGCAGAGAAAAGTATACTTTTTGAGTCACAAAATGACAAAGAGCCTGACATGGGGCTCAATTTTAGGACCCTGGGATCAAGCCCTCAGCTGAAGGCAGACCCTTTTTTTTTTTTTTTTTTTAATTTGACAGAGAGAGATCACAACCAGGCAGAGAGGCAGGCAGAGAGAGGGGGTAAGCAGGCTCCATATTGAGCAGGGAGCCTGATACGAGGCTCGATCCCAGGATCCTGGGACCATGACCTGAGCTGAAGGCAAAGGCCTAACCCACTGAGCCACCCAGGTGCCCCTGAAGGCAGACTCTTCACCAACTGAGCCACCCAGGCGCCCTGAATGAAATATATTATTAAAATTTTTAACTTGGACAGGAATCAGTTATCTAATCATTTTATGTATGTAGGAGCCCTTGCCCCCAAATGATGCTTCACCCTGTGCACGTGTTCAATTCCATGCTGTCGGGTGAACGCCATTCTCAAGAGCCCCCCTCCCGCTTAGCGTGTCTCTTCCTCTCCCACTTTGCTGCATTCCTTAAAATGGAGCTAAAAGGCAGAGGCTGTTTTCACCTGAATTTAATCTAATTTTGATTCTAATCCAGATCCATTTAAAATGCTAGTTCTTTATCCCAGCATTTTTCCAGGCTCAGGGAATGACACAAAACACATACCTAACAATAGCCCTGGGGCCAGAGAGACTGAGTCACTACTCAGTTTCCTCATCAGTGGGAACTCCTTCTCCTTAGCCCTCTGGTATGGATGGTTGGCTCATTGGAGGAAAACAGCCTATTTTGAATCTTTTGGGCTTCCTGCATGGAGCTGTGTCTTTACCATGCTTATAACAATGGCCTACACATAGTAGGTGCTCAGTAAGCCATTGCGCTGATGAACTATAAAAGTTGTTATCCTTCCAGAAAGCTAAAGTCCACTCACAGGAAAGAAGCATTGACGATACAATGTTTTCGTATCTAAGTGCTTAGAGATGAAAAGTTAGACCTTTGGAGATTTCGATTTCATTCTGCTTTTACAAGCTGCACCAAACTTGAACTTGACACAGGGCAGAACTTAGCCGTGTGTTGACGCAGTGCCTCTGCACTCCCTCCCTCCTGGGCTGACCTGCTCTCCCTGCAGCCCTCATGCCAACCGCTTCTCTTCCCATGCAGGGCCCGAGGCTGCGAGCTCTCCCAGTTTTTGCCTTCTGCAGCACCGAACCACTCACAGCGGGCGGCAGCTGCAGGCCTGTTCACCTCAGCAGTTCTAGAAATGCTTTGTCATGAGCAAGCAGAAAGCATGTGGTTTTTTGTTTTGTTTAGTTTTTTAGCTCATCCATCAAGAAGCCAGAACTTTATTAATGATAGAAACAGTACAAATTTCAAACCAAGCTGCAGTTATTATTTTGAAACACCAAAAAAAAGTCCTCGTTTTCAGATGGTTCCATGGTTCATTCCATAACAGCATTTACAATATCATTACTGTTGTTCTTCAGGGCTCGGACTGCTTTTGCTCTTGACACATTTGCTCGTGACATGACCAATTCTATGTCCTTAACCTCTACACCTGTTTCATCAACCTCTTCCTCTTCACTCCCCTCTTGTACAGTTGGAGTCTGTGTTTTCTTGAATGTTTGAGACAGCTTCACCTTGAACTTTGAATTTCTCAGCAGCTGCTAGCTGTGCTTGGGGCGGGGCTGGAGGACTAAGTCTTCACCCGCAAAATCTGCTTCTGTTTAGTGTTTTATACCTGGTCTTTCCCGTGTAATAGAGGGAATGAAAAAAAGCCTCAAATGGCCAACCAGATGAATTTCATGTAAGAATTTTAAAAATTAAGTGATTAGAGATTTTGAGCATTTTTCTTGTGGGTTTTATGGGCATTCATGCATCTTTTGTGAGGTATCGGTCAAAGTCTTCAGCCATGTTTAATTGCGTTGTCTTTTTGCTGTTGATTTGTAAGCACTGTTTAGATATTCTAGATGCGATTCCTTTGTCAGATATGTATGCTGGGAGTATTTTTTCCTGGTCTGGTTTGTCTATTCATTTTTTTTTAAAGATTTTATTTATTTATTTGACAGAGAGAAAGAGAGCACAAGTAAGCAGAGCAGCAGGCAGAGGGAGAGAACCAGGCTCTTTGCTGAGCAGGGAGCCCGATGTGGGGCTCAATCCCAGGACCCTGGAGTCACAACCTGAGCCAAAGGCAGACACTTAATCAACTGAGCCACCCAGGTGCCCCTATTCATTTTTTAAAAAAAGATTTTATTTATTTATTTGACAGACAAGGATCACAAGTAGGCAGAGAGGCAGACAGAGAGTGAGGAGGAAGCAGGCGCCCCGCTGAGCAGAGAGCCCGATGCAGGGCTCGATCCCAGGACCCTAGGATCATGACCTAAGCTGAAGGCAGAGGCTTAACCCACTGAGCCACCCAGGCACTCCCCTATTCATTTTTTTAATGGTATCTTTTCCTGAGCTGAAATTTTAAATTTTTATGAAGTCCAACTTATTATTATTATTTTTTTAATGGTTAGTGCTTTTTGTGTTCTGTTCAAGGACTCTTTGCCCATCCCAAGGCCATTAAGTTATAATGCTTCATTCCAACGGCTTTGTGCCTGTGGATGTTACATTTAAGTCCCTGATCAATTTTGAATTAGCTTTTGTATATGGAGTGAGTTAGGGATCAAGGTTCATTTTTTTTTTTCCTACATATATATCCAGTTGTTCTACCAATATTATTAGAATTATTTTCCTTTCTCCACTGAATTGATGCCAACCTTGGAAACAATCCAAATGTCCATCAACAGATAAATGGATAAACTCCATTGTATCATACAATGGAATACAACTTGGCAATAAACAATAACAAAGTATCAATACATGCAACGACCTGAATTATTCAAAAACACTGAATGAAAGAAGCTAAATACAAAAAAAGGTTATTACTCTATGATTCTACTTATATGACGTTCTAGAAGAGACAAAACGAATGCTACAATGACAAAAAGCAAATTGATGGTTGTCTGGTTGAGGATAGGGATGGAAATTTCTGGTGTGATGGAAATGTTCTAGAACTTGTTTTTGATGTTGGTTACATGTGCATATACAACTGTCAAAATTCATCTATCTGAACAGTTGATGGCCATGCCTTTCACTGTATGTTAATTATACTTCAGTTTAATATATGTTAAAGAAGAGGAAAGAATTAGAATGTTAAGATCCCTGGACTCTGCCCAGGGAAAGCAAGTGTCCTCTGTCTCTGCAGATGGCTTGCTGGTGAGGCCTGGGAAAGAGAGAGGAGCCCAGGCAGCATACTTTACCTCTCCCCGTTCCTGAGACTGTGGG
The DNA here is from genome assembly GCF_922984935.1 of Meles meles. Classification (NCBI taxonomy): domain Eukaryota; kingdom Metazoa; phylum Chordata; class Mammalia; order Carnivora; family Mustelidae; genus Meles; species Meles meles. Next base: position 78,599,390 of record NC_060077.1, read on the forward strand.
ATAGATTTTTCAAAACATTGGCTAGGAGAACTGCATTCAAAAGCAGCTGAGTAAATAATGGGACTTTGGTGAACTGTTTTTTTCCCCTCTGTGTTTGGAAATCTGAGCCTGGTGTATCTTTCCCAAGCACATTTCATTTAGAAGATAATTTACATTTGCACAAAATCATGGCTACAGCCCATCTGCTCAACAATTATGCAAAATCCAACACTCATTAGAATGTGACGTGCATTGATCATAACGAGCATAGGAACTTGAACGCTTGGGATTCAAGTTCTTCTAAAATAATCCCCAGCCCCGTCCACACACCATAGCCTGTCATTTCCGACATTTTCTCTGGAACGTCACAGTTAATATCCATTTGGGGGCAATTGCAACATGGTGGCAGGGTTTGGGGTTGGGGTGGGGGCGGGCATTAAATTCCCAATCTCTGTACGGGGTTTTTTACTACTGTGGTTGAACGAGATTGCCTTGGCAGTTGTGGAAGGGTGTGGCTGGAAGGGGAGATGTTTGGTTATTTATACTTGATGGTTTTATCACCGAAGATGATTTGTAACAATGAGACAGCTGGAGCAGTAACATGATTCATATTAATGTATGCATGTAAATGGGTTAGGAATGGAATTAACATAATTCCCGTGCTTTGGTTTTCCCTCAGAAGTTGAGACTACTGGTTTATTTACCGTCTGCAGTGTGCGCGGTCAGGCAGTTATGCTGCGGTACAGATGGTGACAGAGGGAAGGCCATGTGCTACGGATCAGTGGGCGAATGTTAACGTTACAGTGCATGGGTACAGCTCTTCAAAGGGCCCAGAGCCCAGAGGAGAAGGCAGATGACAACAAAGGCTCCTTTCCTCTTCCAGAGGTCTTAACCCGTCCCTTTGGTCCCTTTGTTCTAGTCTCGCCTACCAGGACTTTGGAGAGGAGGGGGATGGGGAGACACAGTGAGATCCCAGGACCGGGGCTGCCAAGGCAGAACCTCATGGGAAGCAGTGAGCGAGAAGGGACGGCAGCCAGCAGGCTCCAGGGCATTGGTGGGGAGCAGAGGCTGTGATCCTGTGGGAAGATGGGCTCTGAGATGCTCGAGCCAGCGGATGGGCCAGAAGAAGATTCCACAGGTGTGACAGACTCTGAAAGCTGACATGGCAGCAGTGAGAAGGCCAAAGGAGACACCCTGCTCTTAGGGCAGAAATATGGCTGGGGAGACAGGAAGTTTCTCTACTACTGAGAGGAAGTCCTAGGTCATTCCAGAAAGAACAGAATTCAGTCCCAATACAGAGAGGCCTGTGGGTGGAAAGGTGAGGCCTGGCCAGAAAGTAGGCCTGGGGAGGCAGCCATTAGGAAGTCTTCTGTGTCCTTCCCTCTCAGTCTTCCATTATAGCTTCTCTTCCCCTCAGGGGTGCCTGGCTGGCTAAGTCAACAGAGCAATGAGCTCTTGAGCTCAAGATCGTTGGGCATGGAGCCTGCCTTAAAAAAAATTATTAAAAACAAATTTTTTTTAATAATTTCTCTCCTCCTCAGACCAAGTTCACTCCCACAGCTGGAGAGGTAAGCCCCTGGTACAAGGGAGAAAGCTTCCCTCCCCAGCCCAAGTTTCTCTCTCTCTCAGTTATACATGTATGTGCAAATGTGTGTGTGTGTGTATGTGTGTGTGTGTATGCAGGTGTTTCTTCTGGGGAAAAGTGCATAGAAAGATATCAGAAGTCAGAGTGGTTGTGTGTGGGGGAGAAATGGTTTCCCTGATCCTCTTGGAGCCCTGACTGGGTCTGAAAATTTAAATGACAATGAAAGATCAACAGGAGAACGGTGTACAAATTTATTTAGTATGAATTTTATGTGACATAGGAGCCTTCATAAGGAAATGAAGACCCAAAGAAACGGCTAAGCCTGACTGTTTTTAGGCTAGATTTGGTGAGGACTGGACAGTCGTGGTGAAATATGGAAGGACAGAGTATGAGGTCGGGGTGGCGAAGGGGGAGGGTACTTGCAAGGCCTGCTCAGCTCCTTGTGACTGTTCCTCTGTCTTGGGAGATAAGGATGTTCCTTTCCTTGGGGTATAGACAGGGAGGGTGCCTCTCACATGAGGTCTGCTTCAGAGGAAGGTCAGAGAGTTCTTCCTGTTCCTGCTATGTCTCAAGTTCCTTCATCTTGGGGTATTCCATATGTCAAGGCGCCATATTGGTGTCATGTGTCCTGAACCTCAGTGTCTCCCACATGGGAACAGGAGGCAAGGGGGAAGGTAGCTTCAACCCCATCCAACAGCAGGGTCTCATATACACATTTGCATGGATAAACACATAATTTAAGAGCATTTAGTAGTAGGTTTTCATTCTCTGAAAGACCATCTTTATAGCTCTATTTTTATTATATATAAAATCTTCCATTTCTTGGGATGGATTTTGTTAACTCCTAGCTCTGCGCCATTGTGAAAAGCACATGCTTTCACACTCAGCATAACCATCTTCAGAAATGGCCTCAGCGTCCTAGCCGATGTCCGTTCCTCTCTCCTGCTCTCCAAGCTCTGCTAGGGTTGCCTGGCCTCACCATTCCTCAGGTGCCTGCTTCAGGCAGTGACCAAGCTGATTCAAGCATGTTGCTGTTCTCAGAGTATCTTAGTATCACCGATGGGCTCCAACGATGGCTCCCATTCATTACCAAGCATCTACCAGGTGCTGGCCAGAGTGCTGAAGACTTTACAAATGTTAGTACTCCTGCCGACCCTAGAAGGTAACATTATTCCCAATTTCAGATGGTGAAACTGAGACTCAGGAAGCAAGAAACTCATTAGAGAGCAGAGCTGAAATCCACATTCAAGACCTATTTCAAAGTCTGTTCTTTTTCCACTACGCTCTTCAGACTTCTCCATCATAAAAGCTTTTTAGTTCTCAATAGTTTCCAATTAAAATTAAATGCTCTGGAACAGTATGAAACCCTGAGAGTTAATGCTTTGGTGATGCCAACTGAAATACAGGCTGGCCGCCAATGGAGACTCAGTATAGACAATTATCCGGGGACAGCTGCGGGGCAAGGAAGCCATAATCAAGAGAAAGGAGAGAAACTATGATTGAGGTTGTTTTGTTCTACGCTTGCAGAAGTTCAGGAAAAGCCAGAAAATAAATGTGATGCTGCAAGACTTATTTGTTATTCTTTTCTAGCCGCTTAGCAGCTCACGCATCCTCTTGCATTCGGAGTTCATCGCTTACGAATCTGATGGTCTAACGTCCAACATGGAAGATACTGATGTTCACTGTTCCAGCCAGCTTTGCAGCTGAGCATAAGCACATGGCCTAGCATCTTCCAGTTAGATACTCCACCCAAGAAGGGTCTTGATTTGGCCGTAAGTTTGACTTCCCGGGCCAACAGGGCAATCAAGGCACTGCCATGTGCTGCCTCCGGGATGCAGTGACCAAGACAGACTGGGCTTGGTGGACCAATTCTGCAGCAGGTTCTAGGGCCATGTTCCCAGCTATTTTACCCTGGGCATGGTTCTTCAGCCCTTCCCTAATTCTCTGAACCATCCAATATCTCTCTTTCTAAAATAGCTACACTGAGATCAACTTTGTAGACTATAAAATTCATTCTCTTAAGGAATACAATTTGGGGGTCTTCAGAATATTTTCAGAGTTGTGCATTCATTAAAACTTCCAATTACAGGGACACCTATAGGTAAGCATGGGACTCTTGATTTTGGCTCAGGTCATAATCTCAGGGTCATGAGATTGAGCCTTGCATCAGGCTCCACGCTCAGCCTGGAGACTGCTTGAGATTCGTTCTCCCTGTCTCTCTGGCCCTCCCCCACTCATGCACATACTCTAAACAAATAAACAAACAAAATCTTTTTTTTTTTTTACCAAAACCATCCAATTACAGACGATTTTAATCATCTCCCCTGCAAATTTCATACCCATTAACAGTTACTCCCCATCGCCCCTTCCCATAGCCCTTGACAACAACTAATCTGTTTTCCATCTCTATGAATTTACCTATTCTGGACATTTCATATAAATGGAATCATACGGTACATGGCCTTTTGTGTCTGGCTTCTTTCAGTTAGCATGATGTTTTCAAGATTCATTTTGTGGTAACATGGATTAGTACTTGACAACCAAATGATTTTCTGTTGTATGGAAATATCACAATTTGTTTATCTATTCATGTATTGATGGACATTTGGGTTATTTTCACTTTTGGTGCTTCTATGAATGTTTATGCACAAGTTCTAGTGTGGATGTACATTTCAATTCTCTTGGGTATATACTTAGGAGTGAAATTGGAGAATCATATGGTAACTGTGTATCTAACAGAGGAACTGCCAAACTGTTTCCATAGTGGCAGCTTCATTTTACTTTCCCACTAGCAATGTGTAAGAGTTCTGATTTCTCCACTTCCTCACCAACACTTTTTCTTTTCTTTTTTCTTTTATCCATCCTAGTGAGTGTGAAATTGTCGGTCTTATTTGCATTTCCCTAATGACTATTGGGCATCTTTTCATGTACTTATTGCCCATTTATATTTTTTGGAGAAATGTCTGTTTAAATTCTTTGTCCATTTTTAAATTGGGTTATTATTTTTTTATTGTTGAGTTGGAAGGTTTCCATTTATGTATTCTTGATACAAGTCTCCTATCAGATATAGGATTTGCAAATATCTACTCCCATTTTACAAGTTATCTTCTTATATTCTTGACAGTATCTTTTGAAGCACCCGTTTTTAATTTTGATGCATTTCAGTTTATTAATTTTTCTCTTGGATTGCTTGTGCTAAGAAACCATCGCCTGATCTAAGGTCACAAAGCAACTATGCTTTCTTCTAAGACTTTAATGGTTTTATCTTTTACATTTAGTGCAATGGTCCATTTTTTTAAAAAGATTTTATTTATTTATTTGACAGGGAGAGATAGAGAGAGAGAGAGAGAGAGAGATCACAAGTAGGCAGAAAAGCAGGCAGAGAGAGGGGGAAGCAGGCTCCCTGCTGAGCAGAGAGCCCGATGTGGAACTTGATCCCAGGACCTTGAGATCATGACCTGAGCTGAGCTGAAGGCAGAGGCTTAACCCATTGAGCCACCCAGGCGCCCACAATGGTCCATTTTTAGTTAATGTTTGTATATGGTGTGAGATAAGGGTCAGAATTCATTCTTTTGCTTGTGGTTATCTGGTTATACCAGGACCATTTGTTGAGAAGACTATTTTTTTTCTCCATTGAATTCTCTTTGTAACCTTGTAAAAAATAAGTTAACAATAAATATAAGGGTTTATTTCTAGACTCTTAATTCTATTCCATGGATCTAAATGTGTATCCTTATGTCAGTACGTTCTGTGAAGAGCGCAACAAGCAGAGTCAAGAGGCAAGAGAGAAGCAGCAGAAGGGTGCTTAGCAATGGGAATCCACCCAAGCATCCAAAAGGGAGAGTCTCAGAGAGCATGAAGCCAGCTTTCCATGACACCGTTTCTGGACTCTAACAAATACCAGAGGAGGATTTCTAGATGGGAAGGGGATGGGAAACTGGAAGGGAATAGATTGATGTCTTTTGTGCTCCCCTTACCAAGGCAAGCAAGCATTTGCACCCAACTTGGGTACATCAGTTGCACCCTACACAGTGTAGAGGGGCATTCTAGTTCCATACAGGATGAGTCTAGGACCAGAGTGCAGTGTTGCTTTGACTTGGGCCACCAAATCCTTCTTGACGCCCTCCCTCCTCTTTCTCCAGCAGGTCTCAGGCTTTCAGTTCCAGCCTCTCCCAGACTCCATGTTACGCTGAAGTCTACAGTCCAGGCCTGCCAGAATATGTAATGGCTAATTCTTCTCACATCTTGGGCCATCTCAAACTCCTATTTCCAGATGTATTCATTTCCTACTGCTGCTGTAACAAATGACCACAAACTTAGTGGTGTAAAGCAACACACGTTGGTTTTCTTATAGTTCTGGAAGTCAGAAGTCCGAAATTAGTTTCACTGGACTAAAAGAGAAATGTTGGTAGGGCTGTTTCCTTCTGGGGGGGATCTGTCTCCTTGCCTTTTCTGCTTCCAGTGTGACCCACATCCCCTGTCGTGATCCCTGCCTCCATCTTCAAAGTCAGCGGCACAGTCCTTTGCTCCACGGATACATTGCCTTCTCTCTTCCGTGGTCAAATCTCCCAGGTCCCTCGTAATATCAGGTCCCTTATAATATCACTTGTGATTACATTTAAGGCCCACCCAGATGGCCCAAGACAATCTATCTCAAGATCCTTCACTTAATCGCATCTATAAAAACCCAATTTCATTGTAAGGTAACAGTCATAGGTTCTGGGGATTAGGACAGGGACATCTCTGGTCACCTTTATTCAGCCCACCACACAAGGTGGCTGCACTGGCTGATGAGAGGTAGAGATTCCTCTGACGGGTGGGGTTTCTGCCAGTTCTCTGTACCTGGTCTATATCTTCTTGACTCTGACCGTTATCAAATATTCTGAATATCACCCATGTTTCCAACCTTCTTTGTTGAGGTGATCAGTAGATATGACTTTGTAGTCATATCTACTTTGACTTAAACTGATAGTGAGCGAGCTCAGAAGTGTGTGAAACTGGTGCTCACCTGCAAGAAAATCAACTAGGAGTCGAGGCAAAGCATGTACGAGAAAAGGCCAGAGATAGATCAGGGATTCAAGTCTGAGACAACAGAGACAGAGAACAGCCACAGGAAGGTAAAGAGTAAGGCTCTTGACCCAGGGAGCAGATACCAAGCAACTGATAGGAGGCTTCCTGGAGTTTCAATTTATCTGGATCCCAACTGGAGGCAGAGCCTGGGGCAGCAACCAGGAAGAACTTGTTTCTGTGCAAGAAAGATTAAGGCAGAATCCAGCCCACGCCTGGAAGTAGAACCCTAGATGGGACCCAACAGCAACAACCCAGAACTGAAAGTGCCAATAGAGCGCAATTTATTTCCCATACGGGTTCCTGAACCAGTGCCATGAGCCCATGACTCGCCTCCCCCCCTTCCATGGCAATGCCTCCCAGAGAGTAATCAACGATCAGCTGCATTGCAATCACTTGGCAAAATGCAGGATCTCGACCTCTTCCCATAATAATAAAAATTTCTGAGAACAAGGTTCTGGACTTTATATTTTAATAAGAAGAGATAATAATCCTTAAGCATTGAAGTTCCCAGCTGGAGAGCATTAGGGCTGGCATATTCGAGGCTCAGGAACACTACATTTTCATAGGCTGTTGCACAAACTACTTTGAGCCACCCATGAAGGCAAGTGAAATAGTTGTAACCATTAACCAAGAGACCCCAGAATCACAGAAGCCCTACCTGAGAGGGCAGATAGGTTTCTATTCACTAACCAACTGTGATTGATTGGTAGTGGCTGGCCAGATCACAGGGTTGAGATACATTATGAGGCCTCGCTTGGGCTTGGGCTTGGAAAGGAAGAGAGCAGTGCTTGATTAGTAATGTCTGCTATGGTCACAGTGGTGGGGTGAGGTGGAATGGTGTGTGCAGGAATGCGTGCTTCTGTTTGCCATTTTCTTTTAGAAAGACCGAGCCATTCTTTCTCATTTTTATGGTGAGGTATAGTGTACATACAAAAGACTAGATAGAAACATATATGTACACTTTAAAGAATAAAAATAAAACACATTCTTTTAAAGATTTCTCTAGATAGCAGCTTCCAAAATCTCCTTGGGTAACACGTGGCATTGTCTCACAACTTTTTAAATGTCTAATTTAAATAAATCCCTTTTGGCACAATGCGAGTCCAGTCCCTTCCATTCTATCCTCAGAGAAAATCAGAACAGCTGCTCCTGCTCTCTTATCCAATATGCCTCCCTATTTTTAAGAATTCAGTTCTCTAGAAAAAAAAAATTAATGAGACTCTTCTATTTTAATGAGTTACTTGTTTGGTGGGTCGGCACTTTTTCCTCCCCCAAGCCCAACAGTCTTGGTTCCAGAGACTGAGAATAGGATGTAGAGAATAGAAGGAATTTAGATGCCATCCAACTCTTACTTCTCACAGATGGCACAAGAGGCCTGGGGAAATGGAGGACGTGGCTTGCCCACGCAGCAGAATCAGAACTAAGACCCTACGTCTTAGTTCAGAGTGCCCTCCAACAGACCATGACCTTTCAACAATCGGTGTATTCTGAAGTGAAAGACTGCACGCAGGGCCAAACATGTTTCGGGGTTCACTTTCCACACACATCGATGGCCTCCTAGCTCAAGCCTTATTTCTTTGTGCAAGGGATTCAGACCCATGCTGGGTCAGACCAGAAGAGCTGGGGGATTAATTCCTCAGAAACAACATTTGACCACTGAGTGACCCTCTCATTAACGTGCCCTTTATCTGCTTTCCTCTTATGCTCTCACTTAAAAAAAAAAAAAAAAAAAAAAAAAAGACTTTTTAAATTTATTTGACAGAGAGAGAGAGAGAGAGATCACAAGTAGGAAGAGCAGCAGGCAGAGAGAGAGGGGGAAGCAGGCTCCCTGCTGAGCAGAGAGCCCGATTCGGGGCTCGATCCCAGGACCCTGAGACCATGACCTGAGCCGAAGGCAGAGGCTTAACCCACTGAGCCACCCAGGCGCCCCTCTTACGCTCTTTCACTGCCTTACTCCCTCATGGTGCTTTCTGGAATTTTCTCCCAAATAAACTCTTTGCACCCGATTCCTGATCTCAGGATTTTTCTTCTTGGGGAAATCAAACTGAGACCATGCTTTACAAGAAAAGAGCTTTACAAGAAACTCAGCAAGAGCTGTGAATTCGGGAAATAGCTTGTAGGTGGATTTCCGATGATGAGTGATTTGAGGACCAGCTTTATAACTTACGGAGCCCCGTGTGACCTGAAAACGTGAGGCGTCGTGTTGAAAAAATACTAGGAATTTCAAAATGGTGAGAGCAGAGCATTGAACCAAGGACAGAGCTCGAGCAGGCCCCTGGGACTGGCCGTGCACCCATGAAGCTGGGCCTGACGCTCTTTCTATGTAAGAATGACAACTGGCAATGATGGCACCATTTGCTGAACCCTTACTATGTGCCAGGCAATATGCACCATGCCCTATATTCCTCAAGACAGCCCCAGGGAATAGATACCATTTACTGGAAAATCACTCGTACTACAGGAGGAAAGGTATGATGAGATGCTGAGTGGAACTTGTCCTGTGGTTCTAGAATCATGATTAAGATTGAAACCCATACACGCAAAAAGGTACCAAGTACACCCACTATGGTAGGCAGAACAATGGTCCCCCAAAGGTGTTCACATCGTGATCCCCAGAACCTGTGAATATTTACCTAGCATGGAAAAAGGACTTTGCAGATATAATTAAGGAAAAAGACCTTGAGATGGGGAGAGTTTACTTGATTACTCAGTTGGGCCCAATTTGCTCACATGGCTCCTTCAGAGAACCTTTCCCCGTTGAGGTCATGGGACTATGGAAACCCATCAGAGAGACACAAGACTGCTGGCCTTCAAGGGGGGATGGGCGTGCACGAGTCAAGGAATGTGGGTGACTTTATGAAGCTGGAAAAGGCAAGGAAATAGGTTCTTGCAGAGCCTCTAGAAAAGAACTCAGCCCTGCTTTGTAAGGAGATAAATTTCTGTTATTTTAAGCCACTGAGTTTACGGTGGGTCGTTATAGCAGCCACGGGCAAATTATACGCTCACACTCTAAAGAAGCAAGCCAGGACTCCTCCAGATACCTGCTGACCGAACTTAGGAGGATGTTGTGGAGTGGGGACCATCCCCTCCCCCACCCCAGGACCGCGCCGCCCCCGATCCATGGGGCTGGGGGAAGAGAGGCTATGACCCCTTGACAGGGAGATGGCGGGGTATGCAGGGTTCCCACAGGGGAGGGGCTGGTCTTTCCTCTTCCAAGGGGATGCTTTCCCTTCTCCAAACAAGTGAGGGAGAAGCTTCCAGGGGCACCAAACTGTCCAAACCGAGCTCCCAGGATGCCACATGCTGCTTCAGCCTGAGCCCCATGGCCACACCATGCTTGGCGGGTCACCATCCCGCTTCCTTGGCTGGCAGCCGGGTCTGCTCTGAGAGCCGCACCAGGACGAGAGGGGTAGAGCTACACCCAGTAAAACGAAGGAAGGAAGAAAGGAAGGAAGGAAGGAGAAAGAGAAGGTGTCCTGGGACCATGAAGTAATAAAACATTTTATTTATATATATATATTAATTAATTAAATATAAATATAAATTAAAGATATATAAATAATATATATACTATATACCATATAAATATTATAATTATATATAAATATAAAGAAAAATTATAGATATATATTATATAAAATAATATATAAATAAATTTTTATATAAAATACATAAATATAAATATAAATAAATTTTTAAAATATGTGTGTGTATATATATATATTTAAGATCTTATTTATTTGACAGAGAGAGAGAGCACAAGCAGGGAGAGTGGAAGAGGGAGAAGCAGGCTCCCTGCTGAGCAGGAAACCCAACGCGGGCTCCATCCCAGGACCCTGGGAACATGACCTGAGCCGAAGGCAGATCCTTAACTGACTGAGCCACCCAGGTATCCCCAATAAAACATACCTTTAACATACTCTGCATAGCTCAGTTGGTTGAGCATCGGACTCGATTTCTGCTCGGTTCGTTATCTTGGGGTCGTGAGATCAAGCCCCAAGTATGGCTCAGGGTGAAGTGTGGTCGAGATTTTCTCTCTCCCTCTTCCTCGGCCCTTCCCCCTGCTTGTGCCCTCTCTCTAAATAAATAAAATCTTTTAAAAAAGAAAAATATATCTTTAAAAAAGTTGAGCTGATTACTGATTTTCCCTGTACATGGTATGTGCCCTCATTATAAAACTTGCTTGTTCATTTGCTAAATTTGTTAAATTTGTTAATTTGTTAAATTACTATTTTCCCACATTATGAAAGATTTTTGGAAGACTTTTTTGAATAGCAGCTAGCATTATCAGACATGTAGACAGTAATTTAACAGATTTGTTTCCTATTTTTTTTCAATTTATCAATAATATTGCAATGAGGATTCTTACACTCCCATCTCAATGTAAGACAGTTTCATATTTTATCTTTCCCTTTCATGTTTTGGAAGGGGGAGGTGTATCTTTGGATAATAATCTATTTATCTTTTGTGTCAATCTATGTGCCAAAGAGTATATAAGCATATATGTGGGCTTCCAGGATGATACTAAAGTGAATGCCGTTATTCTCACCTCTCAGATCGAATCTTATATCAGAGATAGGACGGTAACATTTAGAAACCTTCTTCAGGCACTACTAGGTATTTACCCTAAAGATACAAATGTAGTGATCCGAAGGGGCATGTGCACCCGAATGTTTATAGCAGCAATGTCCACAATAGCCAAACTATGGAAAGAACCTAGATGCCCCCTCAACAGATGAATGGATAAAGAAGATGTGGTATATATATACAATGGAATACTATGCAGCCATCAAAAGAAATGAAATCTTGCCGTTTGCGATGACGTGGACGGAACTAGAGGGTATTATGCTGAGCGAAATAAGTCAATCAGAGAAAGACAATTATCATATGATCTCCCTGATATGAGGAAGTTGAGAGGCAACGTGGGGGGTTTGGTAGGTAGGAAAGGAGTAAATGAAACAAGATGGGATCGGGAGGGAGACAAACCATAAGAGACTCTGAATCTTACCAAACAAACTGAAGGTTGCTGGGGGGAGGGGGGTAGGGAGAGGGTGGTTGGGTTATGGACATTGGGGAGGGTATGTGCTACGGTGAGTGCTGTGGAGTGTGCAAACTTGGTGATTCGCAGACCTGTACCCCTGGGCTAATAATACATTGTATATTAATAAAAAAATAAATAATTATAATAAAAAAAAGAAACCCTCTTCAGGTCTTTCTCTGACCACATTCCCCATCCCAACACAGGGAAACCATTCTTGTGAAAATTCCTTTAGGTTGTTTATCTATTTTATTTTAAAGATTTTCTTTATTTATTTGATACAAGTTGGGGTAGTGGGAGAGGGAGAAGCAGGCTTCCCTCTGAGCAGGGAGCCCGATGTGGGGCTCCATCCCAGGACCCCGGGATCATGCCCTGAGCCGAAGGCAGAGGCTTAATGCCTGAGCCACCAAGGCGCCCACCACCTTAAGTTTCTTCATTAACTTTACCAACTATGCAAATCTGACTGAACTCTATATAGCATCTGGGTGTACATGATTCTGTCCTCTTTGTGATCGGAATTACATTTTTAGTGTCTTTTATAACTTCCTTGCTTTGTCCATGGGACACTCTTATGGCCCATTCCTGCCAGTCTGTGTTGCTGGGGGGCGTTCTTGTTCTTGGCTGTCTGATACGGGCCAGCGAGGCACTGTAGCTTTGTCAACACTGGCATTAAACACTTTTTTTTTTAAATTTGGTCAATTTCATAGGTGGTTGTTTCAAGACCTCTGTAAGCGAGAAGTGTTGAGTCATGGCCCAAAGTATTGGAATGAGAGCACCACGAGGTGGCTGTCTGAGAAGGAAACCACAGACATCTGAATGCAAAGAGTGTGATGTGTGTGTTTTCAAGAACCCATCCGATTACTTTACCACCACATCTGACGTTCGTGCTCTATGCCTGATGCCCGGAGAAAGCAGGGTGTTCGCGGTTCCTGGCACTTCTAAGGAAACCTGCAGGAAACATGACTGGGCTGGTCTGCTGCATGAAACAATTTGTTCCGTGCTGTTTGAGGCTGCAGATGCCAAGGACAGTGTCACTGTTTGGGTACTGTTCCGCCTTCTTTAATTGGCTTCGGAAAACTTGAGAAAGAGGAGTCCTAAACAGTGGTAGGCAGATCTTTTTCTTTCAGTTGTAGTGCAATGTTCATTGTTCCTTCCCTTGTATTTTGTTAATGTTGTATCTAAATACACCTCCTGGTTGGCCGCTGTGCTGTACTGTGAGGCCAGACTCTCCTCCTCCCTGTTTCGGGAGCCAGAGAAAGACAGATTCTCCCTCCAGTTGCCCCCAGTGACAAGAGCATGGGTGTGTAATCCACGCTCGGCGGACCGTGTTCTGGGAGCTGGGGCCCTGGCCCTCCAGGAGTAAAGCAAAGATACAGTGAAAGATAATCACTGGTCGGGGTCAGCAAGGCGTCCGCAGCTCATGCTGAAAGTCCAGACGTGTGGGACCCATATGGCGACAGCAGCGGCCTAAGCAGGCTGTCCCTCTCGGCGGATTTTGGCAGCGTTCCCAGCTGCTGGTGCTTTCTGTTCCAACCCATTTCCTGAGCCTTGTTCCATTCTGCTTCCATTAGATCCATGGACTACCTGTTATCCTTCTGATATACTGTATTTCCTACTTATATTTGCCAGAGATGACCTCTGTCTGCTGTCACCAAGAAACTCAGATGGTCACACTTACCAACGATGGTGTTCACAATAATTTCTAAAATCTAGCATCAGGCATTGATGAGGACTCCCTCCATTTCCTATTAAGACTGTTTTCGGGAGGGGCGCCTGGGTGGCTCAGTGGATTAAAGCCTCTGCCTTTGGCTCAGGTCATGATCCCAGAGTCCTGGGATCGAGCCCTACATCGGGCTCTCTGCTCACCAGGGAGCCTGCTTCCCCCCCTCTCTCTCTCTGCCTGCCTCTCTGCCTACTTGTGATCTCTGTCTGTCAAATAAATGAATAAAATCTTAAAAAAAAAAAAAAAGACTGTTTTATGGAGATAGGCGCCTGGGGGGTTCAGCTGGTTAAGTATCTGACTCCTGCTTTGAGCTCAGGTTGTGACCTCGTAGGTGGTGGGATTGACCTCTGCTCTAAGCAGGGGGTCTTCTTGTCCCTCTCCCTGTGCCCCCCCATGTTCTTTCTCTCAAATAAATAAATAAAACCTCAAAAAAAAAAAAAGATTTTTATTTATTTATTTGAGAGAGAGAGCACAAACAGGAGAAGCCACAAAAGCAGAGGGAGAAGCTGGCTCAGCAGGAGCCCATCATGGGGCTCGATCCCAGGACCCCAGGATCATGACCTGAACTGTAGGCAGACGCTTAACTAAACCACCCAGGGAACCCTAAAAATAAATAAATCTTTAAAAACCAAACCAAACCAAAAAAACCTGTTTTGTGGGGAAGTAAGATGGACCCCACGGCATCTTGCAAGGATCATATAACCCAGCACAAACACAGCCTATTTGTGAAATGGATGTTTTGGCTTCAGTAAAAGGATAAAATTTCATTCTGTGACTGCTGCCTCAGTGTCTTTTATGCAGACCACATTCTGAGATTCAGCCTTTAAAAAAGAGAAACCAAACCTATGTCTTGGGCTTTGGGACACGTCTGCACCCACATCCCGGACCCAAAACCCTGGCCTGTGCACTTCTATAAACGTAGCTTCCTGATTCTGCTGCCGGCTCTTTGACCAACGTGACTTTGACCATTGTGATCTTGTGCTTTCCAGCCATCGAGGATTTCTCTGAATTTAGTTCCTTTCTACCTAGTGTCCAGGCCTGGGTACCTTCAAGTCAGGTGCCAGACCTGACCTTCCTGACATCACTGACTTGCTTTTGCCCGAGCCTGATGTGGTAGCAATGACCAAAGAATCCTCTGTGGCCAAAGGCTCATGAGTTTATTACCAACTAAGTACAGATGTTTTAGGAATGTTCTATCAGGAAAGGTTCTCCAAGAATTGGTTCTATGATATGACATATCCAGAAGAACAAATTTGCAAGAGTAGTATGTTCAAGAATTTTTCTGGAAGAAATATAATGGAAGAGACTTGTCCTACCAGCAATTACAATATCTGAGAAGGCAAACGACTGTTAAATAAATAAATACATAAATAAAGGTATCCCAGTAATAAACAGAGCAATGGAACAGAGCTTGCAAAATGAGAACTGGTGTCAGGAGGGAAGGGTGTATGATTCAACAGGTGGTATACACGGGCAATTGGCCAGCCATCTGGGAAAAAGTTCAGCAGCCCCCAACATGGGAGTGCGATGTGCTTGATGGAAAGATGCCGACAGATGTAGCCAAGGGTACATAAACTTTCTTCACGGCAGTGATACCGAGATGCGTCTGAAAACAACGGGGCCACGCCATGTGGTATTCAGGGCAACATGGTCCCAGGTAGACACCTTCTGGGCCCACGTGCTTCCCATGAGACCACACACATGCCAGGACACCTCGGTCCTGGTGAGAGAAGCTCACACCCTCTTGTTCTTGGGGAGTCTTTATGCCCCACTAGGTTCTGCTGACTGTTCTGGAAATCCTGAGTCTGTGCCTAGTGTCCTCCAAGTCTAAGTAACTTGTGGAAAATGGCTCCTAGGCTTTCCTGATTGTTTGCCACAAGACAAGGTAAATGAAAAATCAATTTCCTGGGCTTTAGTGATGTGACTGTTCTCTGGCAGGACAGACCTCAGGCTTATCTCATGACTCTGCCTATAGATCTCTACCTCACTTCTCACTTCAGAACATCCTTCAGCCAGACCAAAGATCTAAATATAAATAATGTTAGTAATAGTCTCAACGTAAAAGAAAAAAAATCTCTGAGAAAAGCATGGATTACACATTTGGAAAATGGAAAGAAGATATGAAAATAATTCAAAGAGGGGAAAATGTAATGGCAAATACATAGACGGAGAAACACTGAAATTCTCAAGGAATTGGCGCATTTCCAAACAATGAGGCACAATGTGCGATGATCAGGTTGGCAGGGGCACCTGGGGGGCTCAGTCCTTAAGCGTCTGCCTTTGGCTCAGGTCATGGTCCCAGGGTCCTGGGATTGAGCCCTGCCTCAGGCTCCCTGTTCAGCAGGAAGCATGCTTCTCCTCCTCCCACCCCCCTGCTTGTGTTCCCTCTCTCCCTGCCTCTCTCTGAAAACAACGGGGCCACGCCATGTGGCATTCAGGGCAGCATGGTCCCAAATAAATAAATAAATAAATAAAATCTTTTTTATAAAAAGTGTTTTAAAAAATGATCAGATTGGCAAAGATGAAAAAGACTCATACAACAATGTTGGTGAGAGTGTAGGAAAAAGACCCTCTTATTTACTGTGAGAGGGTGTTAGGATAGTTATAGTTACCTTGGAGAAGAACTTGGTAATAACGACCAGAAGTTCAACAATACACCGCTTGTAGGAATGAGAACATGGTACAACCGCTTTGGAAAGTAGCTGCTTTCTTACACAGTTAAATGTACATCAACCATATGATCCAACCCTACACTCCCAAGCACCCAAGAAGCATGAGAACACGTGTCCACACCATACCATGTACAAAAATATTCATAGCAGCTTTACTCATTACAGCTCAAACCTGGAAACAACCCAAACATCTATCAACAGATAAATATATAAACAAATCGTGGCATGCCCCTACCCTCCTTTCCATCTACTGGAACACTACTCAGCAAAAAAATCAATTAGTATTGCGTCCAACAACGTGGGTACATCTCAAAGAAAGCCAAACACCAGAGCACCTACTGTGTAATTCCACTTTTTAAGGTTTATTTATTTATTTGAGAGAGAGTTGAGAGAGAGAGCGCGCACGTGCAGGGGGGAGAGGCAGAGGGAGAAGGAGAAGCAGACTCCCCACTGAGCAGGGAGCCCGATGTGGGGCTCGATCCTGGGACCCCAGAATCATGACCCCAGCAGAAGGCAAACACTTGACCAACTGAGCCACCCAGGCACCCCTAATTCTGCTTTTAAAAAAAAAAATCTAGAAAATGTAGGTCACTCCATAATGACAGAAAGATCAGTGCTTGCCTGGAGCAGAGAGCCGATGGGGGCACAGACTGCGAATAGGAAAAGGAGAATCTGGGGTAAAGGAGATATTCTGTGTATTGATTATGCGAGTGGTTTCACAGATGCAGGTTTTCACAGGTGTGTATATATGTACAATACATATAATTTGTTAAAACTCATTGAAGTGAACATTTTAAATAGGTCAACTTATTGTATGTAAATTGCATCTCAACAAAGTTGATTTTAAAACTGCAAGAATGCATTCCCTTTGAGCCAGCAATTCTGCTTTAGGGATTTATTGTACAGAAGTATTTGCACAAGTGTGCAAAGATGTAGGTGTAAGGTCGTGAATTACAGGGCAGTTTGTAACCATGAAAACATTGAAAATCGCCCGCACACCATCAGGGGCGGAAGATGAGGAACCAAAGGCTAAGCCACTGTTATAGCCTAATCTGTAAACTCCGAGGGGCTATCTTTGCGGGCCTCGCAACAGGGCCCCGCACACTGGACGTGGACAGATGCGGAACGAAATTCAAGAGAGAGCAAGCAAAAAAATAAAATAAAATCAACTTTCAAGAACAGATGCTCCCACCTAGAGTGACCTGGGCAGAGTTAGTCTGGGTGTTTCGGGCTCCGCAACAAGCCTGGGGGTCTGGTCGTGGATTGTCCCCAGGTGAGGCTGGGACATCCCTGAACGAGGTGAAGTAGGGTGAGACCATAATATGCCGTGGGGAGATCAAAGGAAGAGTCATCTACGGGGGTGGGAGCTTAGCCCACTGGGGGGAGGTGACATCCACAGCTCCTCGGGAACAGTGGCTTACCCAGCGCCGGACCCCCTCCAGCCAGTCCCAGGAGGTAGTGGTGTGTCCTCAGGAGCCCATAAGCACAGTGCTCTGGGGCACAGGGCCTCTCGGAATCACAGTGACACAGGGCTGATGGGCAAAGGAAGAGGGTCCCACGCCTTGTCCCCGAGACTTGGCGTTGGTGGACCCTTGCAAGGTATAGAAGTAGGTGCGGGCAAAGGCAACGAGATGAACCAAGCAGAGAGTCCAGGGCCTCGGGGCTCCTGGTTCCGGTTCCCGTTGCCAGCCGCTCCCATGCGGTGGGCGGAGCAGGAAAACCAGGCGGCTGGCCAACGCGTCAGTCAGGCAGAGCAGGGTTTGGCAAGAGAAGATCCAGCTCCAAGCTACAGTAAGGGAGACAGGCTGTCGGGTCCAGAGGGGGCTTGGGGCACTCGGCAGGGCTGCTGGAAGCAGTAAGGAGAGAGGAAGGCAGGCTCCGTCCCAGAGTCACCGTGAGTCAGTCCTGAATGAGGCTGGGGAAAGCTGTCAGGGCAACCAGGGTAAACAGCCCTGGGCTCAGCCTGGTCCCTTGCTTAAGAGCACCAGGCGGTGTGGACAGGGCCTCCGGCTTTAAGAACACAGTTCATACTTAACCCTTTCAGGTGTGAATGAAGCACATGATACGGTTTCTCTCTGGCCACAGAAGGTTCAGAAGCCAGGGCAGTGCTAAGCCTCCAAGTCAGGGGCATGAACGTTTCCACGGGGAGGAGTTGAGGTCAGAAATACCAGAGGAAACAGGGCAGGGGATGAAGAAAAGTGCATCCTCGCTAATCCCCAGGGTCATGTCTTACTCTTCTTTTGAGGGATAGATTCTTATAAGAGAAATTTGATTGGGAGACACCATTCATCTCTCGCCAAGGGCCCTTCTCCAAAGCAATGCTGAATGGCTGGGGGAAGGATGGAGTGGCTTTTTCCAGGCCCAGTCTTCTAGATGGTGTCTGTCTTTTAAAGAAAGCAAGCAAGTGCCTATACTGGCAAGGGCGGAGATGGAAGAGGCAGAGGGAGAGGGAGAGAATCTTCAGCAGGCTCCACGTCCAGCACAGGGTCTGACTCGGGGCTTGATCTCACTACCCTGAGGTCATGACCTGAGCCAAAACCTAGAGTGGGATGCTTAACCGAGTCTCCCAGGTGCCCCTGGATGGTGCCCTTTCTCTCCGAAGAGGCACTAGAGTGGTCTCAGCTGGGAAGAAGTTCTGTGTTTCAAACACCTGTGTCCTTCATTCGTATGGAAAGTGATGGTTTGCATTGCCGGGATCAAATTACCATCCCTCACAAAGCATTCCTGGTACATAAATGTATGGAGAAGCAATAATAAATGTTGCTAGATTGAAGGCCTTAGTGCTAGAAGAGAGTCCAGGAACATTTTGGAAGCAAACAGAAAATAGAGTCAATTCTCATCCATGACCCACCACTTTCAAGGGTTCCCAGGGACTCCTGTTTGTTGATTTCAGCTCTGAAGGCTATTTTGACCTGTAACTTGGCCCTTGAGATCATAGAAAGCTCCAAAATGTGGTTATCCTTGGCTATCTAGAGTCATAATAGTTCCTGACCAAAGGGTTGGTGTGAGAATCAAGTAAAATCAGGTCTATGGAGATTGTATGGGTCTGATCCCTTGAAAGTGCTGTAAGTAGTGCTTCCTATTACGTTTGGGACACAGGGAGTTTTCGTCAATAAGTTTGCTTCTGTTGCCACAGGAAAAAAATTTTTTTGACCAGCCCATTTGCACTGGCAAACACCATCTTGTCTAGAACCCATGAGAGGCCAAGACCCCTTGTTCAGGCATTGATGTCAGGTCCCAGAGATCCAATCCTCCTTCAACCATCTATGCAGGCCTCCAGTCACTGCCCATAGACTCATCCAAAGAGGCAGCTTGCAACTAGAAGAAGCCCTTAGGTTTTCTGCCAAAAACATCAATGTCAGAGGGCTCCGAAGTACCATTCATTTCCATGTGACAAGTGGTTCAGGCCCTGGCTGGCTCTTACTACTACTTCCACTCAAACTGGGAGAAGACATGTCTCTGTTGGCCAAGTTCAGGCTCATGTCTGTCAGTGGGACACTCACATTATTGCAGGGAACAGTAATGGCAATATTTTAGCTTATGGGAGACCGAGAATGCTCAGCCTTCTTTAGACCACTGCGTAGTGCCATTTCTAAAGGTTATTTATTTATTAATTTGACAGACAGAGATCACAAGTAGGCAGAGAGGCAGGCAGAGAGAGGGGGAAGCAGGCTCCCCGCTGAGCAGAGAGCCTGATGCGGGGCTCGATTCCAGGACCCTGAGATCATGACCTGAGCCGAAGGCAGAGGCTTTAACCCACTGAGCCACCCAGGCGCCCCTGCATGGTGCCCTTTCTTCTGAACATTCAGAACCCTATGGTGGGAAAGAGCCCTGTACTGTTCTTTTAGCTTCTTGTAGTTTGGAGTTGCTTATCTTCTTTCTCCACAGGGATATATTTTTTTATTGCCCCTTTTTTTAATGCTGAATTTCCTAAACTCCCTTATAATACTTTGCCTTATGAATTTCCTCTGGAATGAATCCAGTACTTTCCTGTTCTTGGTCTAGATTGCTGGTTCCCAGTTGCCCCCACCTACCAGGAAGATCCAGGCTCAGCACAAAGCCTTCCCTGCTTACCGCAACACCTTCCCAGGATTTTCATATATCCCAGATCTATATTTAATTTAAGGCCCCCTTGAGCTCAGAAAAGGATAGATTCCCACTTGCTGACATGGTTTTCAAGCAAGATGCGATATTCAGTTCCCTAGTTTTCTGACCAATCGATATGTAAGTATTAACACCTCTTTCTTTTGTTTTTAGTTGAAAGTGCCGTAATTTACATGGCGGGCCATCCTTGGGCCCAGGGCCCAGATTAAATTAATGTTCACATTTAGCCTTATTTATTTTAAACATTGAAGATACATGGGAGACCCCTGCCTGACCCTCCTCTTTCTTGCTTCCTTGGAGGTAAACGCCATCATTTATATCTTGCCCAGAAATGTTTTTGTGTTCTTGCTGCACTTGGTGGCCGAGGGGCTGGGAAGTGGAGTTGTTATCACTGTCTCTTCCTCCTTTCCACTTCTTGTGGGAGATGGAGGGAGCTTTTTGAATAGGAGAAAATAAACCCCAAGCATCAATTACTTGAGATGTGGCTTCTAAGGTCTTTGTTCCAGTTGCAAATAGTATGAATTTGATTTTTTAAAAAACTTGAGTTACAATAGATGAGTCTTGTCCTTTTGACAGATGCTTCGAGCCCCAGAACACTATGTATCACATAAGGCCACAGAGAAGTGTATAGTCCTAAGTCAGCCTTCAAAGGGAGAGTCAGATCCACTCAAGCCCACAAGATCTTTCTACTGCAAATTCTTTGCTTAATTCTGGTTCAAGCACCCAGAGAGCTACAAGTAAACAGCAAAACAACTCCTTTTGAGGAGCTGACATATCCATTCAGATAAAAACATTTTCTAAAGAGAATAGTAGGAGACAGATTATAATCAAGCTTGGAATAGAGTGCAGAAAAATCTGAGAACCAAAGGCAGTCAGAAGAGTGTGCGAGGACGCAATCAGGATGGGGGTGGGTAATAGCAGAGCAAAAGAACAGCTCAGTGAGAAGGAAGATTGGGAAGAATGATGAAGGCCATGTGATAAGCCTGGTTTTACTTGCTAAAACACTTCCCCTGACTACTTCTTACCACCCTTAGAAGAGCATCATTTTTGTTTTTAGACTAATTAATTAGTATTAATTGTAATGGCAGAAAATGTTATCAAGAATTGAAATGCTGGGGCACTTGGGTGGCTCAGTGGGTTAAGCTTCTGCCTTCGGCTCAGGTCATGACCCCAGGGTCCTGCCGCATCAGGCTCTCTGCTTAGCAGGGAGCCTGCTTCCCCTTCTCTCTTTGCCTGCCTCTCTGCCTACTTGTGATCTCTGTCTGTCAAATAAATAAATAAAATCTTTAAAAAAAAAAGAAATAAGATAGTATTGAAAGTTATAAAACTTATGAAAAGGAAAGATATACATAAATATTGGTATTTTTCCTACATATTGTAAGTTTTTAAAATTTGTTTTTATTTATATATTTATTAAAGATTTTTATTTATTTATCTGAGAGAGACTGAGAGACAGAGAGGAGTGGCAAAAGGAGAGGGAGACGCAGACTCCCCGGCTGAGCAGGGAGCCTGACACAGGGCTCCATCCCAGGACCCCGGGATTGTGTCGTCAGCCAAAGGCAGATGCTTCACCAACTGAGCCACCCAGGCATCCCCCCCCCCTTTTTTTAACAAATAAAAATGATTTATATTTAAGGTATACCATGTGACATTTAGATGTATGTATGCATTGTGAAGTTATTACCACTATCAAACTAATTAATATATCCATCACTTCCCTTAGCTACCATTCTGAATACTCCTGTAATGTATAGTTCTAGAAGTGGGAATGTAGGGTCAGAGACTATAGACATTTTTAAGACTCAACAGATATCGCCGAGTAGAATGCTAGAAAAGTTGTACTAATACGCATTGCTGCCCACAGTTTGTAAGAGGCGGATGTCACTGCTGCCTTGCCACCCACAAATATAATTATAAAAGTGTTTCTCAATCCAGAACCTTGAGGTGGCTCCAAGAGCTAGGGCTTGGGAGGCTGAATGCCAAGTTCAGCGGGCCTGAGTGAGGTTGTGCAGGGGAGTTGGGGGGCACACGAGGAAGGTTTAGAAGAATTCCTGCAAGAACTCTGATGCCCCTGGGTATCTTCAGACACTTTTCAGGAGACCACAGGTGAGCTGCTTGTGCATGGACCTGCTGGGCGGCTTAAAGGTACAGACCAGAGGCAGGTCCCACAGGCATTTCTTTTTGACATCTCTTCTTCCCAGACTCTGCCTAATTTCTCTTGCCTCGGCCTCCTCTAAAGTTCCCCTCAGTATAACCTCCTGACAGCCCTAGAACAACCACTTCTGTTTCAAGCCAGGCAAGAAGGACAAGGTGAACCCATTGCCTCCGATCCATTGGAATTAAGACGCACTCACATGCCCGGAAATGGTGTTTCCATGTTGCATGTTGGGTCACGTCCATTTCCAACACAGATTCGGGACCTAATGCCCAGGGACAAGGGTGGGCATACAGCGGACTCCTGCTGCTCCCCTTGCCTTCCCTTCTCCACCGTCTAGTTCGCCACCAGTAGTATATCAGAGCTGGCGTGTACCAGTTTGCGAGAGCTGGTGGCTACATGCTCAGGAATTCTGAGAGCCAATTGTTAGAATTATTAGAAAAAAAAATTAAAATATATAAACTTACCACTAAATACGGTTAAAAGCAAAGGTGGTAAATACCCAAAACTTACCCCTTGGTTATCTTACACCATTTTACTCTTACATCTGCTGAGTCTGTGTGGTGGAAATAACATACGATGGCGTGCTACTGCCCATCTCAGGTCCACTCCAAGCCCAGCGATGTCACCCTGGTGGCTTGAAATCAGCCATGGCAGAAGGCCTTCTGCTCAGGACCATGGCCAGTGCTACAGATTGGGACTTGATTTATTGTCTTGCCCATTGTCTAGACTGAGGATTACATTGAAACTTGAGTCCTACCTGCAGCTGTTACATCCTGAATAGCACAAAAATATCAAGGAAATATTCTTCCCGCACGGGAAACTCTTACCTTATGCAGCGGAGAAGTCGCTGACGCCATGATGAAGGAACGAAGTCCCAGTTTGCTCCAACGTGGAAGTATAAACTGAAAAATAAGGAGGGTGTTTAAGCTGAATACTGATTTTATTTCTAAAATTATATGAGGACACCACTGACAGAAGATGGTATATTACCCTTCAAGTGCTATTGTTACTTTTACTGGTATGACACACGACTCTTTTTCAGATTCTAATACTTACAAGGCCAAAATGACAGTGATGTTGTAGCAAAGCTGAAAGAGGTCTTGGTGTAATTAACTCAGCGTCACAAGGCTGAGGGGGAGTTTAACGGTAGATCACCTATCAGAATTAATGACGAGTTCATTGGAAGAATAGTGGTTTGCGATGCAACTCTACTCACCCAGAGTGGCTGATTTACAACCAGAGGTAGACTATGGATATGAGAATTTGATAAAAAAAAAAATAATAATAAGGATGCTGGGTGCCTGGGTGGCCCAATGGGTTAAAGCCTCTGCCTTCAGCTCAGGTCATGATCCCAGGGTCCTGGGATTGAGCCCCGTATTGGGCTCTCTGCTCAGCAGGGAGCTTGCTTCCTCCTCTCTCTCTGCCTGCTTCTCTGCCTACTTGTGATCTCTGTCTGTCAAATAAAAATAAAGAAAAATAAGGATGCTTTCTGTAAGCATCAAATGGCTATATGGAATTTGTAACACAGAGTATTATATATATTAGTGTTGTTTATAAGCTGTGTGCTACACATCCCTTATGTGAGTGAAATTTATCAAACACACATGTATTTTTCCACAAAGCTGGTTGTGACATGTTTACCAGTCTATCTCTGCTTGTCACCAACCTCCAGCCTATGCTGACCACACCCTCCAGTAGGTTCGAGTTCTGTCCAGGGTCCCCCTCAATGTCAATCATGCCTAATGTTACAGCCTGCCCTTAGACCAGTAGTCCAAGGCCAGTGTTGTGAGACTTGGGAGAGAGCCATGAGCACGTCTTGGCTCCGCACAGCACCCTTCTCTGGGTTGGCCTGGGCCTCAGCATCTCTTGGGTCTCTAGCTAGGTTCCTATCACTGAGGAGAGCATTTCCAAGACTCAGTCATTGCTCCCGAAAGTTGGGTTCTGAAATCCTTGACTACATTTTAAAATAGTCACACAAATGTCATACCACATTTTTTTTTCCCCAGAAGGAGCCGCCAACTGTATATTTTTTAGCTTAGAGAATTTTTACATTTGATGTTTTAACTTGTTGTTTTGACAATGCTGACTTCTACCTGGATCATGATCAATTTGCTTTGAGTGTGGGATCAGGCAGGGGCTTCTCAGCCCACAGGTGCATCTAGATGCTGTATGAAATGATAATGAGCAAGAACGTTGCTTTCACTTGGTTTTATCAACTTACTCCAGCAGGGAAGTCTCACAGGGCTTGGTAAGAAATAACTTCTCCCTGTACGCTGGAGAGACTCTTAAGAAGCAAGAAAGGCAGGAATAATCTTGGAGTCTTTATTTCACCCGCCTCTTCTTTTGCATTAAATTTAGCTAAGACCATTGCCTTACACAACTCCAAACTCTTTATTTTCTTTTCACATGGACTTATTTCCAGCACCATGCATCCCCACGGGAAGCCCCAGAGGGCTGTGTTGGTGTTTTCAGAATTAATTTATGGGCCTCTGAGGGCATTCGGCAGGGTCTCCTTTGCCCAGGTGATGCAGGAACCGGCTAAGATTTTGTACAAGACAGATGTCGTCTGGAACATGACGCAAAATGCCAGTGCCACAAAACAAACTCAAGGTCTGAACAAACAGAACAAACCCATTGTTTAACCAGTAAACGGTGTGCGGAGGAGGGGGGACTGGGTGGGAGAAGGATTCATCTAGTTCCTGGACCATTTGCATGTTATTTTTGTTTGAAATCATTATATTAGCTCAGAATTGTTTAAAAATTTTTTTAAGATTTTATTTATTTATTTATCAGAATGAGAGAGCGAGCACACTCAGGGGGAGCCGCAGGCAGAGAGGGAGAAGCAAATTCCCTGCTGAACAGGGAGCCCAGGGCGGGGCTCCATCCCGGGACCCTGGGATCATGACCTAAGCGAGGTAGACGTTTCACGGACTGAGCCAGCCAGACATCCCCAGAATCATTTAATTTTTAAGAGCAGCGTGAGCGTGCATAAACCATCTTGGAGCTCAACCTGGAGACGCGCTGAGCCTCCTGAATGAAGACAAAGCGCTGGGAGATAGACAGCTGTAGATAAAAATTCAGCACCCCTTCCCCCTCCATCTAAAATGTCAGAATTTGAAAGGCTGGAAAAGAATCAAGTGTTTGCTAATTTCTGCCTGCCCTGAGTGATGGAAATAAGGTGAACCTAAACTGAAAATAGGTGACAAGCTTTGGAAAGACAAACAGCCAGGAGAATGTAGTGTCCGAAAAGGAATCCTTGCAACAGTTTCATTAAGAAAATTAGCCTGGTTGTAAATAGCACCTATTGAATCCTTCCTCGTGTAACCTTTTGTTATTTGCACAAAGAACTGCACATTCATACTCTGTTGCTGCAAAGAGCAAACAACATATGGCTGACAAAAGGCACGTACCCAGAACAAGAGTTTTCACAGAGCATGTTCCCAGCAAACAGGGCTTCGCGGTAGCAGTTCCAAACAGCTCAGAACCATCCGCGAGATCAGGGTCAGGGCCAGCCAGCTCAGGAGCTGGTGCTCTCCATGCCAGTATGTTTTTTTTGGGGGGGGGGAGTGGGGGGGAGGCTATTTTTCCCACCCTTTCCTGTGGGACTGAGTTCCACTCAGGCCCTCCTGACACTTTTCCCATAAATCACTGCCTAGTGATCAGTGCTCACGAGGGAGAAACCTCCCGCGTTTATTGTTCATGGAGAGTTAACGAGCCAGCAGGTGAGCGAGCCTGCTGATTACATGCTACAAATCAGATTTTCCGTCCTCTCCTCTGCTTCCCCATCATATGCGGATCCTAC
This sequence comes from Meles meles, assembly GCF_922984935.1. Taxonomy (NCBI): domain Eukaryota; kingdom Metazoa; phylum Chordata; class Mammalia; order Carnivora; family Mustelidae; genus Meles; species Meles meles. The sequence goes on from NC_060077.1 coordinate 78,625,521, forward strand.
GGCGGGCACACATGCACACGCAGGAAGGTGGCCCTGGAGCCTGCAGTCTGGGGGCTTTTGCTACTTCTCTGCCACACACAGCGCGATTGACAACACCCCACACATCTGAGACGGGTCTCCTCTTTTGTAAAGTGAGGGGGTGGGATTAGACGGTCACTGGGGACCAGCCGAGCTCACACAGCTCTGGGACCTGGACCACCACACGACGTACCTTTGAAAGGAGACAGACCGTCTCTTCTGTGGACAGTGAAAGCACTGGTTCCATCCCGCTGGTGACCCATTGCCCTCCTGGCGTGCAGTCCTCGCACCTCTCCTGCACTTTCCTTTGGCCCTTCCTCTTCAGAGCATTTTCCGGCTCGGGGTTCAAAGGCCTGTGATTAACATCGTAGCTCAATTAAAGCAGTTAGCAGGTGGTCAAGAAAGGCAGAGAGGAAGAAAGGCAGAGAAGTTTTCCCGGGAGAACTTTTTCAGGGTGATTGAAGAGGCTGAGGCCAGTGAAAATTAGAATTGTTCTTACTGGAATTTCCCAGTCTGGGAGCCCAGGTACCTCCCAGGAGCTCTGTGAAACCAAAGGGGAACTCACTGAGAAGGGAAGACCAGCTACTTTTGTACTCCCATAAAGAGCAGCTCCCGTAAAAATAGATAGCCTACTGTCCCAGTTATCTACTGTTGCATAGAAAACTACCCCAAAATGCCCTGGCTTAACACAGCAACCATTTTATTGTATTTCCCAATTACATGGGTCAGGAATTGGGGCAGGGTGTGGCCGGTGATTCCTCCATTTCCCCAGTCATCCGTAGAGATCATTCCCTAGTTGGTGGATGAGCTGGTCTGGGGCGGGAAGGGAGGGGCGTGTCCAGGATGGCTTCTCCGGCTTGTATGTGGCTTCAGTTAAGGACAGCTCGGCTCAGCTGGGACTGTTAACCGGAGCCCCTACAGGAGATCTCTCTGGTGTAGGGGTCTCAGGTTACTTGAATTTCTTACTCAGCGTTCAGGGCTCCCACAGAGAGTATTTGAAGAGACCAGGTAGAAAGGAAAGCTTATGATCTTAGCCTTGAAGTTTCTGGAACATCACTTTCACTGCATTCTACTGATGAAGAAAGTCACTGTGGCCAACCCAGATTCAAGGAGGGATGAAGTAAATTCCATCTCTCCGTGTGAGTAGCAAAGAATTTGCAGCCATCCTTAATCTACCACACCCACCCCATCCCCCCAAAAAAATTCCCTATAGCAGGTGCAGTGGGTGACCAGTCACCGTGCAGGGTGACCTGCTTCTGAGTTCAGAAACCTAATCAAGGGCACAGGGCTTTCATCTCTGTGTGCTTAACACTTAACCCAAATGCTGGTGACTTAACTCTAATGGCCAAAGCCTGTGGTCTATTTTCTCTTTGCTACTTGGCCCAGACCGCTCTGCTCCTCCTTTGTTCTTCTTCTACTTTTCCTATTAATAATACATAATATGGTGTTTGTCTTCATTCCTTCAGGCTGCTGTAACAAATATAGCTAGAAGGAGTGGCTTCCACAACATTGATTTCTCCCAGTTCTGGAGGCTGGGAAGACCAAGATCTGGTGTCTGGCGAGGGTCTGCTTCCTGGCTTGTAGACAGCAGCCCTCCTGCCATATCGTTATATGGCAGAGAGAAAAAGATCATCTCTCTCCCGTCCTTTCCTATAAGGATGCTCCTCCTATCCAGAAGGATTCCACCTTCTTGACTTAATTTTCCGGCAGAAGTTCTAGCTCCAAGAACCTTGGAAGTTAGGCTTTAACATACGATTTAGGGTGGGGGGGCCCAAGCATCCGGCCCATAGCAGTGTTCTTTTTAATCACAAAGTCACACATGCTCATTTGTAGAAAATAGAAGGATGAAAATGACGCATGACGCCACAATCTGGAGATAAACACAAGTGGCACGTTTTTCCATTCTTTCTTCTGCGCATGCGTATTTACCTTTGTAGTTTGCATGACACAGAGCTTGTATCTTGCTTTTTCAATAAATAACTCATGACCATTTTTGTGAGTGGTCAGATCCTCCTTGCATTGTGTTTTTTTTTTTTTTGTTTTTAAGATTTTATTTATTTACTTGACAGACAGAGATCACAAGTAGGCAGAGAGGCAGGCAGAGAGAGAGGAGGAAGCAGGCTCCCTGCTGAGCAGAGAGCCCGATGCGGGGCTCGATCCCAGGACTCTGGGCTCATGACCTGAGCCGAAGGCAGACCCAGGCGCCCCCTCCTTGCATTATGTTTTAATGCTCACAAACTATTCCATTCCATGGGAGGCCATCATTTATTTAGCAATTTCCTAATTGCAGCTCCTATTTAAGTTTATCCCAAATTTTGACTTTGATAAGCAATACTCTAAACATTCTCACATATCAAGTTTGTCCATGTGTTTTGTTATTTCGTTACAGGAGGTTATGAGAAGTAGAATTCTTTGAGTCACATCTCATCTTGAATTGCTTCCTTCCTTTGCCCTCTGGGTCACTTTCTCCTTCAGGATCCTATTATCTCTAGATAATCAGTCCTTGGCATAAGGCTCCATCTCTTCCACTGCCTGTGGTAGGTGGTGAAAGTCCTGGTGATGTGGAAATTGTTGGGGTTCGGAGCACCCAGTCAAGAAAGAATTCTTGAGACGTCTTCCATACAAAAAGGTGATTTTTATTAACGCACAGGGACAGGACCCTTGGGCCAGAAGAGCTGCGCTGGGATTGTGAGGAGTGGTCCATGACATACTTTCAAGTTGGGAGGGGGTTGTGGATAGCCTCAGTCTCTAAGAATTTTGAAGAAATGTTTCCAGAACCTTGAGGGGGCTAGCTATCGTTAAGAAAAGGTCATTTATTACTGTCTAATAAAACCTTAGTCATGAGACCCTTCAGATGAATATCGATGGGTCCTATGCTTGGAAGATGATTGCTAACATGAACCTTGGGGGTAGAGATAAAGGAAGTTTCCAAAGGAATTTTTATAAGCTGAAGAAGAGCTACAGGATCCTGGGGGATGGGGCTAAGATGGTCTTTTGCCCTTAGCAAAGTGTCAACATCCGGGCAGCTGAGTTCCTAAAGGAATGTCGTCCTGCCTGCTTCAAGGGCTATAGACAGTAAGGAAATTTAATGTTTTTCTTTTGCCTTTGTTCCCCATATCACCAGGACCTGGTAAGAAGGGCCTGAGTTTGAAATCCCAGAGAAACACAGAAAAAGATTATTTTCAACGGGCAAAAATGTATTCCTAATAAACCCAAAGAAGTAAACACAAACATTAGTAAAGACTATTTAAAAGTTCAATAAGATGTCTGGCTATGAGAGTCATCTTCAAGTTTCGGTATTATACGTAAAACGAAAATATAATTAAAATAGTATAATTTTCATAGAGGCAAGTAAAAATATAAAAGGGAATCTAATATCACTGGAGCAAAACACCATGTTCCTTAAAAAAGAGAGGAGATACAGCAATTCTCTCTAATTCTAAACCAGAGTTTTAGCACTATTCTAATTAAAATTCTAATTGCATGCTTTGCAGACCTCAATGTAATAAGTCTAAAATTCATTTGGGAAAGTAAAGGGAATACTGATAAAAAGAATAGTGAGAGACAACCAGCTTTACCTGAAAACTGATCTTTTTATAACACTCAAATAGTCAAAATGATATTTTAGAGATTTGCTGTAAAAACAGAAGCTAACAGCATCAAACAGAAATAGAATAGTTCTAATTTATGTACAAAATTTAGTATGTAAGAAATCAAAACAAATAATAGAATTATTGTTCCTATAATAATGTATCTGCATGGTTCAATACCAGTAATAGGAAAATTCAGTTGAACCCACACTTCTCACCGGGGATATTAAAAAGAATCAGTTTTTATTTTCATTGTGAAGATGAACAAAAATACACAAAATGATTAAAGGAATTAATAAACATTTTTTAAGCAATAGAAAAACTCATCCCCAAAAAGGACAGTTTGTATTTTTTTATTTTTATTTTTTCCAAAGATTTTATTTATTTATTTGACAGACAGATCACAAGTAGGCAGAGAGGCAGGCAGAGAGAGAGAGGAGAAAGCAGGCTCCCTGCTGAGCAGAGAGCCCAATTCAGGGCTGGATTCCAGGACCCTGAGACCATGACCAGAGCCGAAGGCAGAGGCTTTTTTTTTTTTTTTTTTTGACAGACAGAGATCACAGGTAGGCAGAGAGGCAGACCGAGAGAGAGAGAGAGAGAGAGAGAGAGAGAGAGAGAGAGGAGGAAGCAGGCTCCCTGCTGAGCAGAGAGTCCATGCAGGGCTCCATCCCAGGACCCCAGGACCATGACCCGCGCTGAAGGCAGAGGCTTTAACCCACTGAGCCACCCAGGTGCCCCAAAAGGACAGTTTTTAAACAAACTCTTGGAAGATCAGGGGAGAAGCCTATTCTATATGTAACTTTCAAATGAGAGAATTTCTTATTTCACGATGTGAAAAGTTCTGCAGATTACCATACCTCTGGGTCCTGGGGAACCAAAGCTGCTGAGTTTCAGGGGAATGGAGTATATACAGAAGGGGTCAAAGCTGCCCAGAGACTGTCCCACTGGAGACAGGGAGCTTGTCCAAATTTGGGCACCAGCATCTGAAATGATCTCGGTGACCAGCTTTGTGTCTGAGGCTTTCCGTTTCAAGATAAAGAGGCTTCTCTCTAGGGAAAGGGAGAAACAGGCAAAGAGTTCTGTGAGGCAGCATTCTGGAGACGCTGGCGCCAGGAGACAAAGAACACCCAAGAATCCTGTCTGTGGATAACAGGGAGGGCCTTGGAGGACACTTCTACAACTGGAACTCAAGTTCAGGTTGTCCCTCTGTTCTACCTCTTATGACATGCTGGGAGTGAGCCTGAATCTGGGGGACAGCTCGCTGGAGTGGAAGAACTATGGCGAGAGGAGAAGCTGATCCCATCATCATTACCCCAGGACTATCAAGGAAACCACGTGTTTACTGGTTGTCTTCCAGGAGAACCCACGGGCGAGGAGCCAGCTGTGCTGGGAAGCAGTCTCTGTCATGTCCCAGTTGGTCCCAGCAATAATCTTGTGCCTACCAGAGGGCAGAACATTAACCCTTTGTCAATTTCCTTTACTGCTTGAAAGGGGAGAGAAAAGTGGAGAAAATACACCCTGTACCATTTCCCATCTCAACAGACATCTTTAAAAATGCAAGAGCTTGGGGCTCCTGGGTGGCTCAGTCATTGGGGCGTCTGCCTTCTGTTCAGGTCATGATTCCAGAATCCTGGGATCGAGCCCCATATAGGGCTCCCAGCGTGGCAAGAAGCCTGCTTCTCCCTCTCCCACTCCTCCTGCTTGTGTTCCCTCTCTCTCTGTGTCTCTCTCTGTCAAATAAATAGGTAAAATCTTTTAAAAAATAAAAATGAAAAGAGTATAGGTATTGTTTTTTGGTAAAACCTTAGGGCTTACTCCACAAAAGGAGAGGAATGGCAGCGCGTATGCGAGAGGATGCTCGGCCTCACTACCAATCAGAGATAGGCAAATTAGTGTCCCTTGGACCTCGGTCTCTTCCAGGTTTCAGTTCTGGGCCTGGTGGCTGACCGGTTTGAGAAGTGAGAGCTCAGGGCAGGACCACACTTGCACACCTACACACTTACTTATTCCTTAGCGGCAGACTGGACAGACTCTGCCGGAACCCATGCGAAGTAGTTTTAATTTGTGGGAAGGAAACGTTATTTGGAAAAATAGAGTTCTTAGTGCTTTTACACTGCGGTAGGGCTCGGAGTGCTGGAGAAAGCACTTTGAGAGCAGAAGTCCAGCCACGTTATTAGTAATTCATTGGCTTTCGCACATATGGGAGATAATGCATTCCTTGGCCCTGTGGTCCAGGTGGTCAGCTCTGCCAGCGACGATCTGGAAACGCTTCTGAGCCGAGCACCACGTGGGCGGCTGCAGGGGGTGGAGGCCTCCCTCCTGCTGCAGCTGCCCAGGCAGCTGGGATGGAGGCTTCTCCTTTTGTCTGGTTAAAGCAAGCGTCGGGGTTTAGCACACAGCCCTGTACGCTGCAGCCCAGACCCACTGAATGAAAACGGGAATGCTCGCAGATGCCCAGTGAGCTATTTCTGGTGCCCCAGTACCCCCGTTTTCATTGTCCAGATGAGACCTGATTGAGCCCAGCTCCCGCATCCTCTAGAAAGTCCCGGGGTGTCAGGGTTGAAAGGTTGGGTGGGGCCCAGAAGCTGCACATTAAATCTAGATCCCTGGGCTTTTTCCCATGTTCTGTATGAAAATGAGCGCTTTACAGTATTGCTTGGTAAATTCACCCAGGGCCTGGATCTTAGTAATCTAAATTAGGTAGAGTAATCAGATAACTTGTCAAATACCTGTAATTACTCAACGTCTCTTAAATCATCAGTGGTAACGGAGAACAATACTATAACTTTCCTATTGTAAACACAAATATCTAACAAATACATTTCATTGATTATTATACATATCAGTGGTTGAAAAAAAAATAGAAAGAAAGGAAATAAGCCACTAGTTCATCGGTCGAGTGGGATGGCATGAAATGTTCTCACAGTTGGCGTGCCCTTCTTTTAATTGTTTTGTTGGGCTGGTGCTGAAATGAGCTTGAATTTCTCAGTATGCACTAATTAATGCTACAGAGAAGTGGCCAGGAAGTTCGCTATATGAGAGAGGAATTGAGTTTAGGATTAGCATTTGAACAGCATTTGCTGGGGGAAGGCAGAGGCAGCTGGTTTTTTCGCCCATGCAGAAACCTGCTTTGCTTCCATTATCATAGCACTGTGATTCCAACATGCAGAAGTCTTTCATCCATTCCTTTTTATCAGTTTCCCTAACGGGCAAGCGAAAGATGTGAAGTCACCATCGAAATGCCCTCTACGTGGTCACCATCGAGATGCCCTTTACGTGGTCACCGATTCATGGATCAGTTGGGGACCATCCACCCAAGTGGCCATCAATCACCCCCATGGAAGGACAGGATTGAAATCATGCTCCTCCAATTTCTAAGCAGAGGAGAGAAAGAAAGAGTCCAGAATCTTGACATGTCAACCCTGGGTTCATCAGGACCACAGGAAATCCAAGCCCTCTATGGAGCTTCCCTAACCCATCTGGCATCCCGAGAGTCCCCCTTCCATGCTCTCTAACTGCACCTGTTGCTTTGCAACTCCCCACAAGGTTTGCTGCAGTCACGTGGCTCCCCATTATATTTCACGAGGGCTTGTCTTCAATCATTTAGCGGTGGGATACTACGTTAGACTGCATGGTCAGGCCTGTGAAGAGATGATCCTGTGAAGAGGTGGTCCTCCATGGTGAGTGTTGCTGGTCAGTTTCCTCGAGAAACAGACTCTGGGTGGAAATTAGCACACAAGGCATTGATTACAGCGTGGGGAGCGGAGATCAACCCCCATGGAAAGGAGAGAGGAAGCAGCATTGGCAGATACCATCCCAATGAGGCCTCAGGAGTGGAGACGGCCTTTTGGAGTTGCCCCAAGTTGGGGCAAGGGGGACAGTCATTTATGCCTCTGCAAAAATTAGTCATTAGATATGGACTACTCCAGAAAGGAAACATGACCTTGGGAGAGGCAGCTCTCCTGGCTGGGGGGAGCTCCCCGAGGACAGTGACAGCTGAGGACTGTCTGCTGGCAACACTTTCTGCAAATGGGGAGCAAGTCCTTCAGTTCTGAAGTGGGATCTCAGCAGCCTCCATAACAATGAGTGCAAATCTCCGGAGGAAGAACATTCTGGATAGAGGAATGAACAAATGCAAAAACCTAAGGCAAGAGTTTGCTTGGTGTGTGTAAGCAACAGAAAGGAGGAATGTAAGTATACTAGAGGGAATGTGCTAGAAGACAGGGAGTGGAAAGGCAGGCAGGAGCATATGGGCCAGGAGTCTGGGTCTATTCTGGTGGGAATGGGAGCCATTTCAGGGTTAGAGCGGGAGAGTAACAAGATTGACTTTGACTTTTGCAGATCACACTGGCTATCAGGTGTAAGTGAGCTGTAGGGTGATGACTGGAAATGGGGAAGCAGTAAGGGGTTGTAGCAGGGAGGGTATGAGAGGATAGCGACCTGGATTAGGGTTCTGGCAGGGAAGCTGATGAGCAGTGGTCAAAGTCAGGATTTATCTTGGGAGTAGAGACCATGGAGCTTGCTGATTGGTTGGATACAGGGTTTGAGGGAGGAAGATAATTAAAGAGGACTCCCACATATGAGCCTGCCCAAGTGGGAGGTAGGGGAGATAGAAATAGTTTGGATGTAATTAGATATGAGTGGAGGATAGAGAGGCAAATGAGTTAGGATTTGTTCTGGACATGGTAAGTTTGAGATTCCCATCTTAGTCTTGGTTCCCCAGAAACAGATTCTGAGATAAGAGTTTGAGTGCAGTAGTTGGATCAGGAAAGGGTCCAAGGAAACACAAATAGGGAGGTGGCGGAGGGAGAGAGGGAAAGAAGGATGCCCTAGGGTTTACTTTGCCAAGCAAGTTACTGATGTAGAGACACCCAGACCTGACCATTGCCAGGGAACTCTAGAAAGCAGCACAGAGCACCCACTGCAGAGCAGTCCTGCCCAAGGGGTAAGGATGCTGGCGTATTTGTCAACCACTCTCATGTGCGCTCCTGAGTTATTAATTCCTTGGCACATCCGGCGAGCTGTACGGTTGAGCAGAGTACGCTCTGCCGGAAGCAGTCCTTGGGCTGAGAGGCAGCTGCTGGCCACCAGAAGCTGGGCTGGTGGGCCCTGAGATGGTACCCCGGTGGGAAAGAATAGATCCAGAGTCAGGACTTAGTTAAGACACCAGATAACACAAGGAGGTGCTAGGATGTAAGGGAGCCAAGTTCAAGGGCCAATTACATGGTCGACTGTCAAGTCACAAAGAGCAAAAGCGCTCGGGCAGATGAGGCGGTGGTCTGATCTGAGGGATGCCCATGGACAGAGCTTCTCGGCACTTGGCACATCTGTAGAAGGCCCCAAGTCAATAATAGTGGATCTCGCCAATTCCAGAATCCCAGTGGGATTGTATGGATCAGTACGGGATGTCAGAGCTGCTTCTCCGGGGAACTTACCTCAAGACTGATAGGGTAACTTTCTCAAGGTCGTCTGTAGACTTGAGGTGCTATGTATGTTCCTCTTCTACAAATGCAGGTGCTGGGGTGCAAGAAAGAGAAGGATTTTTCTTACACTCTGCACGTTTGCCAGAGTCCCCAGCTAGAGCACACGGTACACGTAAAAGCTCATCTCGGTAATTGTTTCTACGAAGGAGGCTTGACGATTTTATCAATATTCATGAAAAACGGTTTTTTTAAGCTAATAGGCATGTCAAAACATCTCAAGGCTGAAGGTCACATTATTCAGAATCCTTTTCTTCTCCTATAGTGCTTTAATTCTATGTCATCTTTCTGTCACAGTCCAGCACACGTTCCCAAGTAGTAGTAATTACTACATTACTTAATCAAACTCCCAATCAATTAGGACCTACTGTCAAATGTAATCATCTATTTATCTTAAACAGGCTGTCGTCTCTTCTCTAAAGTCACAGTCGATGGAAGTGTTGGAATTTTCCTAAAGAATGGCTGAATGTTGGGGTGCCTGGGTGACTCAGGCATTAAGTGTCTGCCTTCGGTTCAGATCATGACCCCAGGTTCCTGGGATCCAGCCCTGCATCCGGCTCCCTGCTTGGCGGGAAGCCTGCTTCTCCCTCTCCCACTGCTTGTGTTCCCTCTCTTGCTGTCTGCCTCTTTGTGTCAAATAAATAAATAAAATCTTGAGAGGAAAAAAAAAAAAAAGATGGCTGAATGTAACCTCCTCGTTTCCTTTTCCAGCTCCTGGTCATCTAACTCTGGAACTGGTTTTCCAGGCTGCAGTCTTTCTTGATCAAAGGCTGCCGGTGTGGGGGAGTGGGGTAAAGCTTTGCAATTTAAATTTCAACAGCCTCCAATCTGGAGATGTTTCTGAAGCTTCTCCTAGGCACACCCGGGGACTGGATTTCCCCTCAGGTCCAACTTTTGCTCTTAGCAATCTTTGCTTGGGTCCTTCATGTTGGTTTGCCTTAACTGTGCTCTCGAAAAGTGTTTATGATACTGCCGGGAGAAACCCCACCCTTCACGTTCTCATTAACTCCCAGTCAGAGGTTCCTAACGTGAAGCTCATGGAGCCCTAACAATCCAAAGATTTGTTTCAAGGATTCCATCGACCATTTCAGATGAGTGAGAATTTGAAGTGGCTCTGCATTTAGGCTTTTCCAAGGTAAAGCTCTTTCCACAGCTTCTCAAAGAAATAGGTGACCTGAACCAAGACTGAAAACCACTTTTTTCCCCTTATTCCTTGTGAAGAGGTTTCAAAGAAATAATTTTCCTTTGTTTTATATTTTCACTTTGAACTAGCTCTTCAGTCAGGGCATCAACAAGCTGCTCCCCCTTCATCCGAAACATCTTCTATAATTTTTTTTTTTAATTCATACCAGATTGCTCACATTTTTACTCCAAACCCATACATTGAGTTAGGAAATTATTTCTAACTCTCTGATTCTTAAAGTGGTTAGTTTATTTTTCCCCTGGAATGGGCAATAAGATTTTGTCGTTTCCTCATTTATTTATAAACTGGAAACTTTGACTCTGCTCAAAGAAAGATGGCCCACTGGGTTTACCATTCTAGGGGACAGGAAAATGAAAGGACATTCCGTGGCTGAAGGAGGCAATCCTTCTCATATCACAGCGAGAATTTTCCTCCTCCTGCTGGATTTCACGCTCCCAATCAATAACCACATGCCACGTGGGCAGCTGCATGGCACCCTGGGGTCAACTTTACCAGCACATGTATGCTAAGCAGTTATGGTCTTACCTGCTACCTCAAAGAGACGGAGCCATAATCTCCCAGCATTTGTCTTCTAAGCTCTTCTCCTGACTTAGGAAAGCCAGGTTGGATGTTGTTGTTGTTGGGGGTTGTTTGATTGTTGGACTTGATCTGGAGGTGGACTCTTCAGTGGTCAAGGAAAGCCATGCCAGGAAGTTTGGACATTATGCCAACCACAATGCAAAACGACTAAAGGATTTATGTTTAAAGAGAGGAGAGGGGCACCTGGGTGGCTCAGTGGGTTAAGCCGCTGCCTTCGGCTCCGGTCATGATCTCAGGGTCCTGGGATCGAGTCCCGCGTCGGGCTCTCTGCTCAGCAGGGAGCCTGCTTCCCTTCCTCTCTCTGCCTGCCTCTCTGCCTACTTGTGATCTCTCTCTGTCAAATAAATAAATAAAATCTTAAAAAAAAAAAAACTTAAAAAGAGGAGAAGAAACAGCAGCAGCAGCAGCAGCAAGAGAAGGAGAAGGAGAAGTAGTAAGGATCAGTTTTACATTCAAAAAGTAACACTTTCAGGAATAAAAAAGGGAGACATAAGATTTGGAGTCCACATGTCAGGCTAGAAAAGTGTTCATCTGTTCTGGATTGAATGCGGTGGGGATGTAGAGAATGGGCCAGATGTGAGAGACTTAGGACATGGGAAGTGAGTGAGTTACCCATGGCCATCAGAAGGGAGTAAAAAAGGAATCAAAGATTACCTCTTAGTTTCTGGACTGGGTCGGGGTAGACGATGGTGCCAATTACTGGTAAGAAACAATAAGCAGGTTAGGTGTGGGCAAAGAAAGAGAGGTGAGGAATTCAACTTTGGACTTGTTGATTTTGAAGTGCCTGCAAATCATTCAAGAAAAAAAGTCTTGCAGACAATTTCAAATACAAAGCCAGGAGCTTGGGGAAGAAGTAGAAACATAGGTCTATCCCCATCAGTATGTAGATAACTAAAAATTACCCTGGGACTGGGGATGATGAAAAAATTAGGTACAGGACAAACCCTAATATATTAAAAAAAAATTTTTTTAAGAGAGAGAGTGAGAGAGGAGGGAGGGACAGAGGGAAAGAGAGAGAATCTTAAGAAGGTTCCACACCCTGCATGGAGCCTGATGCAGGGCTCAATCTCACGACTCTGAGATGACCTGAGCCAAAATCAAGAGTCAGACTCAACTGACTGAGCCCCATCTAATATAGGATTTTAATTTTTTCCTTAAGTAAACTCCACACCACACATGGGGCTCAAATTCACCCTGAGATCAAGAGTCACAAGCTCTACTGGCTGAGCCCGCCAGACATTCCAGAACCCTAATATTTAAGACACAGAATAACAAAGAGGAGACTAACAAGAAGTCACCAGGGATTAGAAAGGAAATAAAGTGTGTGTTGTCGCCTGGATGAGCCCTAAGGACAATTATGACGAGTGAAGTGAACCGGTCACCATAGGAAAATCATTGCATGACCCGGCTTGTTTGAGGTACCCGGAGCTGTCAAATTCTCGATTCCCTGGAGCAGGGACAGAAATCAGAATGCTGGTGTCAAGGACTAGGGGAAAAGAGGAATGGGGAGCTAGTGTTTCATGGGTGTAAAATTCCAGTTGTGCAAGACGGAAAGAATTTTGGAGACGGACAGTGGTACTGGTGGCTCAACAATGTGAACGTACTTAATGCCACGGAACCATAGGTTTAAAAGTGGTTGAGAGTGCTCGCTTCGGCTGCACATATACTAAAAAATTGGAAGGATACAGAGGAGATTAGCAAGGATGACATGCAAATTCATGAAGCATTCCATATTAAAAAAAAAAAAAGTGGTTGCGATAGTATACGCTATGCTACATGTATTTTGCCACAATTTTTTTTTTTTTTTTTTAAGATTTTATTTATTCATTTGACAGAGAGAGATTACAAGTAGGCAGAGAGGCAGGCAGAGAGAGAGGAGGAAGCAGGCTCCCTGCGGAGCAGAGAACCCGATGCAGGGCTCGATCCCAGGACCCTGAGATCATGACCTGAGCCGAAGGCAGTGGCTTAATCCACTGAGCCACCCAGGCGCCCCATATTTTGCCACAATTTTTAAAGTGTGCCGGAGAAGCCAGGAGCACAGAGCATCTGGAGAGAGAGGGTGTAGTCAAGAGGCATGTCAAGAGACCAAGCATGATTGGGACTGAAAGATGTTGAGTCAAGCAGCATCATGACCACTGATATTCTTTTAAAAAGTAGTTTTACAGGTGTCATGGGGATAGAAGTCAGATTTCTGTGGGTTAAAGAATGAAGGGGGGCACCTGGTTGGCTCAGTCGCTAGAGCACACAACTCTTGATCTCAGGGTTCAAGCCTGACCTTGGGCACAGAACCCACTTAGAAAAGAATGGAGAGGGGCGCCTGGGTGGCTCAGTGGGTTAAAGCCTCTGCCTTCGGCTCAGGTCATGATCCCAGCGTCCTGGGATCGAGCCCCACATCAGGCTCTCTGCTCAGCAGGGAGCCTGCTTCCTCCTCTCTCTCTGCCTGCCTCTCTGCCTACTTGTGATCTCTCTCTGTCAAATAAATAAATAAAATCTTTAAAGAAAAAAAGAAAAGAAAAGAATGGAGGGCTTCCAGGTAAGATTGCATTGTAGTCTTAAGAGGTAAGGTGCCCCTCTTTGCTGCAACATACAATAAATAAGATATAAATACATATAAAAATGTAAAAACAGATGTCAAAGGAAAGTCAGAACTGGATAGACTTTAAGGCAGTGCAAACAGATTTTATGCGTAAAGCTATTGCAACAGGGGAAGAGATTCTAGTACAGAATCGGGCTTGATTCCGGAAACAGCTAGAGGTAGTGGGAATTACAACCAAGGAACAAGTTTGGGGAGGGGGCATTGGTGATTGACAATGACTATGAGGAGACTCCACACCTGGGGCGATTATGGTCGAACCCACCTAATAGAGTGTTGCTCAAGGCCACCCAGGGCGATCTGACATCACCTTGGGGGGAGGGGACGGTAGTAGTAGGAAGTTTGATCAGATATCAAGGGTAGGGAATTCTTACTAAATTGAGATGCTTTTTTTTTTTTTAAAGTGACCACTACACCCGGTGTGAGGCTCAAACCCATAACCCCAAGATCAAGATCACATGCTCTGAGCCACGTGCCCCTAAACTGAGGATTCTTGCTCAGACTGGATCCCACAAGGAAGCACAGACAGACCTTGTTAGGGAGAAAGTTGAGGGCACTGTTTCAAGTTTGGTCAAGGAAGGACTCTTTGTCGCAGTCTAAAAAAAGAACACAAACACTTTTCTGCTGGAACAAAGCCAAGCTAGCAAATATTCCCAACATCATATGGAACAGTATTTCCATGTTGCTGTGGGGAAGGCCCAAAAATTCCTTCTCTGCTCTCTTTGGTTCAGTGGGTAGAGTCCATGAATCAAACTGAAAAAAAGACAGATTAACAGGAGAAAAAAAAATAGAATTTGTTCTTTACCTATAAGGGGAGTTCACAAAGAAATGACTCAAGGGGCGCTGGGTGGCTCAGTGGGTTAAGCCGCTGCCTTCGGCTCAGGTCATGATCTCAGGGTCCTGGGATCAAGTCCCGCATCGGGCTCTCTGCTCAGCAGGGAGCCAGCTTCTCTCTTTCTCTCTGCCTGCCTCTCTGCCTATTTGTTATCTCTGTCTGTCAAATAAATAAGTAAATAAAATATTTTAAAAAAAGGAAAAAAGAAACGTGACTCAAGAAGAAAGCTAGATGAGCCAAGGGGAAACAGAGAAAAAGAGAGAGAGAGAGACAAACTGAGAAACAGACTTTCAGCTCTAGAGAACAGGCTGATGGTCACAAGAGGGGAGCAGGTGGGAGGTGAGGGAAACAGGTGATGGGGACAAAGAGTGCACTTACCGTGCTGAGCACCAGGTGACATATGGAAGTGTTGGCTCACTGTACTATACACCCGAAACTGACATGACATTGTATATGAGCTGGAATTTAAAGAAAAACTTAAAGAGAGGGTTAGCCTGGAGTATCCAGTGTAACCCCAGGTTTCCTTTAAATGTGGAGGGAGGAAGTGGAAGACTCCATGTCAAGGTGAGGTGGGAAAGGCTCAGCGGCCCTTGCTGGCTTTGAAGGTGGAGGAAGAGGCCGAGGCTGCAGGCCTCCTCTGCAAAGTGGAAACTGCAGGAAATGGATTCTCCCGGGGAGCCTCCAGCAGGAACAGGGCTCGGCCAAAACCCGGACGGTAGCCAGAGAAGTCCATGCCGGCCTTCTGACCTCTAGCACTGTGAGATAACGTGTGTTTTTTTTAAGGCAAAAAAAAGTAAAAATAAAGAAGAAGGAAGACAGAATTCAGGGATTATAAACCATTTTATTTTTTTTTAAGATTTTATTTATTTGACGGAGAGAGAGATCACAGGTAGGCAGAGAGGCAGGCAGAGAGAGAGGGGAGGAAGCAGGCTCCCTGCTGAGCAGAGAGCCCAATGCGGGGCTCGATCTCAGGACCCTGGGATCATGACCTGAGCCGAAGGCAGAGGCTTAACCCACTGAGCCACCCAGGCGCCCCTTATAAACCATTTTAACAAAGGGTAATAAATTGATTGCGGAGAAGTAATTAGACAGAGAAGGAAGGGTCGGGCGTCTAAGAGCAGTAAATTAACTGCGGAGAGACAGATACTTGGGGAAACTAAAGGAAGATCAGAGTCATGTGATGAAGTTTGATAAACAGACTCGAAGGGTCTTTTCCATCGACAAGGGTTGTCTTGGTGCTTAAGGTCATCCTCCTTTTCCCAGTTCAGGATGGGGAAATAACTTTACAAACAGAGATAACTTGACAGAGGGAAACGGATGCCGTCCTGCCTTTTGATAGAAAGACGCGGGCCAGTGAGGTTTTCCTGCGTCTGCTGTTTCTCAGTCACCTTCAGCTCAAAATAATCCTTCTGCCAAAGTGGCGTATTTTGGGGTCAGGTGCTCTGATCCTTTTCATTGTCAGGATGAGACCTGAGTGGGATGCTGGGCCCCAGGATGAAGGCTGAAGGCAGTTGTGAAAAATAGACCGGGGGAGGGGAAATCCGAGAGAGTGAGTGTGCATGTTTGTGTGCACATGTGTGTATGTGTGAGAGAGAAAACCCTCCCACTTGGTGTAAGCCCAGATTCCAAAGTCTGTGAAAAAAAATCTAAGCACGCCAACAAAATGATCAAAAAATAAATTCACTCAATTAATTATTTTGAACTCATGCTCCCTAATAAATAGTTAAGAGAGAGGGTGTGAGGAGTATAAGAAAACTAGACACTAAGACAGACAAAACAATCTTTAAATCTTCAGAAAAGAAGAAAGGATATGTTGCATATATCCAGCAAGATCAGAGATGTTAAAACAAGGAACATTTTGAGAACAAGAAAGAATGTTTGGGAGTGAAAAACGTAGTTTGAAAAAATTCCACTGAAGAAGTGGAGAACAAAATGAGAGTCATCGTCTGGAAATCAGAACAAAAGGACAAGAGAAAATAAGGAGAACAGAGAACAAAACTGCGGGATCTGTTTCAGAGACCAAACATCTGATTCTTCACCAGACAGACTCTCAGAAGGTCTGTGGAGAAAATTCTAGAGATCCAGGAACTTGGATTTAAAAAAAAAACAACAAAAAAACCCACACATCTTTATTTTCCCGAACCTCTAACAGACATAGAGCATTTCCTTCTGTTGTTAGTATAAGCAACAAAACACAGTAGTCCTGTGACTGGGTCACCCATAGAAATCCTAGATATTTTCAGTTGTTACAGATCTCTTGAAATTAGTCTGTATGCATTACTATTTTTTTTCAAGATTTACTTATTTTTAAAAAAGATTTTACTTATAGTAAAAAATATTTACTTTATTTACTTATAAAAAGGTATTTACTTATTTATTTTTTAAAAGATTTTCTTTATTTGAGAGAGAGCACACAAGTTGGGGGGAGGGGCAGAGGAAGACACAGACTCCCCACTGGCCAGCCAGCGTGACACAGGGCTCAATCCCAGGACTCTGAGATCATGACCTGAGCTGAAGGCAGATGCTTTACTGACTGAGATACCCAGGTGCCCTGTAAGACTTTATTTTTAAGTAATCTCTGCACCCAACATGGGGCTCAAATTTACAACCCTGAGATCAAGAGTCACATGTTCAGGGTGTCTGGGTGGCTCAGTCTGTTAAGCATCTGCCTTCGGCTCAGGTCATGATCTCAGGGTCCTGGGATTAAGAACCCTGCAATGGGCTCCCTGCTCAGCAGTGAGTCTGCTTCTCCTTCTCCCTCTGTGCTCTCTCTCCCTCTCTCACTTTCTCGCAAACAAAAATAAAATCTATAAAAAAAAAAAAGTCACATGCTCTACTGACTGAGCCAGCCAGGAGCCCCGCTCATTACTGTTTTAAAAAGTCATGGACGTTATTAAATTTGCTACTAGATTTTGTTATTTAAGCATATAACTCTAACAAATACAATAACACATATAACTACATGACAAATTTATTTCTTAATGTTTTGTTGATTATATTTCAGCAGAGCTGTTTTTATAATCTGTTAACTGAAAGAGAGCCAACTGGGAAGTAGCTTAGCAAATGCTTCACTCGTCCTCTTACTGAGCACTATGGTCCTGGAGACTGTCAGTTTACTCTGAAGAACTGTTCCAAAGCCTGTGAGCTCCAGGGGATTCGATATACAAAAAGGGGAAGGTGTACAAGCTTGCAAGCCATTCTCCAAACACTCACGGGTCACCAGGTATAATTTGTTTTGTTGTAAAGACTAAGGTTTATTGCTTTTCACACAGACACACGGAATACCCTTAAGTCATCATAATACGCTATGTTTCTATCATAATGATTATATTGCCTGCGTGCCTCTGTTTCCCTGGTTTTCTGGTTCTTGTGTGTGGCTGGCTTCTCCTTGAAGTCACTTGAGAGGGCCCTGGAAGGCTAACACCAGTTGCCGATTTTTTTTTTTTTAAGATTTTATTTATTTATTTGACAGAGATCACAAGTAGGAGGAGAGGCAGGTAGAGAGAGAGAGAGAGGGAAACAGGCTCCCTGCTGAGCGGAGAGCCCAACGCAGGGCTCCATCCCAGGACCCTGAGATCATGACCTGAGCCTAAGGCAGAGGCTTAAGCACTGAGCGACCCAGGCGCCCCTCAGTTGTCAATTTTAATGCACTACGGTTTTAGGACATGAACTCTATGCATTCAAGGCACAGAATGCATACATATATCTTGCATTTCAAAGGGTTATTGTGAAAAGGGGTTCATAATATAAAAGAACTTTTAATTTGGAAAATGGGAGTTTCATAAAGAAAGATATCAAGAGAAAATTAACTAAAGAAATGAAAACAAGAATAGGATTTCCAGACCTGAAGGACATGAATTTCCAGATCGAATGGAGAGTCTGTGTGCTTAGACCAATAAATAAGGATCCACGTCAAGATCTAGGATCATGAACTTGCAGAACTTATGTGAAGACCCCCCAGAATCTTCCAAAGAAACAAAAGAACTTACGAAGACTTGGGCATCGGGAATTCATCCCACAGCTTACCTGCAACACCAGAAGCCAGAAGACAATGGAGAAAAGTCTTCCAAAATTTGGAGGAAAATTATCTCCAGCCCAGAATTTTATATGGAACCAATTATCAATCTTAATAGATACGAGTGCACACAGAAGCTTCTGCTCCAGCAAAATGAAGGAAGAAATCACAAAAAGTACAAGACAGGGATTCAGCAAACTGGTAATCCAACACAGGGGAGAAGTGAAATTCCCAAAATTATAGCAAAGAGTAGTCCCAGATTAATATCTCTCCAGCAGTTCTACAGAGCAGGCAAGAGGATAAAGGGATTCCCCAAGAACAAATGCAAATGATAGCGTATTTGATGTTTCAACATATTGGAAGATTTCGTCTCCCCCAGAGATTGGAAGATAAATCAATGATAGCTACTTTTAGACACATCCACTCGTATCTGAAACTTGGTTTGTGGCGGAGGTAAAATTACAAGCCTCTAGAGAATGTACAGCTAATATATTCGATAAACAGCCCTGGGAGAATTAGTTATCTGCATGAAAAAGTAAACTAGATCCCTATCACAGAGAGAAACCAATTCCAGGTAACTTACAAGCCTATATCTGAAAAGTGAAATCATAGATAAGTAGGAAACTATTTTACCTATATAAGAACACACAAATCTCAACAGAAGTTACAGGTACTTAGTAATAATTATAGTAATTATTATAGTAATAATTATATTATTAAATATATATTATATATAATAAATTATTACTCAATATTACTCAAAAATTATTACTCAAAAATAAATTATTACTCAAATTTGGGTAATAAATTTACAATTTAAAATTTCTTTTAATTAGGGATGCCACACATACATAGAAAAGACAAGGTCCTCTGGAGGAAGGAAGCCACTTGTAATTCATAAGTGACAGGATTAATACCCAGTGTATTTCAATAACTTTTACAAAACAATAAGATAAGTTTCATTGGAAAGAAGACAAAAGAATGAGCAGGTCGTGCCAGAAAGGGGAGACAGGATAGTAAATAGCATATGAAATGATGCTTAACCTCATATTAGCCAACAGGGAAATGCCAGTTAATCCCAATAATCTACCGTTTCATACTTTAAAAAAAAAAAAGATTTTATTTATTTATTTGAGAGAGAGAGTGTGAGTAAGAGAGAGGAGGAGCAGGGGCAGGCGGAAAGAGAGAAGCAGACTCCCCTTTGAGCAGGGAGTCTGACACAGGACTCCATCCCAAGACCCTGAAATCATGACCTCAGTCAAAGGCAGGTGCTTAACTGACTGAGCCAGGCAGGTGCCCCTACCACTTCATACTTATGAGAGTCTCAATTTTCTTCCTTTTTTTCTTTTTTAAAGATTTTATTTATTTATTTGACAGACAGAGATCACAAGTAGACAGAGAGGCAGGCAGAAAGAGAGGGGGAAAGCAGGCTCCCTGCTGAGCAGGACCCTGAGATCATGACCTGAGCCGAAGGAAGAGGCTTCAACCCACTGAGCCACCCAGCTGCCCCTCAATTTTCTTCTGATACCCATTTCCTCCCCTGTGTCTCGGGTAAATCGTGGTTTAAGGCAATCACAGCTAACAAGGCCACAAGGCAGTATCTGCTGAGCAATTGTGGGAGAGGATTATTCACTCTAAAAAGAAAAGACATGGAGGGAAGTAAGAATCTTGGATATTTTGGGGTCTCCCGGTGATGCCTGGAGCTATGGCAGCCACCTTGTGAGTGTGAATAGAGTGAGGTTGAAATGAAGACACTGAGTTGCACACAGGAGAAAAATGGAAGAAACCTGGTCCTTGATGAATTGTTGAATTAACCAACCCTCGTAATACCAAACCAGATTTTGTATATCTGTGGAGGGGAGGGAGGCACAGAATAATAACACATTCCCTTATTGTTGCAGACGTTTTGAATTTGGTTTTCTAACAGTTGCAGCTTAAATCATCCTAAGTGTCTCTGACACTAAACTGCAAATTACTCAAAAGAAGGGACGTGTCTTTTTCACTTTTATCCTCGGTACTAAAAACACTGCTAAACAGAGGCTCAAAAATTACTTAGTAAATAAATGAGAGACTATCTAGTCAGGATGGCTCTAAACAGAATGGTAAAGGAAATGGAAGGCTTTTTTTCATATTCCTCTTTCTTGATCCGCTTTCCTATCACTCCCCAACCACATATTCCCACCACACCTACAAGGCCCTTAAGTTCTTCTGATACAAAGTGACAGGTGATAAAATTTTTCTCCCCTTCTCCATGCCCTTAAAAACACCTCTTACATTGTCATTCCCTCCAGAGTCTCACACACTGCAAATGTTAATATTATTAACCAATTGCACCAAAATAATTAGTTCCCTAATTTAGCTTCCTGCCCAGATCACATCTCCATTTTTACAGCCATCTGCAAACGCTTAACCAAAGAAGTCTCTTTTAGGGTTCCAGACCAAATTCCAACATCGGGGCGGCGGGGTGGAGGGGGGGGGGGCGGGAAGGAGAAGTTTCCACCCTCCCTGCAAGTTACCAAGCAGTTTCCTCAGACATCCTGCTGGCGTCCAAGAATTCAAGTCAAATCTGACACCGTCTACCCAGACAAAGCATCAGATCCCACAGGTTAAGGATTCAGTCCCACAAGACTGCTCCGGGGCCCATTCCAGATGACAGTTGCAAGCCCCAAGCTGTTACCTGTGCTTCGGACCAACTGGCTTCAGATCCGATACTCCGATAACCTCTTCTTGGGTGCCATTAGTTTGCTAGAGCGTCTCGCAGAACTCAGGGAAACACATTTACCAGTTCTTAAAGGATACGAACCAATGACCAGGTGGAGAGAGATAGAGCAAGGTCCCGAATAGAAGAGCTTCTGTTCTCATAGGGCTTTGGGCCAGCTCAGTGACACGTGGGAGTCTTCGGGCTCTGAGAGAGGAAGAGCTCAGAAAATGAAAAAGCTCTGCTCTGCGGCTTTATTACATAGTCATGATGGATTAAGTCGTGGGCATTGCCTGATTCAACCTCCAGTGCGTCTCCCCTTCCTGGAGGACTAGGGGTAGACTTGAACCCTCCATTCATGGTTGGTCCTCCTGGCAACCAGCCCCTGCCCTTGGGTGGAGTCCAAAAGTCACCTTTATAATATCGAGGCACCATCTCACTTCTCCATCAGAAGCTGTTCCAGGAACTGTGGATGAAGACCAAATACAGCTGAATGACCAAATAGGTATTTCTTACAAATGAGTATATCGAAAAGCCAATGGTAGGAAGATGGAGCCCAAGGGCAACGTTGGTAAGATACTGGAGGTGTCAGGGTGTTTTTCCAGCACCTCTTGGCACCTTGTGTACACACGGCCGAGCCTGCTGCTCGCTAGCTTCCCTGTTGAGCCCGCCCCGTACAGGCCAGCAGCGGCTCATGACGGCAGGAGTAACACAGGCATCTCCATTAGAAGCCTCACGAGGAATGAGACCAGCCGACCTCGAGCTGTACCCCAGGTGGAACATCACTAGCCTGTTTCTTCTCAGGGGCAAGATAAGTATGAAATTAATTATTCATCTCATTTGGGCCAGCCCTTGAACCATGGCTGACCAGTTGGCCAACTCCAGGTGGCAAGATTCGCAGAAGTCTTATTCACAAGGGAACTTGTCGCATAAAGGGGTGTGAAGAGTGCCCCCTGGAGTTGTGTGACCATGTGCTCCTAGTCCGAACTCAACAAACAATTAAATAGACATGGTGGCCTAGAGATGATCTCTCTTTACTCGGTGAGTGGGAGAACCCTCTGGAAGCTTCCAGGGCTGCCTTTTGCTGGCAGTCCTTTTGGGGTGAGGCAGGAGGAGAGCAATGGAAGCCAGGCTACCAGGAGACAGCCCTCCACGGCCATGCTCTCAGCCCGGGCTGCATACTGGAATCGTCGGGGAAGCCACAAAAACAGATGCTTGCGTCTGAAGTAACTGGTCTGGGGTGTAGCGGGGGCATCTGGGATATGAAAATGTCTCCAAGGGAGCCCGTGAGCCGCCAGGTGGTGAACCATAGCTCCAAACCTATTTCAGCTGGCAACCCCACCGCGACCCTCCAACCGGTACCGGTACCGGTGCCCCAAACCCCACCTTGTACCAGAAGTGTTTTCTCTTCCCTGCAGCCCATTAGTTGATCTACATAACATGCCTGCAGAGCAGGTCAATGCTGTTTGCTTTTTTTTTTTTTAAGTAGACTCCATAGCCAATGTGTGGCTTGAACTCAACCCTGAGATCAAGAGTCACGTGCTCTCCTGACTGAGCCTGCCTGGTCCCCACTGTTTGCCCATTTTTGATCGGAAGAAACAAAACTCTGAGAACAGAACACGGGTATCTAAGTTAGGGATTTACAAAATGCCTTTCCTTCTAGATTGTTAAAGTGAAGATTTGCATTCTGCTTGTTCCTTGAGGGCAGGGAGATAAGGGTTGGAGTCCAGCACGGAAGGCCGCCGTGGTGAATATGGAAATGGCATTGACAGTTGGACATGTTAGGTGTGGGGATGTGTCCTCGTGGGGAAGGCTGGTCTTCTTCTAGAGGCATTTGTATTTCAGTTCAAGAGACTCGTGTTAGAGGAAGAGAACTGACCAAGTAATTTCATGGATTTTTTCCAAATCTTTGACACCTACAGTTTCTATGGCTCTCTGTGTTTCTCTCCATAACACATTCGGTATGTGGGCGTCTACACATATCTGTTTGTATACGCGTGGGTCCGGGCTTGTGTGAATGCTCTTTTAATGGAGCATTTTCAACCACCTACTAGAGCATCTCATACTTATCCTGGGATCATGCCTGTACATCACTGGACGCCAAATCACTCTCTCTCCCTCCCTCTCTCTCTCTCTTTTTTTTTTTGAATGTTATTCTTTTTTCTTTTCTTTTCTTTCTTTTTTTTTTTTAAAGAGAGGCTTTTTTTTTTTAAAAGATTTTATTTATTTATTTGACAGAGAGAGATCACAAGTAGGCAGAGAGGCAGGCAGAGAGAGAATGAGAGGGAAGCAGGCTCCTCGTGGAGCAGAGAGCCCGATGCGGGACTCGATCCCAGGACCCTGAGATCATGACCTGAGCCGAAGGCAGCGGCTTAAACCACTGAGCCACCCAGGCGCCCCTTTCTTTCTTTTTTTTTAAAGATTTTATTTATTTATTTGACAGACAGAGATCACAAGTAGGCAGAGAGGCAGGCAGAGAGGTAGGGAGAGAGAGAGGGGAAGAAGCAGGCTCCCTGCTAAGCAGAGAGCCAAATGCGGGGCTCAATCCCAGGACCCTGGGATCATGACCTGAGCCAAAAGCAGAGGCTTTAACCCACTGAGCCACCCAGGCGCCCCTTTCTTTTTTTTTTTCTTTTTGAAGATTTATTTATTTGAGAGAGAGAGAGAGAGGGGTGGGAGAGGGTCAGAAGAAGAGGAGATTCTTAAGCAGGCCACACACACCCAGGAAAAAGCCCTGGGGCTCAGGGCTAGACTCCATCTTACAACCTGGAGATCATGACCTGAGCCCAAACCAAGACTTGGATGCTCAACCGACTGAGCTCCCCAAGACCCCCAAACCTCTTTTGTTTTAGAGCAGATGAACAAACTCCTGCACACACTGTGTAAGACAGATAAATTCGATCATGAGTTAGAAATGTTTATGATAATCACAAAGGCGGTCATCAAGAACACTCAGGGGGTTCAATGAACACAAGTACGTTAACTTTTTATTTGGAAATAACTTGAAAAAATTCAGAGTTTCCTGGTATATCCTTCGCTGAGATTCACTGTTAACAAACATTCTCCCATGTGTGCTTTATCATTTGTTCTGCTCTCTCTCTGCTCTCTGTCTCTCTCTACACACACACACACACACACACACACACAATTTTTTTTCTGAAGGGTTTGAGGACAAGTTCCATGTTGTGACCTTCGCCCCTAAATACATCAGTGCAGATCTCCTGAGGATAGCGCTCTTCCTTTATGCGATCATACTACAGTTATCAGCTTGATAAATACATTTTCATTGACTCAAGACTCTACCATCCGGGCTCCAGTTTGTCAGTTAACCTAATAACGCCCCCAATATGCCCCGTACTGTAGGACCCGGTCTAGGGTCAGTTATTACATTTAGTGTTTCTGTCTCTCAGCGCCTCTAGTCTGGAGCAGTTCCTCTTTCTTTCTCTTTGATGCCTTGCCATTTGTAAAGAGCACAGTTACCCCCTGCCCCGCCTTTTTCTGATAGGCTGTTCCACATTTGGGGTTTGTCTGATGTCTCTTTGGAATGAGATCGAGTTTACATATCCTTGCCCAGAACGCCACACAGATGACGCTGTGTCCTCAGAGCACCACACTTGTGATGCAGTTTTGGAAGGATGGTGAGGTCCAGAGCTGACAACCAAGAAAATTCTTGAGACATCTTTGGTGCAAAAATTCTTGAGACATCTTTGGTGCAAAAAAGTTTGGTTTTATTATAGCACAAGGATGGACCCTTGGGCAGAAAGAGCAGCTGTCCTGAGGTGGTGGGGAGTGGCTGATTCTATACTTGCGAGTTGGGGGAGTTAAGGGCAAAGGGAGGGGGCCAGGAGGACTTTGATATGCTAAAGAAGACCCTTGGGATCCTGGAGGCCTGGCTATTGTCAAGCTAAGGTTGTTTTTCCCTCTAGCAAAGCATTAACATTCAGACAGTTGGGAGTTTCCTGGAGGAATGTCACTCACATCCCTCCCTGGAGTGTAAGTTGGGGGGTGGGGAGGGTTGGGGAGTGGGAGGCGGGGGTGGGGAGGTGCTTTGCAGGGTGTCAGCATCTGCTGCGTCCTCCCTCATCACTTGGAAGTACACGGCTCCCCTGTTTCTTAGTGATGTTAATTTTGATCTCTTAGTCTAGGCATTGCCTGATGTTTCCACTGAATCATCACTTCTAACTTCCTCCCTCGTAACGGTGACAGCTTCTCTGGGAAGATACTTTATGACAATATACACTCTGCTCCTCATCAAAACACCGCCCTAGATTTAGCATCCGTTCAGGAGTCTGGCCTTTCCCAGTCTTTACCTTGGTGCTCATACGGATTTTTGGAGACCATGGTCCACGCCAGCACTCCCTCCATCACCATTTGGTCTATAGCCCTGCTCTTCTCCCTTCCCTCCTTCCTCCTCCCTTCCCTCCTCCCTCCCTCCCTCCCTTCCTTCCCTAGATGCATGAATTTGTATTTTTTTTCCCAATGGTTTCTAAATTGTCACTGTGCTTAATCAGTTTTGTGCTCAGATTGGGAGACTCCTCAAGGCGGTTCCTGTATCGTCATGATATGCCCACCATTGTACAATGGGGCACTTTCTTACTTTCTGGCATAAAGGATTGTTCCAGACCACTACTGATGTGGGAAAGAAAGGCAGAAGAACCGCTATTAAACTTCCTTACTACAAACAGCCCACTGACAAGTCCTTGAAACAGGGAGAGTGACCTCACTCTGGGAGCTCAGCTCCTTGATGTTGACACATTGCTAAAGGCCAAAGGCGATCTTAGCTCGACCCCCAGGATCCTGCAAGTCTCCTTTAACATCTAAAAATTCCTTTGGAATGTTTCTTTATCTCTGCCCCACGCCCCAAGATCCATGTTAGCAATCATCCCTCAAGCACGGGACCGATACACATCTGCAGGGTCACATGGCTAAGGTTTTATTAGACAATTTTCAGTGAATTCTGAGCCCTTCTATCAAATTATCAAACCTCAGGGTGATTGTGGGATCCTCCTAAACTTGCAATTGGAGACTGAAGAGAGGAAGAAGCAGACTCCCCACTGAGCAGAGAGCTGAGCACGGGACCCCATCGCACAACCCTGAGATCACAACCTCAGCAGAAGGCAGACCTTTTGACCGAGCAGCCCAGGCGCCCCCCGTGGTTACAGTTTATTCCAAGGAAAGGATACAAACTGAAGTCAGTGAAGGGGAGACGCATAGGAGAGAGCCCGGGAGGGGTCCAAGCATGGAACTCTGGTCATTTTCTCATTTTCTCATTAACATGACTTCCTCTGGTCCCTGATGTCTGAACGCACCTCTAGAGATTGCCAACCAGGGAAGCTCACCTGAGACTTTGGTGTCGGGAGTTTGCGTTTGTGTTCCTGTGCAATCACACAGTGCCCACGTGCTGACCTTTTGTCTCTAGCCCTTCCCAGACACTGGGTTAAAACTCTGTAGTCTGGGGGCGCCTGGGTGGCTCAGTGGGTTAAAGCCTCTGTCTTCAGCTCAGGTCATGATCCCAGGATCCTGGGATGGAGCCCCACATCGGGCTCTGTGCTCCACAGGGAGCCTGCTTCCTCCTCTCTCTCTGCCTGCCTCTCTGCCTAGTTGTGATTTCTCTCTGTTAAATAAATAAAAAAAAAATTAAAAAAAACAACAAAAAAACTCTGTAGTCTGTAGTTCCTCTAGAGGTCAGAACTGATAAGGCACAGCCCAAAGCCCCATTCATAGATCCCATTGTTAGATTGTCCCACAGCCAAGGCTCGCAGGTAAACAAACATTCCCAACAGGCAGGACATTCCAGAGCCAGGAGATCACCTCCCAGGAGCTCAAGGTAAAAGCAGACCTCTTCCTGGGGCGAGGTTAATTCTTCACTGCACAATGAGCCTTTCCACCCTCTGTCATTTCTCTTGCCCTCCAGGGAGTCTCAAGCTCTGCTGGGGGGTGGGGTAAGCATTTCTTGCATTAATGGTACCGCTCTTCTCAATTCACCCGTGAGCCCTTCAGGGATCCTACCCTCCCCCCATTCCCGTCGGTGGTGTGTGCAAGGTAGGGGCATATTCAACATGGAAAGAGCAAATTCCAGGAATGCCTGAGGAGTCCAAGAGACGACGCAACAGGAAGACACGTTATTCTACATCCTGTCAAATTCAGAATGGGAAAATTAATATGCCCAGAAAACGTGAAATAGGTTGTAGTTCCCTCCATGCTTTATGCCGTGTGGACATGAGCAAGAGAGCACAGCAAGCACCTTGGACGGACTCACTGGGAGTCAGCATTCGCGGGCTTGCTCAAAGGATGAGGCGGCATCACCAGCAAATGGTACCGGAGAGATACAGAGGCAAGAAAACCTACATTTGTTGCAGTACTAGCAGGTTCCAAAGAGCTGCGGCTCTGGCAGTTAACAGTGTTACCTTTCAGCTTGTGATGAGACCCAGGAGTTTAGCCAAGGAGAGTGCTTCGGGCAAACAGAAAGCGATGGTACCAGGTCCTAAGAAGGATCTTCGTGTGCACTTTGACCGATTGCACAAAGGTAATAACTTCTCTTCTATCAGTCAGTCTAAATCTTCATGGATAAATCACCATACCTTATGTGATCTCGTGAATTTCGTAACGCATTTGTTAACCAAAATGTTATAGAGACAGCCCACAGAAATGACTGGCCTGATGTTGCGCATACTCGGGGCAGCCGGGGTCCTGGCCATTTTGCACCTGCTCTGGTCCAGTCCTGGAATCAGTCTTCTGTCCATGGAACCTGGATAAAGTGGCTGTCAGAGACCAAGGTCTCTGTGTTAGTTCTGTGAGCTGGAGAAACACAAAACTTTGAACTCGGGAGTGAGAGTGAACACTTTCTGGTCTTTTATCAGACTCACCACCTGTAGGGAATTATGCCATTTGGGGCAGTCCAGCATCTGTCCCTTTCTCCCCCCCCTGCTAGTACCCCATCTTCCATGGGGTGTCTCTGTTGGGCATAGTTGGTTTATCACTAACGGAAAGGGCCATTAGCTCCTCCTTATCCCTCGGAGAACCACATGACTAAGCCTCTCTCACTTGGATGCTTTCCCCTGTGAGTTTAAATCTTGAGCAAGTATCACAGGAACATAGACAGTTGGAGGCGGTCCCAGGGGCAAGAGTGGGCAGCGGAACTTCTCAGGTTCTGCTTGTCGATCCCTCCTGAATCCCCTGGTTGGTTTTGTTGCTGCTGTTGTTTTGTTTTGCTTCCATTTCCCAAGATGAAGTTCATCATCCACCTGTTGATTTTCTGGACTCTTCTGAGCCTTCTTGCAATAAACACTTTTTTTTTTTTTTGCCTTCTTGCATAATATAGTCAGTATTGACTTTGTTCCTTAAAACAACAATTCAACGATTCTTGTCTGAATTAGTGTACTATTTATTTCTGTTTTTTTTTTTTTTTAAATTGTTGTTTGGTATCAAGAGGATTTCGATTCCGTTAAGTTTTGCAAATGGTAGTAATTTAACAGCTTGTCTTGCAATCTCAGGATACACAGAAGTAAAATCTTCCAAAAGCTTGAGCGCAGAGTTATAGGAAATTTCCATTTCAACATGGAAGCATGTAGCGTATCTAAGAACAGTTCTTAATCCTTAGTGGGTGATTGTTTAACTTTGAAAGTGTTAATGAACAGCTTTCTCAACCACTTACAATTTTTGCTGTTCATAAAAAATACTTTCCAAATATATCTTATAACACGAAATGTTCAATGATATACATGAAAAAGAAACTCAAGAACCTCAGGGCTCACTCTTGACCCTTAAAAGTTCTAAAACAACTAAATTTGTTTTGTCTTTGTATGTGAGAGGTAAACTTTGTTTCACTTTCATCCTTGGTGCATTATTTACGTTTGTAAGCGTGTAAGAAAGAGATGGAGGTCAGCACAAAACAGTTCAGCCTTTGGGCACAGTTAACACATTGGCAGCCTCCCTTATGTTTAAATCTGTGTCTGTCACATTGGAGTATATGCAAATGTGTGCTGATACACTTCCAAAAAAAAAACAGAAAAAAATCCATTGTGAAAAATGAAATTTGGATGTAGGCTTCTATGTGGAATCCTAAGAATCCTGCTGGAAACAACAGGTTTACTGGGAATATTCACCCTGTTCTGTTTTATTTTTTTTAATTGTACATTTCTAGACTTGTCCTCCTTCCTTCCTGACATCTTCCCTATGCCCAGCTCAAAGAAATATCTCCCTTCCTGGGGCACTTGGGTGGCGCATTCAGTTAAGCATCTGACTCTCGGTTTCAGCTCAGGTCATGATCCCAGGGTTGTGAGATCGAGTCCCGCATGGGGCCCCACTGTCAGTGTGGAGTCTGCTTGCCTCTCTCTGCCTACTTGTGATTTCTGTCTGTCAAATAAATAAATAAATAAATAAAATCTTTTTAAAAAATACATTTTTTTAAAGTAGCACTGTTATTCCTTAAACTCTGGCCAGCCACTGCTGCCTTTGGGCTTTGAGGCCAAGGGAAAAGCACATGTTAGCGCCATTTCTCCTTAACTAATTGGAGGGATTCGGAACATTGAAAAGGGAGTACCTTTCTTTGTCACCATGGGACTCAATGTTAAGGAAGTTGTCCACATCAACTAAGACCACCCTGGGTAGTGTAGGAGGCACACACCCTGTGTAAGGAGAGCAACTGACCAGTAGTAAGAAATCGTCCTCCAGCTTCTTGCTTTTTGTGTCTCCACGACTCACTCTGCAATTCTCCACTTTTGCTTGCATGGCGGGACCACACAATGCATGTCCCATCATTGACTGAGCCTTAGGTTTCTTATCTATAAAATAAGACAATTCTACCAGAGGATCATTCTGGCCGTTTCCAGTCTGGACATTACCAGACTCTATGATCACCAGATCATAAGCAGTCAGGGAACCCAGGACACACACTCCTGCCTGCCGTCACCACCCAGCAACTGATCACTGTTCACCAAATGTTCAGCACTGACTCAGTCATCTTCACCGTGAAGGAGGATGATGGCCATTATTCTGCCCCCTGACAAAGGACCAGAGTTAAATACAGGACAGATCCTTTCTCCCCTGAAAGGCAAATATTCAGGAAACAGAGAGTTTTGAGCTTGGCTCTGCCCCCCACCCCCCCCGGAGTTTCCATTGTTCCAATTACTCCAACTCTCTCACATTTTATTTCCATAAAGGGAAGGAAATCATAGACAAGCTAAATATATTTTAGCATGTAATCCTAGTTTAAGTTAGCTAAAGGGCAACTGAGCTCTAAAATCACGCTGCAATCTCCCAGAAATCATTTTTTAAAAGCAGAATGTTGGGGCCTCGTAGAGTTGATGGCAGTAAGAATGTGCAGATTGTAAAAGTGATCTATCCCTCCTCTTGGTGGCGTGAATTTCTGGAAGCCTCCGCTTCCCCATCCATTACATGAGGGATGTGGGCTTCGTTAGATCACCTTTGTTTTCTCTCCTAGCAATTACCTTAAATGTTTACAAAAATCCCTGGTTCTGAGGAAAATGATCAGGAATCAAATTTGTAGTTGGCCCTAAAACCACTATATAGTAGGAAATGCAAATAGGAGGTAAGATTTAGAAATTGTCCCTTACGTAATAGTTAAAAAAAAAAAAAAAAGATCTTAGGTGAAAACATAAGTGAGAATTCCTTTTAAAATGAGAGAAAATGGGGGTGTCTGGGTGGCACAGTCAGTTAAGCATCTGGCTCTTGTTTTGGCTCAGGTTGTGATCTCAGGGTGGTGAGAGGGAGCCCTGCCTGGGCCCTACACTCAGCAGGGAGTTTGCTTGAGATTCTCTCTCCCTCTCGCTCTGCCCCTCCTGCTTGCGCACTTGCTCTCTCTCTCTCTCTCTCTCACGCACGCGCGCAAATAAATAAATCTTTAAAAAAAATAAAAGGAGAGAAAATACAGCCTTCCAACATGGTACCTATACTACATAAAGCCATCAATTCATATAATGCAATTTTTTTTTACATTTTAAGAACATTTATTTATTTGAGAGAGAAAGAATGAGCAAGAGCATGCGAAGGGGGAGGGTCAGAGGGCAAAGCAGACTCTCCGCTGAGCACAGAGCCCCATGCGGGACTCGATCCCGGAACTCCAAGATCACAACCTGAGCCAAAGGCAGTTGCCCAACCAACTGAACCACCCAGGTGCCCCATCATATAATGCAATTTCTGAATGAGCACCTTACATTTTATTCCAAGCAATATTAGTAAGAAAAATATTTGCCTGCAAATGTATATTGGAAACTGTTGATATCTGCCAAAATATTGGCAACACTCAACACTTAAACCTACAAGCCTGTTTGGGAATATGGGGTATTTCAACACTAAACACAGGCCAGCTCACGTGCCCAGCCATTAGCCAATAGCAAAGATACAGGGGCAGCTTACAATTAGGCTAGCAAGGATTATATACAGACTTTAGATACAAACTACTGTAGGGAAAGGGAAAGAACTCTTTTCCATGTACCCATCTAGGTTCCCAGCTGGGGTTCTAACAAAAGACCGGGTACTAAGAGAAAAGCATACACATTTAATTAATGTCAGTTTCACATACTCGAGCCTTCCTAAGAAATGAAGACCCCAAAAAATGGTTCATCCTGGGGCGTCTCGGTGGCTCAGTGGGTTAAAGCCTCTGCCTTCGGCTCTGGTCATGATCTCAGGGTCCTGGGATCGAGCCCCCCCGCGCATCGGGCTCTCTGCTTAGCAGGGAGCCTGCTTCCCTCTCTCTCTCTGCCTGCCTCTCTGCCTACTTGTGATCTCCGTCTGCCAAATAAATAAATAAAATCTTAAGAAAAAGAGATAAAGAAAAAGAAATGGTTCATCCTGAGTGTTTTATACTCGGTTAGATGAGGAGTGGGAAGTGGTGGGAAAGTGGGATAGGACAAACAGGCATGAGCTAAACGGAGTAAATTGAGGAAACTTAGCAAAGCCTGTTGGTTTGGATTCCTCTTGGAGTCTCCTGTGCTGGGAGGGGAGGATGCTGCTTTCCGGCAGGGGCGCACAGGGCGGGGCCTGCAGGGTCTGTGACCGGCATCAGGGGAAGGTCAGACAGTCTTTCCTGCACCTGCTGTTTCTCACATTCCTGAAGATGAATATATTTAATTTGCCAAGGCGCCGTATTTTGCGGTAGCACGGGGTCTGAACTCAGTCAAGGCAAAGTGAATATGGAAGGAAGGTCGGAGCGCTTCAAGAAAACGGCAGCCTCTGGAGATCTTGTGCCAAGCGAACGCCTGAGGGAGGGGTGAAACTTTAGCCACTTCTACCGTTATGGGAAATGAGAGTCCAGGCTTTCGTTACCGACTCTCATGTTACGATTTCTGTTGGAGAAGGCATTTAGAAAGAGCAGAGACTGTGATTTTATCTAATAAGATTGGTCCCTGTGCAGGGGCAACTCCAAGTCCACCTGCAAGAGGAAACAGTCTTCCTTTGATTTCTCTTGCCATCTGAGTCTTCTGAGTTAATTAGAGCCGGCAAACTGGTTTGAGTTATACATACTTTCTGTCCACTTCAAGAAAACCTTACAAAAAATATGTATATTTCATCAGGCAAACTAATTAGGTAAATAGCACAGGGGAAAGAGGGGGAGGAGGAGGAAGGCAGGAATTTTAACTACCACAGAGAAGCAGCCTTTGATTACTTTAATGTGCTTTAGAAGCACTTACTTCTTTTAAAGTCATTGGGACACTGCCTTATTTGCTAAAGTGGATAAATTATGAGATTGCTATTCTCGTTACTAATGATTCCTGCACAATTCCCAGAGACATGCGACGCTGGAATGGAATCAGGATTCAAAAGTCTGAGCTACGCAGAGCTGTGGATGAGTCTTGTTCAGGTGCCGAGTGAAGGACTCATGCATTTTAGGTGAGGTGGCAGACTGCCATAGGGGATATAAAGAAGCCTTCAGAGATCCTGTGATGTCCTGGAATCTGCGGTGACCTGGAGGCAGGGAGAGTGGGAATACGGGGATACAGATAAAACAAGATTGGCAAAGAGTTGATTGTTGCTGAAGCTGATGATGAATACATGGGGGGTGCTCAGTATACTATTTTCAACACCTATTGAAATTGTCCACAATGAAATGCTTAAAAGTCTTTCAGGGGCGCCTGGGTGGCTCAGTTGTTAGGGGTCTGCCTTCGGCTCAGGTCATGATCCCAGGTCCCAGAATCGAGCCCCGCATTGGGGCTCTTGCTCTGTGGGGAGCCGGCTTCTCCCTCTGCCTGCTGCTCCTTGGTTTGTGCTCCCTCTCTCAAATAAATAATTAAAATCTTTTAAAAAATTTAAAAGTATTTTAAAAAATCTCGCAGAATGCATATGGCCAGGAAACGGGGACAGCCAGGATGCAGACAGCAATGCGGCTGAAGGGAAAGCTTGCACGGAGGGAGACTGCAGGTCAGCTGGGCAAGCGTGGGCCGCGACTGGGTTGTGTTTGAGCTTGCGTTTTTGCCCCTCTGTGGCAGGCGGGAGAGATCAGACAGCGTCTGCCAGTGCTCGCCCTGAGTCAGACTGTCACGAAAGCTCCATATGCCTTCTGTGCTCTTTGAAGCGCTCAGTCTTTGCTTCTTCCTCCTCGCCTGCAATGCTGCGTCCTCCACGCTCAAGGGCGCCTCTTTATCAAATCCCATCACAGCCAAAGTTTGAGCTCGTAACATTAATATTTTTAAGAAACATGATGGTGCTTTTCTCATTTACATCTTTGTGTTCGTGACCTTCTCCCTATTGACTTGTCTGTACATGCATGGGATTCTCACCAGTGGAGGGGTGTTACAACAGGAGTAGAGAGAAGTCGTGTTTAGGCTCTGGCATCCGAAATGGGATTTTTGCCCAAATATGTAGTGTTACAAACCACACTTTGTTGAGAAACAGGATTCACGTTTTCTTTTGTCCCCTCCAAGAGAATACCAAGAGCCTGGCCCCTCGCACCATAGGGTTCTAGGTTAGAGGGTTCCCATTGGTATATAGGGGAATGGAGAAAGTCTGTCCCTTCCACCCCAGAAGAGTGCGGGGAGAAGTCAGGGGACAGGCAAGGTAGAGGGGAAGGCAGATGCTAAGATCCTCAATTTCTCTTCCTACCCCCTCAAGGAAGAAGCTGGAGGCAGCTTTCGAAATATCTAGAAATGTGTTAAAAGTGGAAGGCAGCAGGGCATTTGGCCTGCTTCCCATTTATAGCTGTAGGCTGCCTGCTTTTTCCAGTCTGGGGATAGCTCCATCAAAGCGAACGCAGGCAACACATCATGGTGTCGTAGAAGGAGGGAGAACGTAGCTCCATGTGGTACTCATGGAACCTAGAAGGTCCCACCTGTATATGAGGCTGAAGGGGGTAAAATTGAAGCTTAGAGAGTTTAAAGTGACTTGATCCCAGAGAGTAAGTGGCAGAGCCGGACTTTGAGCTCTTAGCTCTTCACCGCCCCGCAGCTTCTGCTTGGCTCCCCTGCAACTGGTTAACACAGAAGCAGAGTTCCCGTGTGGGTCGCAATGCCTTCCTCTGCTCAGATCCTGGGCGCAGTCAGCGTTCATCCAGGCGCGTCCCCTGCTGCTCCCGTCATCCCACAGCAGTGGTTGCCAAAGTCCCTCCATGTCTCACATCCTTTATTGTATTTCTTCCACACCCTCCCCTCACATTCATGACTCAGACTGCAGACATCACCTCCTGGTTTCTAGAACTTTCTATGACTCCCCATGGCAGTGACTCGTTCCTTCCTGTGGGTTCTCACAGCTTCTCACACAGAAACATAGTTACATGCTTACAGGACAATCCCCTGAGCCGGACTAGGCGTCTTCAGTGAGAGGCGAACGCCATATTAATCTCTGAGTTTCTAGCCTGGAGAGGAAGTGATGGACTGTGGGCTGCCTTGCTTGCTTAAGACTCTTCATGCTGTCAACCCGTGTGTCTTCCGATACAGCGGAGGCCAGCAAGCAGAAAATGACATTCGAAGCTAGGTTTCCATGAGAAGTTTGGGTCTTGCCGGTCATGCATTCATGTGAGACTCTGAAGACTGAGCTATGTTTTGTAAAAGGCAAGGGGCAGGGTATTCATCTTGCTGGGGTGGATCTTGGCTTTTTAAATTGTGACACCAATTCCCTGAGTCAGGTGGATCTATATACAAATGTAATACAATCCACAGAAATTTGTCATGGGGGAAAAAAACATGAACTTAACAGAATTGCTCCCTTAAATTGCCAACGATCTCTAAGAATCAATATCCGTCCCCATCCAAATGACCTGGTTAACCATGACTTTCTCACTTGCCTTTTCAAAGAAAACAGGCTTTCTGTTGTATGTGGTCTAGATCATAGAGAAATTCTGCTAAATTCGTCAGAGATTCCAGCTGTTGAAAAGAGAGCGGGAAATAGTAAACCAGGACAACAGTATGATCAAAATGACAAACAACGGTAAATGATTATTACCGGCACAAAATCAACAAATGTCCATTGAATTCCCAAAAATCACACCAGAGAGGTAGGAATAGAAGCTTCCATGTAGCGCTCAGCCCAAAGTTTTATTTGTATAAATTCGATTATATTTCTTTCCACCTTTGCAATGCAAGATTTTCACCTTCAACAGCCAAGACGTATGAGCCAATTATAAAGTACAGCAGGAAAGCTGTGGTATGGGAGTAAGGACAGAGTAGAAAGTCCTGGTAGAATTTTACCAGCAAGGCAAAGAGAAGCTCAGTGATTTGGTGAAGATCCCAGAGAGTTGGTAACCAAATCAGTTCACTTTCTACCATGCACCTTCTAAAGTGGCTATGTTTTCAGTAAACTTCTTGGGAGGAGTCAAGAATGGCCATTGCTGGCATCTCAGAGCCAAGAGGCCAAGCCTGATGAGATCCTGCCAGGCTCCTGGGTAGTGGCATGGGGCAATGGATATCAGAGCATCAACAGAGCCACGGGAACTAGAAAGGGCTGAAAGTTGCTTATGGCATGGGCTTTGGTGCATTCCCAAAGGGCGATAGCACCGGGGATGAATGTATATTTATGTGAGTCTTAATTTAAGAATCATGTAGACCATTGGTCCTTCACAGCTCTATACCCAATGCTAAAAATATAGTCTTAGTTTGGAGGCATCCAGTTCGCAGCATTGGTATGCAGGGCCTTTCCTGGGCACGATCACTTACATTGTATTTTCAACACCACTCTCTGAAGCGCTGTAACAAGCAGCCATTGGGGGGTATTGAAAAGATAACAATCTACCCACGTGGGGTCCTTTCTTCAGTGTTAACCAGCCAGGAGCAAGCCCAATGGCATCTTCAACTATCCAGCAGCCTTTTGTGACTTCCTCTTCCTTAGTCAGCTCTTGACACCAACTCAGTGATTAGGTTAGAGCTGCAAGGAACACTTCAGATGCTACTCAAGCATTCATCATCAACCCCACCCCCACAAATGATATAAAGGGAAATAAAGACACTTAAATAATTACAAGTTTAGAAAATATAAAGTAGAGCAGATGGTTTTATTTTAGACCGTTAAGTGAAAGTGGATTAACGTTTTTTTCTTAAAAGACATTTATTTGAAAATTTCAGATCAATTCCCGTGTCACTGCCTAGTATCCAGTCTTGCTTGTTTTAACCTTGTCTCTGCAGATTCACTCCTTCTTCAGCTGCGGTCACTGTCGTGGGTCTGCCCTTGCGTGCCTGTCACTGGACTAGGTAACAAATACCCCCAGGAAAGGTGTGGACTGGAAATGTTTGAATGTCTTTTTATATATATATATATTTATTTCAGAGAGAGCACAAGTGGGAGAGGGAGAGGGAGAAAGAATCTCAGGAAGACAACATGCTGAGCGCAGAGCCCCATGTGGGGGTCGATCCCATGACCACAAGATCATGACCTGAACTGAAACCAAGAGTTGGATGCTCAACCAACCGTGCAACCTAGGCACCCCTATTTCAATGTCTTGATACCCTGCCACATGACTGAGACTGCATGCCTCCCCTTGTTGCCTAACACCACATCCATCTGGCAACACCCCCCAACTCCTTCCTAGTCAGTGCCACTTTCTGACTTCATGTCTTTCCCGTTGCCTAGATCTTCCCTAACAAGGTCAGTGCCAAGGACTTTGACTTCCTTAGGTGTTTCTACATTTTAAAAGTAAGATGTGGGGTGCCTGGGTAGAGCTCAGTTGGTTAAGTAGCTGACTCTTGATTTTGGTTTAGGTCATGATCTCCGGGTCCTAGGATTAAGCCCTGCATGGGGCTTCCACTTAGTGGGGCGTCTGCTTGAGGATTCTCTTTCTTCCTCCCCCTCTGTCCTTCTCCCTGCTCATGCTCTCTCTCTCTCTAAAATAAACACATACATCATTTAAATAAATAAATAAATCTTTAAATAAATGTAAAATGCTTATCCAGAGAAATGAAAGGCAATAATCCAGAAATGTATTTTGTTATAAAAGTAATGAACTGACATGAAAACAAAAGTTAAAGTGTTGTTGAAGGCTCTTGAGTGGAAAAAAAAAAAATTCTCCTCTCCTTTCCCCTTTGTCTGTCCTTCTCCTCAGGAGAGCTGTTTTTGACCACTGTCTCTTATAAATC
Organism: Meles meles; assembly: GCF_922984935.1. Classification (NCBI taxonomy): domain Eukaryota; kingdom Metazoa; phylum Chordata; class Mammalia; order Carnivora; family Mustelidae; genus Meles; species Meles meles. The sequence goes on from NC_060077.1 coordinate 78,663,050, forward strand.
ATGAGGAAGTACCCCCATAACTCTAAATAATATGATATACCCGTTTCTTGATTTCTCTCTCTAAATAGCACCTCTTGACTTCTCATCATGAAAATGAGGAATTTACTTTGTCATTGTCCTTTTCTTCCTTCGCCAAAGTTTTATTATATTTTTATCTTTTGATCCTTCTATGAGTCAACTGTGGAAATAAGTGAAGACCAACCAAATGAGAAAAGCAAAGGCTATTTATTCTGAGCTTTGATACAGCAAGAGAGCCAGCCACCATCACTTGCATTTTGGCAGAGATTCAAAGGCAGGCGAAGGAATAGGAAAACTTTATAGTGGAAAAAAGAGAAGGCTTCAGAAGTGCAGTGCTTGGGATTTGTTTGCCTGGGAAGCTGTAGGTGAGCCAACTAGATGTGAGGCATCCTATTAGTAATTAGTCGTTAATAATTAGTCAGGGGTTTGTTCGGCTTCCTCTGATTGGTCTTAAATTGAAAAGAGCGCAAAAATTCGGGAAGCTATCGGTTATCGATTGTCCCAGCCATTTGGGCTGACTGGTTACAGAAGTTATTGTGTAGCATCCTGAATTATCACTAGAGATAGGAATCTGACTTCCTGCAAACTTATTCTCCTCCTCTTCAGACAAGGAATCTTTAGATCTTAATGGCCAAGGTTGTCTTGTAAGTCCATGCTTTGACTATCCCATTCACATTTCAAATAACTGCTCAAGAGACAGCATATTACAGCAGAAGGAGAACTACGTGAGTGTCAGGGAAACCTGAGTTCGAAGCACAGCTGTGTCTTCCTACCCCCAGTTGGGTGTTTGGGGCTGTCCATCCCTCATAATGCTGCCCAGCCATTCCTTCCGTCCCAGCGAGTAGAAGAGTAGAATAGACAGGTACGGTGCTAATGTTAGTGTTTCTGCTTCCAGTTCCCAGTATTGGGGTGGTTCCCACTCAAGGCTGATAAGAAAGCAGAGAAGTCTGTGTTGTCAGCATAGATTTAGGAATCCAACAAGTTTGAGTTCCCTTCTGTCTCAGCTGCTTACTCCCTGTATCATCTTAAGAAAAAAATTACTCAATCCTCCAAACCTCCATTTTCTTATCCATTAGATGGAGATAAAAAACTCTATTTCTTAGGGTTGTTGTGAAGCATAAATTAAATGAGAATTTGCATCCAAAACTCCTATCACAAGCAAGGGTTATTGATTTTGTCATCAGGGGTAGATGTCGTACCTGCTCAATAGAATTAGAGTCTAACACTTATTCTTGGGAGCATATGTATAACATGATGGGAACCAAATGCTCATAAAATACCCATTCCCCCAAAGGATACACATATAAAAAGAAAACCTGGCCCAATAGATGTCCTTATATAAGTGGAAGAAAACTGAAGTACAGCGTTTCTAAAGTGTAGAAGAAGCTCCTTGGAATGGTTTTCAAAAACACAGTTGAAGGTTGTAGAGCTCCCAACCAGGTAGAAAGGGACAACTGAGTCAGACACAGGCTCAGCAGCTGAAACCATCATCTGGGCCAAGTACGAGCAGCTGGTGTCTGGGAAGGTGCATGGACCCCCTCGGGGATAAACAAACAAGAGAAGAAGGTGACAGAAAGTGGCATTGAGCGAGCAATTACCTAGAAGAGTAATGAGTACTTGTAAGCCGAGAAGAACTAAGAGAGGGAGCATAGCGTGCTTGTGCACGTGCGTGTTTCCGAATGTGTTACAGGCCAGGTCAAGGGAGGAGAGAAAGGAAATAACAATGAAAGTAGTGAGTGAGGGGCGCCTGGGTGGCTCAGTGGGTTAAAGCCTCTGCCTTCAGCTCGGGTCATGATCCCAGGGCCTTAGGATCAAGCCCTGCATTGGGCTCCGTGCTCAGCGAGGAGTCTGCTTCTCCCTCTCTCTCTGCCTGCCTCTCTGCCTTCTTGTGATCTCTCTCTCTCTCTGTCAAAATAAATAAATAAAATATTTTTAAAAAATCAGTTCTAAACATTAAAAAAAAAAAAAGAAAGTCGTGAGTGATGCTAGATACAGATACAGTCTGGAATGGATTTCGTAGTTCTGAAACATAACGGAAAAAACAATGACTGGAAGCTAAAATGAACTTTTGGGACTTCATCAAGATCAAAAGCTTCTGCACAGCAAAGGAAACAGTCAACAAAACAAAGAGGCAACCCACGGAATGGGAGAAGATATTTGCAAATGACAGTACAGACAAAAGGTTGATATCCAGGATCTATAAAGAACTCCTCAAACTCAACACACACAAAACAGATCATCATGTCAAAAAATGGGCAGAAGATATGAACAGACACTTCTCCAATGAAGCCATACAAATGGCTATCAGACACATGAAAAAATGTTCATCATCACTAGCCATCAGGGAGATTCAAATTAAAACCACATTGAGATACCACCTCGCACCAGTTAGAATGGCCAAAATTAGCAAGACAGGAAACAACATGTGTTGGAGAGGATGTGGAGAAAGGGGAACCTCTTACACTGTTGGTGGGAATGCAAGTTGGTGCAGCCACTTTGGAGAACAGTGTGGAGATTCCTCAAGAAATTAAAAATAGAGCTTCCCTATGACCCTACAATTCCACTGCTGGGTATTTACCCCAAAGATACAGATGTAGTGAAAAGAAGAGCCATCTGTACCCCAATGTTTATAGCAGCAATGGCCACGGTCGCCAAACTGTGGAAAGAACTGAGATGCCCTTCAACGGATGAATGGATAAGGAAGATGTGGTACATATACACAATGGAGTATTACGCCTCCATCAGAAAGGATGAATACCCAACTTTTGTAGCAACATGGACGGGACTGGAAGAGATTACGCTGAGCGAAATAAGTCAAGCAGAGATAGTCAAGTATCATATGGTTTCACTTATTTGTGGAGCATAACAAAGAACACGGAGGACATGGGGAGATGGAGAGGAGAGGGAGTTGAGGGAAACTGGAAGGGGAGATGAACCATGAAAGACTATGGACTCTGAAAAACAACCAGAGTGTTTTGAAGGGGCGGGGGGGTGGGAGGTTGGGGAACCAGGTGGTGGGTAATAGGGAGGGCACATACTGCATGGAGCACTGGGTGTGGTGCAAAAAACAATGAATACTGTTACGCTGAAAATTAAAAAAAATGTTTATAAAGGAAAATTTCAAGCATATACAAAATTATAGAGAATGGCTCACACCACATATTCACCACCCAGCTTCAAAAATGATCAACTCCTATCCAAGGTCATCAATCTCCCATTATTTGGTCTTTTGTGTCTGACTTCTTTTACTTAGCATCATGGTTCTGAGGTTCATCCATGTTGTAGCCTGTACCATTACTGTATTTCTTTTGATTGGTGAATAGTATTTCATCGTATGGATATACCACTGTGTTTATCCATTCACCAGTTGATGGACCTTTGGACTGATGTCCAGTTTGCGGCTGTCATGAATAATGTTGTCTGCACATCCATGCACACGTCTTTGTGTGGACATATGTTTTCATTTTTCTTGGATAGATTTCTTGAATAAATTTGCTAGGTAGGTTTATGTTTAACTTTTTTACAAGCTGTCAAAATTATTTCCCAAAATGGCAGTCCCATTTTCTATCCTCACCAGCAGTATACGGGGGTTCCATTTTCTCTGTGCACTGGGTATTGTATCTTTTTGTGATAGCCAACCTAGTGGATATGAGGTGGGATCTTCAAGGGGCTCTAATTCCCACATACATAGTGATTAATTGTGCTGAGCATCTTTTCATGTGCTTATCAGTCATTTGTATGTCTTCTTTGGTGAAATATCTTTTCAAGTATTTTGTCCACTTTTTCATTGGGTGGTTTGTCTTGTTATTCAATAGCAAGAGTTATTTATATATTGTGGATACAAGTCTATTATCAGATATATGATGTGCAAATATTTTCTTCTAGCTTGTCTTCATTTTCTTCATGGTATCTTTTGAAGTATTGATGTTTTTAATTTAATAAACTTCAATATATCAAATTTTTGTCACTAATGGCTCATAATTTTAGTGCTGTATCTAAGAACCCTTTGCCTAAACCCAGGTCACAAAAACTTTCTCCTATGTTTTCTTCTATAAGTTTTATACTTCTCACTTTTATCTTTTGCCTATAATGTGTATTTGTGTATGGTGAGGTAAGAGTCTAAATTTCCCTTTCTTTTCTCTCTTTCTTTCTTTCTTTCTTTTTTTTTCATACAGATATGCAATTGTCCTCATGTTATTGTCAAGAGAAATATCATTGAAATGTTTTGGCACCTTTCTGTTCCATTGATTTATTTTTCTATCTTTACATAAATATTATACAGTCTTAATTAATTATAACTTTTGTAATTGGGAAGTATAAGTCCTCTAACATTGTTTTTCCTTTTCAAAATCATTGCTTTGTGATAAAGTGATCATTAATACCAGGATACTCCTATTTGAACTTAAAAAAAAACTTGGGATCAAATCACACTGTTGTCAGGATTTGACTTGGGTTAATTTCTCTAGCACAGAGACATTTACTTTTTCATGCACCAAGTCTCTAGCAGGCAAGCCTTCTCATGCTCAATCACCATGATTGAGATTCAGTCTCTGATCTGGGAGGGTTCATGGTCTCAGACAGATACATGCATATTCACAAAAAATACAGCACCTGTTGAAGTCTTAAAGTTCAAGTGCACACGTATCATGTATCTAAGACACCATGACACAAAGAGCACAGGACAACTTGCTCCACTGGATGGGTCCCAGAAGGATTTATGTGGAAGGTGGCAACTGCCAGAGGACTTGACAAATGGTTGATTTTGCCAACATGGCCTCAAGAAGCTCATCCGGGCCTGGGAAGGACAGGGGAAGACACAACACTGCTCGAGGGCAGACCAGAGCAGGATCATTTTGGAGAAGGCACGAACGACAGAGCCCAGGGCTGGACAAGGAGTCTGATCTTTAGGCTCAAGAACCTCAGGGGATACTTGGCCTGATTGAGGGAAGTGGGGCCTTACGGGGATGACAGAGGAGGCGGACTGCTTCCTGCTCTGGGCACCGACGGTCTGCCCCTAACCCTGCTTACTCCTCTCAAAGAACAGTCTCTTCTGTGTAGCAGGGAAGGGACAGGGAGAGAGTGAACAGCTCACACAAATCTACTGCTTTCACGGGAAAAATAAGTAGAAGACACCCTATCGATGTGAGTCACCTATATTATCTTCAGAGATAAATGCTAAACATTGTTAATTATTTCTCTTATCCTGTACAGTTGAAACCTAAAAGGTCTGAGGTCACTCAGGCCATTATCCGGCTGGACTGCGGGATGACGTTTCTGCCATCCTGGAGATGCCTATTAACACCTCCTCCAGGTTTGCCCTCGTCTCTTCCTCCTTTTCAAAGTCTGCTGGAGGAGCTCCTGGGTGGCTCAGCTGGTTGGGCATCTGCCTTTGGCTCAGGTCACGATCCCCGGGTTTCTGGGATCAAGCCCCACAAGGAGCCTGCTTTTCCCTCTGCCTGCTGCTCCCCCTGCTTGCGTGTGCTCTCTCTCTCTCTCTCCCTGTCAAATAAATAAATAAATAATCTTAAAAACAAACAAACAAAGTTGACTGGATATTTTTTAGGACAAAGTCTTTGCCTCTAGAGCCTTCCGTCCATCCACCATCTGGGGCCAAAATGGTCACAAGACATGGAATGTCTCTTTTTTAATAAATGTTCACGAGCTCTAGTCTAATACTGAATTAATTATGTGTATTACATGAACCCTTGAGAACACTTCTGCTTGGACTAGAGACTCAGTCTGGATTTCAGGAACGGCAGGCTCGCAGAACATGGCCAGGGTCTTCCTCATAGATTCATGGACCCCAGTGGACTTCAGCCTGGTGAATAGGGGCCCAAGCACGAGAGATCATTGGTCCCCATTGCAGCCATCTGGGGTCCCCAGAGCATAAGCACAGCCTTGGCCCTGCTAAACAAAGCTCCTCATCCAGGTAGCTCTGGGCACAAAATGTTGAGGTGGGACTTGGGCAAATGCGTGAAGGAGAGGAACTGGATAATGCCTGAGACATCTTTCCTCCAATTTTATCATGTGTTCTGCCTCCTGATCCCTTAAGGACTTTGAATGGAGGTGAGTTCAGAATGTTCATGACGGAAGAGCCTTTGAGTGTCAGAACTGTAGCACATACAGTCGATTGGTCAGTCATAATACATATGGCTAACACATAGCCATCCCAGTCTCCTTCTTCCTTGAGCTACATCCTCCAGAGAAACTGAAAAGTGAGCTCGCTACTTACCTGACCATCCTTGCAGCTGGAGGGAGTTATGGGACCAGTTCTGGTCAAAGAGCTATAAGGAGATTTGGGACAGAATCTTTTGCAAAACTTTTTTCTTGATGGGGAGGCATTTGAGGACAAGTTCTTTTATTATTAGCTGCTGCCCCTCCTCTGCGGCTTCCTGTTTTGGAATTCTGTTGCAGTTTTGGAAGCTGGAGCAACCATTTTGTAGTCATGAGGCCTCAAGCACAAAGATGCAAAACCAACACATGGAAGATGGTGGACAGAGAAAGACGGAAAGAACCTAACTTCTCAATGTCATCACTGAGCCGCTCACCCAGTTCTGGTCTGCATTCCTTCAAATTTCTCATTTGGTGACCTAATAGGATGCCATCATTGTTTAACTCATGGTTAATACTGTTTTCTTTTGCCTGCAGCCAAGTATATCACAGAAGGTAGGACCCTAGTTCTTTCCCTTTCCAAACTTTCTCGCCTTTACTTACACTGAAAGGTACAGAACCCTTCTAGTCCCTGCCTGGAAAATAAACCAGGAAAAAAATTAGCCAGACTTCTAGGAAAACACCCTCGTGATAAATGACTAGATGATAAAGAGTCCACAGTAGCACTGACCGAGGCGAGTAAACAGCTAAGGACCCATTGCGACAATGGCCCTTGTCACAGTTACTTCATGAGGAAAACAGAAGGACCAGTGTTTTGTTGTACCACTCGGGTAAATGAGTGAGTTCAATAGCGACCGACCAGAAATAGCCATCTCACACAAAGCAGAAGACCGTTGTTTACAGAAGGGAGGGAAGGAGAAGGTGGTAAAGGAGAAAGAATGGAGAGAGGCAGGAACGAAGGACGACGGGTACGATACAAAATTGAGAGTACGTTGGTGAGGGGTAGCAAAATATGGCATCTTGAAACATGCCGCCTTGGCATAAAGATGATTCTGAACTAAAGACACTTGAAAAACAGGAGATTCAGAAAGGGCATTCTGACCTCCCCTTGTCTCCCTGAAAGCAGGAGAGAAAACTCCCAGGAGGAGAGAGAAATTCTTATCACCAGAGATGGGAGTCAAGGTGAAAATAAATCTGTACAAATAGACCTTGTTAAAATAGGTGTGTGTTTTTTTTTAAGCAAAACAAAACAAAAAGAAAACTTGTATCTTCCTATACTCTCCCCATATATGTTAGTTACTTTTCTATTATTGCTATTCTTTAATAGTGTGTGAACTCTTGGGACTACCTGTTTGGGGTCTTGGTTTTCCTATGGGGGCCCCCATGTCCATGTAAGAACCTATTACTCTGTCTCATATCAGTGTCCTTCCCAGGCCCCGTTGGAGACCCTCGGAGGGGAAAGGTAAAATTTTGCCTCACCTGCAGGGAAAAGTGGGGCCATTGAGAGTAACGGAGCAACAGGCAATACCAGGACTAAAATCAGAGGCTATAGAGCAATATCTGGCCTCTGGGGCAGTTGTGGGGATTGAAAGCAGCCACTTGAAGGGACAGGAGAGTCCCTGGCCATGGAGTTTGTCCTGCAGGAGGCTGAGGATAAAAGAGAGAGTGTCTCGAAAACTAGTTCGCAAAATCTCGTTTCTTCGGGATTCAAAGACTTTGAAGAGGAAAGCTCTAGCTTGTTTGGGGCGGGGGGATGCAGCAGAATCTGGAAAAGCAAATACCCAGTGAGAAGCCAGGCAAGTGAACAGTAATCCCAGGAAGGAGTGGTGTTAGTAAGCAAGATGTGCGCCTGCCAGGTACACGACCATGGAAAGTGTCCCTGACTCTTTGCCATAGCACCTCTCCCGTCTGGGTTTAGAAAGCATGGGCGAATAACATTGTAGCATCGTGTAGGTTAAAATGCAAGCTGAGCTGAGGACAGTGTGGCCAATGACTCTGGGCTAAAGAGAGGAAAATTGGAAAGAACAAAATGGCAAGGACTGTCATTGGCAGACCGGGGGTGGCTTAGGGAAAGGGACTTAGCACATCTGTAATCTCCGTCAGCCACTCCACGCCCCATGGACCACTGACAGATGTTCATGTAAAATGTTATCTCTATTCAGCCTCCTACGTAGCTGGTTTTCTTAGAGCAAACTGTGTTCATTGGTTAGGGCTGTCTTAACAGAATAGCACATGCTAGGTGGCTTAAACAACCGAGATTTCCTTTCTCACAGTTCTGCAGGCTGGAAGTTCAAGATCAAGGTGTCGCAGAGCTGGTGTCTCCTCAGGCCTCCCCCCTCGGCTTGTCACTCCTTCCTTTGTGCTCACAGGGACTCTTCTCCACACCTGAGCAGTTCGTGTCCTAATCTCTTCTTATAAGGACATACTGGATAAGGGCCACCAATGACCTCTCATTGTACCTTAATTACCCCTCTAAAGATCCTATCTCCAAACACATTCAAAGATACTAGGGGTTAGGACTTCATATGTATTGGCAGCAGAGGACGGGAGCACACATAATTAAGTCCATAGTACCTCTACGACAAATCAACACAAATGCAGTGTCTTCAAGAAACGCATTTGTTTTCACAGTTCTGGTCTGTGAAATTTCAGATGTTCTGAAATCAGTTCCACTGGGTCAAACTCAAGGTGTTGGCCAGGCTGCTTTCCTTCTGGTAGACATGGGGAGACTCCCTTATCTTGCCTTTTCGACTTTTAGAGGCTTCCTGCATTTCAGAATTCATGGACACTCCATCTTCAAAGCCAGAAATGGTTGGTGTTAAAAGATAAACTGAAGCCGGGGTGCCTGCGTGGTTCAGTGGGTTAAAGCCTCTGCCTTCGGCTCAGTTCATCATCTTGGGGTCCTGGGATCGAACCCGGCATCGGGCTCTCAGCTCAGTGGGGAACCTGCTTCCCCTTTCTCTCTCTCTGCCTACTTGTGATCTCTGTTAAATAAATAAATAAAATCTTAAAAAAGAGAGAGAGAGAGAGAGAGAGAGTGAACAACCTTTCTAGAAGAAAATTTGGCAAAAAAACCCACCTGAGGCTTATTAAAAAATTTAAGAGCTTATTTGAGTAAATACTAATTCAAATTGGGCAGTACCAAACAGGGAAAAGTTAGGAGCGCTCCACCAACAGCAGCTGGGGCAAGATTTTTACAAAGAAGATGTGGAAGTAAAGCAAGGAAATTAGTCGGTTGACTATAGCTTAAATGGTTGCCTTATTTGGGAAACCCAAGCTGGCTGTTGATGATGGGCAGTCCTTTGGTTTTCATATCTCTCTTTCTTCTTTTTTTTTTTTTTAAGATTTTATTTATTTATTTATTTGGCAGAGAGAGACACATGGAGAGGGAACACAAGCAGGGGGAGTGGGAGAGTAAGAAGCAGGCTTCCCGCTGAGCAGGAAGCCCATGCGGGGCTCAATCCCAAGATCCTGCGACCATAACCCAAGCTGAAAACAGATGCTTAACTGACTGAGCCACCCAGGCCCACCTGCCTGCCTTCCTTCCTTCCTCCCTCTCTTTCTTTCTTAAGATTTTTATTTATTTATTTGAGAGTAAGAGATCAAGAGCCGGTGGAGGGACAGAGGGAGACGCCAACGCTCCACTGAGCAGGGAGCCTGATGTGGGGCTCAAAGGCAGATGCTTACCCCATTGAGCCCCCTGGGTGCCCTGGCTTTAATTTCTTAACCTTGAGGGATTTCAGGTGAGGTTTTGGTTTGCATAAGTAGCCAAGTAAGACAGAGTAGCCACCTCAATCTAATGTTAAGTCATTCAACATCAGTCAAGTCTTTCTCACACTGCGTTCCTCTAACACCATTCTGTCGTCAGATCTCCCTCTGCTTCCCTCATAAAAGGACACTTGGGACTGCATTTGGAACCCACCCCTATAATCCAGGATAACACCCCCACCCATCTTAAGATCTCTAATTTAATCACACCTGCAAAGTCTTCTTGTCATATAAGGTACCATATTGACAAATTCTGGAGATGAGGACAGGTGCATCCTCAGGGAGGTCATTAGTCAGCCTACTGTGCATCATAAATCTGCTTCTGCTCCTGGCACCCCCACAGCCAATCAGATTGCTTCCCCTAACCCTGTTGACATGGTCATCCAAAGCTGCCATTGGCTGTGAGCTTGAAGACTCATTTTATAGAGAAGCCTGGGAAGGAGGCAGCCAAAGAAATCTTGTTTAAAGCAGGATGGCTTAGGGGTACCTGGATGGCTCAGTCCGTTAATCATCTGCCTTGGGCTCAGGTCATGATCCCAGGGTCCTGGGATGGAGCCCTGTGTGGGGCTCCCTGCTCAGTAGGGCGTCTGCTTGTTCCTTTCTCTCTGCTCCTCCAAGTTGTGCGCTAGCTGGTGCGCTCTCTCCCTTTCTCACAGATAAATTAATTAAATGGTTTTAAAAAATAAACCAGAAAGTCTTAAGTGTGAATGACTCTGATGTTTCATTAAACCCTGCTGGGTGTAGTGCCCTGTTTATTTTCTTGTTTTGTTTTCTATGTACTTACCACTAATCACCTTCAGCCATTTCTCCAATTGCATAAGTCTCCTCTCAAGGCATTCAATGAACAAAATTAACAAGATGTATTTTTTAGAAAGATTTTATTTATTTATTTGAGGAGGGGAGAGAGAGAGGCAGAGTGCCCAAGTGGGGAGGGAGGGGCAGAGAGAGAAGGACAGGCAGACTCCCTGTTGAGCTGGATTGTTTTCTTTCCTTCATGTTTGTGACTTTCTCTCTCTTGGTTTACTCACTCATCTGGGGGGAGGACATGCTCTAGCCAAGCAGTATCCAACAGAAAACCTGCAATGATCTGTATGTTCTCTGTCTATACAGTCCAGTTCAGTAGTCAGTGCCACAAACGGTAATGGAGCATAAAATGTGAATGGTGCAACTAAGAAATGAAATTTTAAATTATATTTAATTGCAATGAATGCAAATTTAAATAGCCACATGTGGCAAGCAACTGCCATATTAGACAACATTCTGCTAGTAGTTTCCAGTGAAAGTATCCTTGAGAGGTAATTTTTTGAGACCTTAGACTCTAACAATTTCTTCATTGTATCCTCACAACTTATGGTTTGTCTGAGAACATAATTCTAGTTATTTTATTTTATTTTTTTTTAATTTTATGTATTATTTGGCAGAAGGAGGAACAGCGCAAGAGGAATCACAAGCAGGGGGAGTGGGAGAGGGAAAAGCAGATGCCCCACTGAGCAGGGACCCTGATGTGGGGCTGGATCCCAGGACCCTGGCATCACGACCTGAGCAGAAGGCAGACACTTAACCACTAACTTCCCCAGGAACCCTTAATTCTAGTCTTAAAAAATTATTTTACCTTAAAATTGTGAAGACATTGTTCCATATATTTCTAGCTTCCAGCATTGCCTGTATTGTGATCTGCTTTTGCCCTCTGAAAGTTTCAAGATTCCATCTTTGTCCCAAGTGGTGGTTTTGCACTTCCTGATATAGTGCCTTGGTTATGGTTCCCTTTTTTCTTCTTTTTTTAAGGATTTTATTTATTTATTTGAGAGAGAGAGCACGCATATACACAGGAGCAGGGGAGGAGCCGGAGAGGGAGAAGCAGACTCCCCGCTGAGCAGGGAACCCAATCCGATCCAGGGCTCCAACCCAGGACCCTGGGATCATGACCTGAGCTGAAGCAGATGCTTAACTGACTGAGCCACCCAGGCACACTTTGTTGTGGTTCTATTTGCAACATTGTTCTGGGCAACCGATCGGTCCTTTCAATCTGGAAATTTATGTCCTTCAGCTCTGAGAAATTGTCTTGAATTATTTCACTGAGGGTATCTTACATTTTTTTTTTCCTATTCTTTTTCTAAAAGTTTTATTATTCAAATGGTAGACATTTTGCAACAATTCTCTAATTTTATAATATTTTTTCCTCCCCTTCCCAGCTCTTTCTTTTTGCTCTGCTACCTGAGAAATGTTTCCAGCTCAATTTTCTAACCCTTCTATTGAGTTTCAGATTTATGCCCTCATATTTTAAATTTCTGGCAAATATTTTTGTACCCTGAATGTTCTCTTTTGATAACATTCTGTTCTTGTTTTATGATTACAATATCTTTAACTCTGTTAAGAATATTGATAGCTTTTTATTTTTCATTTGATTTTTTAAAAGATTTTATTCATTTATTTTTAGAGAGAGAAAGAGAGTGCATGTGCAAGCAGGGGGAGGAGCAATGGGAGAGGGAGACTCATTGTTGAGCCTGGAGCCTGACATGGGGCTCAAACTCATGACCCTGAGATCATAACCTGAGCCAAAATCAAGAATTGAGTGCTTAACCAACTGAGCCATCTTGGCACCCTGATAGATTTTTAAAAATAAATTTTCTCCTACCTATATAGTTTCCATTTCCTCCAAGTTGCTTTTTGTCTGTTTGCTTAGGTCTCTTCCTTGTTGGGGGCTTTTTCCTGGCAGTGAATATCCTTGGTTGATGATCCAAATGTAAGAGCGGGGACTAAAATATTCTTAGAAAGCTCTGGGACAGGCTTGGAGTTTACCACCCATTAACCTCACTATGGAATGATCTGGTTGGACTATTTAATTGGAAAACCTGCTATCACTTGTGTCTTTAGGTGTTTCTTCCACATTGGTGACATTCTTCCTCATTGTGAAATTCACAACAGACTCTTGTCTTTGCTGCAGACTGCCAGTCTCCTGCCAGGAAAGACGCTGGCCTGGCTGCTAGGTTTCTGGTACCCCAGAGGAAGAGAGCAGGAGGGTTTGGCACGCTTGGGTTAACTTAATCCTCCCACCATTTTCAGTTCAATACTCTTGTCCTTAATCCAGAGCCCATCTTCAGAGCAAAGCCCTGAGTCTTCTGCCAGAATGAGCAAATCATGGGACAGATCTATGCAGCTGACCACTTTTTCAATAGACTTTCAGGAAAGCCTCCTTCCTTTAGCAACCTCTTTTTAGTCTTCAGTTTCAAGATGCCTGCTGCTGCCAGTTTTGGAAACTTTGAAGCATTCATTGTATATCATAAATCAGATTGGGTCTTTATTTTCCCCACTGCCAGCTTAGAATTCAGCTTTTTTTTTTTTTTTTTGACTTTTTGAAGCCCTTTTACCAACCACTTCTCCAATTTCCAAAATGTGCCTACTGCTGTCTCCAATCCCATGCTCCCTGTCCTTGCGTGCCAATGTCTGTTAAAAAAAAATCCCTCCCCTGTCATTTCAATGAGGTTTCAAGAGACAGCAAAAGTGGATGTATACATTCCATGTCCTTTTATATGCCTACTGGAAAACAAGTTCGTTTTCATCTTCATCCTCCCCTCCCACCCCAATCTAACTGGTTCCAAACCACAGTGCCTTTAATTACACAAACATTTACTGAGCAGCTATTTTTCAGCCTGTGTTTGCCTCTAATTAGACCGAGGTCACCCAAATGAATAGACTCTGATTCGAGGTTTACTGAAGGCCACTGCAGCATCATGGGAGTTTTAAAGAGAAAGACCTGGCCTGGCTGCCCGGGTGGGGTGGGAGTCTCCTAGCCTTTGAGTCAACCCTGACTCTTGCACATTCCCCTCTGTGACCATGCTTGACATTTCTTGGACAGCAGGCTGTCTGGATTCTGGTCTCCTCCTACCACGCACAGAACAGCCCCACAGTAAAGAAGCATCCAGCCCGATGTCACTCATGCTGGGAATGAGAAGCCAGGGTATGGGGTATGTTGGTGCACTAGTCGCTGACATGCTCAGTTAATGTAATGTCACCGGAAGAGAGGTGTGTCACTTCTAGGTGAAAACTTCTAAAGCCAGTGCACAATACCATGTTTCCTTTTTTTCTACTTCGGCCATCTTGGAAGTCTTGGAAACACAAAGATGGAGTTTCTCTCAGCCTGTATCTTTCTGTGAGGATAGAGCAGAAAGAGCTCCCCAGACGACCCGTGACAGAGGAACAGGCTGAGCAATCAATATTCTTTGTAGTTTTAAGCCCCTGGGAGTTGGAGTTGGTTCCACAGCGTGACTCAGATTCCCCCGACTGATGGGCTGCCATCTTAACGTTAGCACATACCTCCCCATCTCATGTATCCTGACTGGGCCCTTCTACCCAGTTCCCAGGTTCCTCCTCAGGTGAATGGTTTCCTGTGCCCCTCTCATGAGGCCTGATCGTTCTTCCTATACTAGGAGTTTTGCTGTGCCACTGAGCTAAACATCTAGTGTTCGTGACAATGGACTTGTTACCCATTTTATGTTATGACAAGCCTCTGACGTAAGTTGTATAGTATTTGTTGCCATAACAACCATGCAACTCAGATTTTCCAAGCTAACACACACACACTTGGTGTTCTTACTACACCTCAACTAGCTCTGGTGAGGCTGGAATTATTAACATCGTAATACCTCGGATTTTACGAACTTTAAATCCCAAGAGTTATGGGCAGGCTTTAGTCATGGTATTCTACTTTATTCATAAATCTCAATGCTTAAGAAATCAAATGTTTTGGTTTTATGATTTGTGGACCTTATTTCATATGTCAGATTAATCTGCTTCATGATGAATTGGAGTTTTGCCCAGTGTGGATTGATACAGAAAAAAATTATGGCATGAACAATGTAGAGTAATGAATAATCCACTCCAAAATTTATTGTTTTCACTAAAAAAAATCTAGATATTCAGGGTGAAGTAGGTCTAGATTATAGAGTTGGAACCAAGCATATAAATAAGCGCTGACAAATCCAGTAGCCACGAAAAGACAGTGGTTACTACTTCTCTCCAAGAAAGAGTTTCTGTCACGAGCATCTCTTTATGATCTTTAAAATGCCAATCTTCTCCTCCTCTCCACCCTTACTTTTCTCCTGCTATTCTCCTAGTTTGATATGCCCTCCTGTCTTCTTTCCTCTCACCCAAATCCAATAAACCTCCTCCTAATGTCAAGTTCAAATTTCTCATCTGAAGCCTTCCAAACCAACACTACTCTCTTTCCTTTCATAGCATTTATAATTTGGTATTTTAATACTGGACCGTAAGTCCTTCATGGGCAAAGATCTTGTTGTACAGATCTTGAATTTCCACACAGCAAAATAATGTAGATATTTTCACTCATTCATTCACTCAGCAGATCGAGCATCTCTATCCTGAGTTAGATCCAGAATTATAAAAGCTCTGACCTGAAGGTCTGATGGGGCTAATAGCTATGGAAACAGGTAAATACATTATGATAAATATCTAGAAGAGGTAAGACTAAGTGTCCTTGGCTGTCTGAATCTGATCTGTGCTCCAAGAATGGCTCTGTTGGATCAAAGTGGGATTAGCATACAAGGTATGGGACACACAGAGAAGCCTACCAGGCTGGTAGCCAAGGTCCAAGAAGCCAGAAAGCAAGATCTGATAGGAATTTAATACCAAGAGGCAAGAAGCCATTGTCAAAAGACGTAGAAAGTGGAGGGAATGCACCAGCACGTAAAGTTAAGTGGGGAGCTGTTCTGGAAAATCACCTACACCTGTTCCGGTTATTATGACTGCATTGCAAATGACCCCCAAATTTAATGGCTTTAGAGAATAAGGATTTAAATTTTGCTCATGAATCTACAATTTTTTGTAGATTTTACTTATCCGTTTCCGAGAGAGAGAGAGCTCAAGCAGGTGTAGAGGCAAGAGGAGAAGGAGAAAGAGAATCCCCAGCAGACTGCACTGAGCAAAGAACCCATGGTGGGACTGGATCCCATGATCCAGAGATCACGACCCAAGAGGAAACAAAGAGTTGGACATTCAACCGACTAAGCCATCCAAGCATCCCATGAAACTACAATTTGGACATGGCTCAATGGGGATAGCTTATCTCAGCTGTCCTCAGCACCTTGAGGGGGTCAAACTCTGGGACTTGGAATCATCTGAAGGCTCAGGTACAAGTCTGGTGGTCTGGGAGCTGAAGCAGCTGGGGCTCCTCGGTCTGTCTGTCTGTTTCCATGTGGCCTTTCCATTTGGTGTCTCCACCATGGCGAGTACAGCATGGCCAGCTGTACTGGTTTCCTGAGTTGGAGATAACACAAATTATCTCCAACTTAGTACCTTCGACACGCACATCTACCTCACAGTTCCTGGGGGTCTGCATGGCTTAACGGGGTCTTCCACTTAGGGTCTCACAGGGCTGCGATTAGGATGTTGGCTGGGCTGCGCTCATCTGGAGACTCAACTGGGAGACGTATGTGCGTAAGTTCACCCGGGTATCTGGCAGAACTTATTTCCTTGTGTTGCCTGACTCCAAGTCCTGGCTTCTGGCTGGTCGTCAGCTGGAGGCTGCCTTCAGCTCCTGCCCAGATTCAGAGGGAAGGAGACTAGACTCCACATCTCAGTGGAAGCAGCAGCTGTGCCCTTATGAGAAAAGCATGTGGGAATGGGTATCTGTCGGCTCGGCTGTCTTGAGGAAGTACACTTTGCCGCTGCCTGCCTGCTGGCCACAGTAGTCCATGGGCCAAGCCCCCCCCCCCCCCCATGCAAAATACACTTCATTCCTCTGTCCCAGGCTTTGATTGGCTTTACCAAGAGATGGCAAGACTGAGTACTGCTCCGTGTGAAGAGCCAAGTGGGAAACACATTAGGAACATAATCGGGGAGGAAAACCTTTCAAACAATGGGTTTTTCATCTGAGCTGAATTTTGAAGTGGGAATTTCTTAGTGCTCTATAGGAGCTCGTGAAATGACATTCGCTTTGGCACTGAGCCCACAGGGTCTGGTACAGCTTTCTGCTTTGGGTATGTCTGTTATATTTCCCTGACCAGACCATTAACTCCTAGAGAAGAGAGAGTCGTGTTTTGAGTGTTTTGTATTCCTTGAGCATTGTTAGTCCCCAGGGAGGGACTCCATTCATTCCTTCCAAATACCTGAGTTCCAAAGGCCCCGGTGTATAAATTATCACCAGTTTTTGGAAAAGACTATCCTGAAAAAGTGTCTCTCAATCCTGCTGTGACAGTATCCCTCTTACGTCAAGACACACAGCATGATTTTTTTCAAAAAGATTTTATTTATTTATTTGAGAGAGAGAGCATGAGTGAGGAGAAGGTGAGAGGGAGAAGCAGACTCCCCGGGGAGCAGGGAGCCCAATGCGGGACTCGATTCCGGGACTTCGGGATCATGACCTGAACGGAAGGCAGTCGCTTAACCAACTAAGCCACCCAGGCACCCACACAGGATGATTTTTGAGAAGGCAGCTGGATGTTTAATGAAATTTCTTTCTTTCAGAAACCTGTCTTCACAAGAAGTGGGAGGAAGAAGTCAGGAGACCCAGGCGGAGGCACTCGGCTGTGCTCACGGATGAGTGGATAGTTCTGTGGAAGGCTCGGTCATCGAAAATGTCTTCAAGGGCCTCCCTCCTCCCGTCTCACCCCCAGCGGAAGAAGTTTCGAGAGTTGAACTGGTGAAGTGGATCAAAGAGCCCTTCCATGTCCTCGCTGTTTGGAAACATCTTTACAGGGATGTTTCTGAGCTGTGTTTTCAAATATTTGTAAGTCAAAGCTGACTCTGAGCCAAGCTTTGATACAAAGGTTTTTCCCAATGCATTCTGCCTTCTCATTTGCGCTGTGTTTTTCCAAATTTAACTCCCTCCAGCACCATGCCAAAATTCCCTCTTTCTTCAACCAAAGGTTCTTTTCCTTCATCCTCTTAGATAAATACAATTGGCAGGAAGGAAAGAAACGGAAATCTGTTCACATGCATGTAGAGTGACTGGTAGTCACTCAGAGCTGTGTTCTCAAACGTGACAAGTGTCTGAGGATCTCCTAGTTGGTAAAAATGCAGATCCCTGGCCCTACCCGAGGCCCCTAAATGAAAGGCTATGTGTGAAGGGGCCCAGCAGCAGCTTCTAATGCTCCTGTAGGGAATTTTCTTTTCCTTTCTCCACATTCCGAATTTGCCTTTGAGAAGAGCAGTCAACAAAGGGTAGGACAAATTTATGAGGAATTTTCCTGCTCTCACATCTATGACCTATTAATTACACCTGCCCACAATTCCCAAACGCTCAGAGCCGCCCTGCAAGACTGGATTTTTCTCTTGAAATCGAGCTTAGCAGCCACATGTGTTCTAATTTCCCAGGTCCTTTTCCCCGTGGAAACACTCTTGATGAAACCCAATTCCCAATTCAAATTAAAGTATAGCACCAGGGATTGAAATAAACACTAAAGAGGATTCCCGATTTGCTCATTTTTCTTTCCTCTTGGGGTCCTTAGCATTGCTGTAGCTTTGCCAATACACCCTTCACTGACTCACCTCGCAATGAGGGGAACCCAAACATCAAACCTCAGGCACTGAAGGCACCCTTCCCTGCCCTCCTGGCGGTAGGTTGTGTGCCGTCCCCTGGGGACGTGAATCTGGTGGGCATCATTGCCTTGGTGTGTCTCCTTATTCCCTGTTGTCCTGTGGTAGGAGTAGCTCACTCATTTACTCATTGCACCAGCTCTTCAAGGATGGTGAAGGGAAGGATGGAAAATGAAATACTTGCTCCATCCATAAGGCTAGAGGGTGTGGTTGGTGACCCAGTCCCTGCATCTCACTAAAAATGGATGACTAAGGAGAAAGGAAAACTCGATTCAAGAATTCTGTGACTGTTTCCATGTGTTGTATGGATCAGCAGACCAAAATGGAGGTGAGTGGCGATCCCCTCCATTCTGCAGGTGAGGATTCAGAGTCAGAGAGGGGAAATGACTTGCCCAACGTCACATAGCCCGTGCATTTTCTCCTTACCTGGGACTCTCCCTGCTATAGCAACAGGCAAGCCAAGAGAAGCCAGTACTTGGCTTATCCGTACTAGTCTTTTTCATCAAAATCTTCCTGGTTATCCATGGGGTGTCTGTGTGGTTCAGTTAGTTAAGTGTCAGACTTGTGATTCCAACTCAGGTCGCTACCTCAGGGTCGTGAGATCAAGCCCCACGTCGGGCTTAACGCTGGGCATGGAGCCTGCTTCAGAGTCTCTCTCTCCCCCTCTCCCTTGACCCCTCAGCCCTCACCGGTACCCATGCTCGCTTGCTTTCTTGCTCTCTCTCTCTCTCCAAAAAAATAAAGAAAAAATCTTTGTTTTCCAACAAAGATTTGTTATCCTACAAATGTTATCCAACATTTGGATTTGGTTATCCAAATGGAAAAATGGCTGTCTCTTTCTTTGGTAAACTTTTTTTTTTAACTTTACATTATATTTATTGCACCTCAATAAAAATATTTAATCAAAAAAGAGCAAATACAAAGAAATGAGCAGAGGACAATTTAGTCTTGTCATTTGTACTCCACTATTTTGTGCTACTATGTTGTCCCCACCACTTCAGCTGAAATGCCTTTGATCAGACAAAATCTTCCTTTGGTAAATATTCCCATCACATTTTTTTTTTTTTTTTTTTGGTAGGCAATGTGGGGTTAAAAGTGGTAATCATTACCAACCATAAAACTTTAGAATTTAAGAGCCCATCCAGATGATCTCTTCCAGCCACTCCCTTTCCAGGTCTAGAACACAAAGCCGGGAGGGCTGGAGCGCTGGCTTACACAGCTAGGTGGGAGGGGCAGAGGACACTGGAATCCAGGAAATCATGAGTCCAAGTTCATGACCCATCCTCTCTGCTGCAGCTCTGAAAAATACATCTCAGCACTGACTCAAAATACATTCAAAAGACTTTGTCACCTTTTATCCCCCCTAAACTTTGTGTATTTATACCGGGACAGTGTTGAGCCTTGAGCTGTAGGATTTTCTACCTCAGTCCCGGTACATGGTGACTTGTCTCCACTGTAAGCAGGAAAGACATTAAAGGAAAAAATGGCCTAAGGATACTTTAAAAATCTTCCTAACAGGTTATAAATGAATCTCTTAAGCATTATTTCAGAACAGAAGAGGCTGCAACAGATTCAATACTTGGCATCGTGTCACAACAAGTTCGAAATCCACACACAGTGAGATGCAAAGGGGCACCACAGGCGAGGGCAATAACAAGCCCAGCAGAGTGCTGCAGGGCGCGGGGCATCCAAGCCCTGTCAGCTCCGTAGGGTCACAGACCAACAACATCGGCACCACCGGGAGCTCGACAGCCACTCGAATACTCAGGACCATCACACACCTGCTGCATGAAATGCTCACTGACCCAAGTTTCTGAGGGAACTCGGGTGCAGGTCAAGTTTGAGAAGCACGGTCTACAGTATTTTCCCATTAATGACAGAGCGGTGGGCAGTAGGAAGGGTTGCAGAGCAGATGGAAGGTAGGGCAGATCCAAGCCCTACAAATGTAATATAAACTTTCTTTTCTTTTCTTTTTTAAGATTTTATTTCTGTGACACAGAGAGAGAACACAAGCAGGGGGAGCAGCAGAGGGAGAGGGAGAAGCAGAAGCCTGCATTGTGGGGCTCGATCCCAGGACTCTGGGATCATGACTGAGCCAAAGGAAGACACTTCACTGACTGAGCACCCAGGAGCCGCTGCCGCCGTCTTCGTCTTTGTCGTCGTCGTCTTCTTCTTCTTCTTCTTCGTCTTCGTCTTCTTCATCGTCTTCTTCTTCTTCATCTTCGTCTTCTTCATCTTCTTCTTTTTTTTAAGATTTATTGATTTATGAGAGAGAGAGAGAATGGGGAGAGGGCAGAAGGAGAGGAGGACAAGCAGACTCCCCACTGAGGAGGGAGCCTGACATGGGCTTGATCTCAGGACCCTGAGACCGTGACCTGAGCTGTAGTCAAGAGTTGGATGCCCAACTGACTGAGCCACCTGGGTGCCCCTCACCTAACCTTTCTGAGGATCTGCTTCCTCCAGTATAATCTGAGGCTTTGGTTAACAAGGTGTTGTAATGAGTTGACAAAGTTTTTTCAGCCGAAATTGTGTAAGACGGAAGGTTGACTGACACAGACAGCGCACATTTGGTATGCTCCACGAGTTCACAACTGATTTTACTCCCATTTGCTTCCCATCTCAGGAAAGAAACTGTACATGTTGCACAATTTGTTGAATTTGGGCAGCTGGTGTCTACTTTTCTTTCTGAAAAAAAGTTCCAAGAGCCGGACCAGTCTTGGCTTTACCAGGAATCCTGACTTGGTTTCCAAAGCTAAATGGCTGCCATTAAAAGTCAACATGTCATTTGTCAGTTTCCTCATTACATTGCTCCCTGCCCAGAGTTTCTTTAATCTGCAGGCTTTCAACTCCACTTTTAAAGTTTTGACTTGAGTTATTGATCCCAAAGTAAACACCGACTAAGGTGGTGGCAAAGTCAACATGTTCTTTGAAAGGCAACTAATCTAGGCATTGAATGAAATCAGATGTCAGCAGTTCTAGTATACAGTGGAGGTGAGAGGAATTCCTTTCTCCGAGGAGTTAAGTACACCATACCAGTTCATCCGGGCGAGGAATGGAATCTAGTTTGGCAAGGACCAAACAATATTTTCATAAATCAATAACTATTCTCAAAGCTACTACTGACCTCTGATCAGCAAACGTGACAGTGAGGAGAGGTTATGGCAACTATTTTCCTGGTAAAATGCAAACCTTGTGGTTAAACATTTGCCAAAAGCCCTGCTAGTGATCGCCAATAAAAATGAGCCAAATTTGGCCATGTGTCCTTGCAGTACTCTGGAACATCAGGAGAAATTAACTGGCTGACCCAGCACATCCCAGCTCCTGGAGTAAGAGATTCCTCTGGGCCATAAGTGCCGGCAGAGAGAATTCTTTCCTCAGTTTCTCTTCTCTGCCACGGGGCCTAAGGTAGTAGGATCTGTTAGGAGATCAAAACAATTTTTTCCTTGAGGCATATGGGTAGCTCAGTCAGTTAAGGGTCTGGCTCTTGATTTTGGCTCAGGTCATGATCTCAGGGTCCTGGGATCGAGCCCCACGTTGGGCTCTGAGCTGTGTGAAGCCTGCTTGAGATTCTCTCCCTCTCTTGCTGCCTCTCCTCCCACCCCAGCTCACACCCACTCTCTAAAGCAAATAAAATCTTTAAAAAAAATCTTTTTTTCTTCTCAAGCTTTCTCCTACCTTCACATAAAATAAGGGTACAAGAATTTGTGTTAGTCCTTCATCTCCCACAATGTCTAGCATAGTGTTTTGTACATAGTAGGTACTTAATACTTTAAACAATTATTTTTTTAAAGCATTTTTAGGTTCACGGCAAAATTGAGAGGAAGATGCCAAGATTTTTCCATATGTCCACCTCCTACCCCCTGCCCCCTCTCCCTGGAAACACATACATAAATGCATGGCCTCTGCCATTACCAATATCCCCCACCAGCGTGGTACATTTGTCAAGGTCTATGAATCTCAGTGACATGCCATTATCTCTCAAGAACCATAGTTTCCATTAGGTTCACTCTCGATGTTGCACATTTTATGGGTTTAGACAAATGTATAATGACATGTATCCATCATCATAGTATCATACAGAATAGTTTCACTGCCCTTAAGAATCCTCTGTTCTCCGCTTACGCTTTCCACCCCTCCCCACCAACAACCCTGATCACACTGTCTCCATAGTCTTGTCTTTTCCAGAACATCGTATAGTTGGAATCATACAGTATATACATTTCTCAGATTGGCTTCTTTCACTAAGTGATACAGATTTCAGTTTCCTTCATGTCTTTTCAGGGCATCCATGCACCTGCTGAAGGACATCTTGGTTGCTTGCAAGTTTAGTAAACATGAACAAAGTTGCTATAAACATCTGTGTGCAAATATTTTTAAAATGAGGGGTGCCTGTTTTTTAAAATAAAAATATTAAAAATGTTTTTAAATATTAAAAAAAAATTTTAAATATTTTAAAGCCCCGCATCGGGCTCTCTGCTCAGCAGGGATCCTGCTTCCTCCTGTCTCTCTGCCTGCTTCTCTGCCTACTTGTGATCTGTCTGTCAAATAAATAAAATCTTTTAAAAAGTAAATAAATAAATATTTTTAAAAGAATAAATTATGCTTTCTACTGTGCTTGAACTATATACAATTATCTACTTAAACACTTTCATGTTGAGCTGTATTATGTGTTTATATGCCTATTTCCCTTTCAGTGCTCTGAAAGAGTCTGTGTCTTATTCACCATTATTTCTCATGGCACAGAACACGATGATTATAGGTTCCGCTTATCCCTTTGGTTGTATCTGGGGGAGTGGGATGGTAGGTGAGAGCCGGATAACCTTGACTGCAAATGTCTTAGTGATGGATTTAACAACTTGTTCTTCATAAATATAAATACAGTAAGACCTCAACTGAAAGAGTAAGATCCCCATAAAAAGGAAAATTAGGAGGTTAAACATTTTCAGCTTTATGGTAACAGAGAATGGGATCCCAAAGTTTGAAGTGATTCTGTGAAAGCCTTTATTAATATTTTCTGTATTCACAGAGAGAAAATAGGCAGCCGAGAGCATCCTCAATAAGAAAACACCAACAACGCATTATGCATCTTTAATTAGTGCTAATGGGTGCTGTATGTAATTAATTCAAATTATCATCCCTTCTTCAGTGGAAACATTTCCCTTCCCTGAAGCTTTCATGAAATGCTGTACATTTGTCCTGATTTGCTGCAAACAAGATGCTTTGGTTTCCTGACAAGCAAGCATTTGTTGCCTTTCTGATCGTACCCTGCTTACCCTGGAGCTTGTATGGGAGAGAGACCCAGAAGATCTGGATGTTTGGGGTAACTTTGATTTCCTCCGGTAAGCCTAGTTCAGGAGACGTTTGTCAATTCCCTTCCCCAAGACCTAAGACCGAGCAGATATAACCCTGTTCCTGCTAACTACAGAGGGACCCACTCCTTACCCAGATCCCAGCTTCTCTGTCCTAACAGTCAGCACCACAGTGAACGCCAACGACCGGCTTTACTCTCCTTCCATAAAATTAGCACCACATTCATGTTTTTATTTTCTACCATTAATTCCCATTCTGAGGGTCGTAAACTATCTCAACCCTCATAGTCCCTCTTTCATAGTTTTTGAAGTTGAGCCATTAACCACCATCCATCATTCTCTAAAACACATGTGCTATAATCAGCTGATGAAATGTCAAATTGTTCTTTTGACAGAGACTTCAGGTAAGGCACAGGGACACAAACATGATCACTACAGGGGCGACTGGGTGGCTCAGTGGGTTAAAGCCTCTGCCTTCGGCTCAGGTCGTGATCCCGGGGTCCTGGGATCGAGCCCCGCATCGGGCTCTCTGCTCGATGGGGAGCCTGCTTCCTCCTCTCTCTCTGCCTGCCTCTCTGCCTACTTGTGATCTTTGTGTCTGTCAAATAAATAAAATCTTTAAAAAAAAAATACCATGATCACTACAGAAACTAGCTTACGTGCTCTAGAATGCAGAGAGAGCTCAATATTGCATTACATACCCCACGAAGATGGGCAAGAAGATAACATGGAAAAGAAGATAAATTCTCTTTTCCACCCAAATGTATTTAGGAGGCACGAGAAGAGAGAGAAAGCAGCTATGGAGGTAGACAGTAGCCGAATTTCGCATAAGGCAGAGTCCAGATCAAGAACTAAGATGGCTTTAAACAATCCCCTGTGAAACTAATAGACATGGACATTTCTTAGTGGGACTTTTTGACTGCACATAGGGAAGAAAAGTCTGGATTTCTGACCTTTGCAGAAATGATGGAAAAACAGATCTGATAGCACTTCCCTTTGGAAAACCCATTTTCTATACTACATCCAAAGAGAGAAACTTGAAATCTATCATGCCAGGTCCAGCACTGTGAATAGCCATACAGTAGAACTGCAGGAATTAAAAGAATGCTCGCCTATCTCCAGGCAGATGCAGCCCTTGGTCGTGTCCTGGTAAACAGAACACTGTCCACGTTTTAGCCCCTTTGCCCCTCAGCCAGACACCTTTGAGCAGTGAATAAACATCATCTTTTATAACAATCCTACTCAATGCTCTACTTAAAATCTTTCTTTAAGAAAAAAAAGATTTTATTTATGTATTAGAGAAAGAGACAGCATGAGCAGGGGGAGCAGTAGGCAGAGGGAGAAGCAGGCTCTCCTTGGAGCAAGAGCCTGATGCGGGGCGCGATCCCAGGACCCTGAGATCATGACTGGAGCCGAAGGCAGAGGCTTTAACCCACTGAGCCACCCAGGCGCCCCCTCCTTAAAATCTTTCAATGGTTATTGCTCTCAAAGTAGAATTCAGGTTCCATATTATAGTCCCCAACTTGCTCTCCTTTCCTTCTCAAACTCTGATTAGAAAAGCATGAGACCTTTTACTCTGTCTTCTGTATCTTTTAATTTCCCATCTATATTTTCCACCTCTCTCTGTGCTACACCCTGCATAATGACTTCAGATCGATCTTCCAGCCCATTAATTCTTTCTTTAGCCATGCCTAATGGAATGCTTACTATGTCCACTGAGTCTTTGAGTCTTTAATTTCAATCATTGATTTTATTTCTATACCTGCCAATTTTTACATCTGCTGTGTTAGTGGCTCCCACCACTAGAAATTACACTCATGGTGACACAATAGTGTTAGCGAACCAACGACGGCAGCCATATTGTAAAATAAATGTGTCAGATGAATATGCGATCCACCTGAAAGGTACAGAGTGTTACACATCAGTTCTAACTCAGTTAAAAAAAAAAAAATCTGGGGGTGCCTGGGTGGCTCAGTGGGTTAAAAGCCTCTGCCTTCGGCTCAGATCATGATCTCAGGATCCTAGGATCGAGTCCCGTATGGGGCTCTCTGCTCAGCGGGGAGCCTGCTTCTTCCTCTCTCTCTCTGCCTGCCTCTCTGCCTACTTGTGATCTCTGTCAAGTAAATAAATTAAAAAAAAAATCTAGGGCACCTGGGTGGCTCAGTGGTTTAAGCCTCTGCCTTCGGCTCAGGCCATGATCTCAGGGTCCTGGAATCGAGCCCCGCATCGGGCTCTCTGCTCGGTGGGGAGTCTGTTTCTCCCTCTCTCTCTGCCTGCCTCTCTGCCTACTTGTGATCGCTGTCTGTCAAATAAATAAATAAATAAATAAATAAATCTTAAATAAATAAATAATATCTTAAAATAAAAATAAATAAAATCTTAAGTAAATAAAATATATAAATCTTAATAAATAAAATCTTAATAAAATCTTAAATAAATAAATATAATCTTAAAATAATAATATAATAAATAAATAAAATAATAATCTGTCAGGTGCCTGGGTGGCTCAGTGGGTTAAGCCTCTGCCTTCGCCTTGGGTCATGATCTCAGGGTCCTGGGATTGAGTCCTGCGTCGGGCTCTCTGCTTGGCAGAGAGCCTGCTTCTCCCTCTCTGCCTACTTGTGATCTCTCTCTCTCCCTGTGTCAATTTTTTTTAAAAAGTCTGTCATTGTTTTGCTAGTGTTTTCTCTCTTTTTTTTTTTTTTTTTTTTTTTTTAAAGATCCTACCCATTCATTTGACAGAGAGAGAGATCACAAGTAGGCAGAGAGGCAGGCAGAAGAGAGGAGAAAGCAGGCTCCCTGCAGAGCAGAGAGCCCGATGCGGGGCTCGATCCCAGGACCCTGAGTTCATGACCTGAGCCGAAGGCTGAAGGCAGCGGCTTAATCCACTGAGCCACCCAGGCGCCCCGTGTTTTCTCTTTCAAACGTGTCTGTGTTTCTCATCTAACAGACAGAATATATTTAAAAATAATTTTTTTTAAAACAAATAATTTCTTTTGGATAATTTCAATACTTGAAACTTTATAGGTCTGTTCTGCCTTGTTTTTGCTTTTTTTTTCCTATTGGTTTGCATTCATGGTACCTAGTTTCCTTGAACGTGTGTGCGTGCACTCATTTATTACCGTGAGCTATACGTTTTTCTTAAGAAATTATTTGAGGGAATTGCTTGAGGCCAGGGATGAACGTGTGGTTCTCTGAGATATACATTCACTTCTGCCAGATTCGTGAGGATAACTAAGAGTCTGGGACTTAAAATGAAGTTATACCTTGGGGTTAAATGCTTTCAAGAATTTTTTTTGGCTTTTGTCTGTTTGGTTCTTTTTTTTGTTTTTGTTTTTGTTTTTTTTAAAGATCTTATCTATTTATTTGACAGAGATTACAAGTAGGCAGAGAGGCAGGCAGAGAGAGAGGGAGAAGCAGGCTCCCCACTGAGCAGAGAGCCCAACATGAGGCTCGATCTCAGGACCCCGGGACCATGACCTGAGCCGAAGGCAGAGGCTTTAACCCACTGAGCCACCCAGGCGCCCGTCTGTTTGTTTTTTTTAAAGATTTGATTTATTTGTCAGAGACAGAGAGAGCACAAGCAGGGGGAAACAACAGAGCCTGATGAAGGACTTGATCCCTGGATCCTGGCATAATGACCTGAGCTGAAGGCAGAGACTTTAAATGACTGAGCCATGCAGGTGTCCTAAGAATATTTTTTACATATATGTTTTACCCAGGCTATTTTTAGTTGTTTCCCGCTGGATGGCCAGTCAGGACTTCCGGTCAGCCTTGGTACTCGCCATGGAAGTCTGAGCGCGGTGTGTGACCTTGAGTGGGTTACTTAAGCTCTCTGTGCTCAGCCTGCCTCTCTGTAAAATGGGGACTATAGTAGTGCTTGTTCAAAGAACCATTGTAACACCTACGTAAAATGCCAAACATATAGTGCTTACAGCGATGCCTGGCACATAGCTAATGCTCCGTGGCTTGTCTCCTGCCTTCCCAGCCTCCCATAAGCTCCGCCGCCGTCAGCTGTTCTTACTTCTCACTCGACATCCCTTCTTGGCTTTTTGTCACAGTTGAACGGAACAGGTGCTATAGCTCTTGGGTAACATCTGTCTCCCCAGTTGGACTCGTCTCGAGGAAGGAGGGGTGGTGTCTGTCTGAAGTGTCTATCTATAGTTTCTAGTATAGGACATGACCTGTTGCAGGCACTCACCAAACCTCTCTTGAATGAACAGATGCGTATTTCCACATTTTCTCAGGGGCCACATGCAGAATGTGGATGGTTTCTAAGTAGAGAAGGCTTTAATGGAGACTTCCTAACTCTGGCGAAGCACAGAGCTCTGCAGTGGGTCCAGATGTGAAAATACAACCTTGTGTATCTCAGTTTCCCAATCTGTGAAATGGGGGCAACAACAGCACCTACGTCATAGGTTAAGTAAACACTCAATACTGAGCCCAGCCCTGGAAGAACATGACAAATGGTAGCTGCAATTAGGTCCACTATCCATTTTTTTTTTTTAAAGATTTATTTATTTGAAAGAGAGAGAGTGAGGGGGTGGGGGAGAAGCAGACTCCCCTGCTGAGCATGGAGGCTGATGCGGGGCTTGATCCCAGGTCTCTGGAATCATGACCGGAGCCGAAGGCACTCACTTAACTGACTGAGCCACCCAGGTACCCCCTAGCCTTTCTCTTTTGGTTACTCTAGAAGACAGTTCAGCTTATGAAAGCGCAGGCTAAAGGAAGTAAGGACCGGGAATCATCCGGAAAAGTGGAATGTGTCGATGTTTTAGCTTCCCTTGTTTCTGAAAATGTGTGTGACACCATGTTTGGATGAAAAGCAGAAAAATGTTTCTCATGCACCTGTGCTATTACTCTTTTCGTTCTCCGGGGCGTAAACTTGAGCACTTAACGAGAAGAAACGTACTCGCATGTAATAGAAAGAGCTTGGGGCTCCTCATATGCCAATGGGGTTCACCATTTGATTTATATTTAGGGAAATGGATTATAAACTTTTATAAAAGTCACCAGAGCCAAATAATGGAGAGTCCTGAGGACCAGAACGAAGGGAATCCATTTCTTAGGCTGGGAATACGTGCCTCCCCGGCCCGTGGGGAATAAAGTCCTAGTCACGTTAAATGCAAGCTGAAAATACTGCGGGTTTTCTGTGCATCAGCCCTCAGACAGGGCGCATAAACTTAGAACTCTAGGTTTTAGCTGATCGTCCTTTGTGCGAACCTTATTCACCAGCATTTCAAATGTCCCCGCACTTCCACCTCCCACACCTGGTTCTGGATCATCTTTACCTGGTTCGGGGAGGTTATGGAAGTGAGTTCGGTCCTCAGGTGTGTCTCAGGTCAGCTTTTCTTACCTCAAAGTCAAAAGGAAAATGGAGATAGAGTTAAAACAGTAATATTCTCCTGTATCAAGGCGGCAATGTGGTCGTTACTTGAGTTGAAAAAAGCCGCAACAAAGCCAAACAAACCAACCCCCAAAAAACCCCAAAGGAAGGAAGGAAGACATGTTCCGTTCCTGCTGGAGGAATGCCCCGCTGCAGGGCAGCGATCACTTGGCCAGCACCTGCCAATCACAGCTGAAGGGAAGAAATAGCACTCTTGTGATTTGCATAACTTTTTAAAAAATGCTGATTTCAGTTGAGGAATCATTACATTCGAAGCAAATGAGGACTAGCTGTCTTTAAAATGAACTGAGAGGGGCGCCTGGGTGGCTCAGTGGGTTAAAGCCTCTGCCTTCTGTTCAGGTCATGATCCCAGGGTCCTGGGATGGAGCCCCGCATCGGGCTCTCTGCTCAGGGGGGAGCCTGCTTCCCCTCCTCCTCCTCTCTCTCCCATTCTCTCTCTCTCTCTCTCTCTCTCTGCCTGCCTCTCTGCTTACCTGTGATCTCTGTCAAATAAATAAAATCTTAAAAAAAAAAAAGCCTCTTTAAAATGAACTGAGAGCAGCCCTTCTCACCTTAACTGCACGTCAGAATCACCTAGAGGATTTTCAGGTGTTCTGATGCTGGGCCCCACTCCCGATTGGCTTAAATTCGGATTACGGAACTAGAGCCCCCAATACTGATATTTTAAAGTCTTCCCAGGTTATTGTAATGCGCTGCCAAGGCTGAAAACTGCTGCCCTATCCTCTTGTTATTGTGGAGAAAATCCTAATAGCCCTTAGGCTTGACAAGCATTTCCCCAGCTGTTGGTATGAGAGATGATTCCCAATTTACAGATGGGAAAACCAAGATCCAAATTATTTACCGGTTTATTCGAGGTTTAGGTTAATCACTGCTCAGTATCAGAATGTGATCAATACCTCTGATGAGAACACCCTCTCTAACTTTTCCTTGGTCCTCGGTAAAGGACACTTGAATCACAGATGTTTAGACTAGAGAAAGACCTCATTTGAAGTGAGTGAACAAGGAAGGCATCAGAGAAGACCAGGAACTGATCTCCACCATCTTTGTTTCCTGTGCTCCCTCCGACCATGCCCTAGACAAACATTTGTTAAATGGAACGACATGACCAAGGTCCCACAGCCCCTACACCTGGCCTCTGGTCAATGGTTGCACTACACCTGCTCCCTCATTTTGGAGGCTTGAAATGTGTGTGACACGGTGTTTAGATGAAACACCGAGTTTCATCTAAACCATGGGCTTTTTCCTCAGGCACTGTCAGCTTTCTGTTTTCCACGGTGCTTCTCCTCAACGTTCCACATTTCATTCATTTCTCCTTGCCCTGTTAGTGGGCAGTGCTCTCTCTGGAGCTCTGAGACAGTCTTGGGCACTGCTTCATCTCCTCGTCTGCTTTTTGGCATGTCTCTGAGGAGACCCGAACTTGAGGCCGGGGTGTATGAGTCTGAGCCTGGAGTTTGTGGCTGTGACAAACTGGGGGTCTCCGGTACCTGGCAAGAGTAGGGCTGTGTCAAGGTTGATACTGTGAGGGGTTGCATGGGGCTTGGGAATGGAAAGAGGGGCTGGAAATTCCCACTGTGTGGGCACTCAGGGAAGGACCTCAGGTGGGGGGCGGGGGGGAGGCCATAGGTCTGGATGACAACATCACCATCAGTTAGAGGAGAACCAGTCTGTCTAGGAACATAAAGGGAAAATGAGTTACATCCTGAGTAGACAAACCTAGTCTTGGAGAGCTGGAGATCTCTCGACGTTGAGAGGCTGTTCCTCCAACAGAGACTTCTTGTGGGCAGGCACTGCCTCGCTGCTGGCATAGAAGCTCAGAGAATCGCTTTGGTCACTCCATGGCAGACACGGAGATAGACACCTCAAGGCATGTCAAGGAGCTATTGAGTTGGACTCATCTGGGTCCTAATCCTGGTCGTGTGACCTCAAGCTCACTCCCTAACTTCTCTGGGCCCGTTTCCTTTTCTGTAAAATACTATCTACTGCAGAAGATGATTGTTGCTTCTATTATTTCAAAATATAATTGAGATAGAATATAACATTATATTAGTTTTATATGGGACATATGATTTGCTACTTGCATATATTGTGAAATGATCACCACAGTTACCATTTTTTCCTTGTGTTGACAAATTTTAAGATCTATTCTCTTACTGACTTTTAATATACAATACAGTATTATTAGTTTAGTTTATAAGTCCCCTGACTTATTTTATAACTGGAATATTGTACCTTTTGACTACTTTCACCCCTTGTTACGATAATTTACACAAAAAGCACTCATTAAATTCCCTCTGTATAGATTTTTGTATTTGTACTGAGACAAAAAGAGATTTGCAAAACAAAACAAAACACCAAAAAACAAAACTTAAAGGGAACTTTCTTTGACTATACATTGTATTAACTCACAGTCCATAATAGAATGTCAACACAATTAATATCAATTATGGCCTTTAAGAGTACCTTTTGAATTGTCAACATAAATGACAATGTTGTATTTAGTATAGCTTATGAATTGTTGTATTTATACTGAATTTTTATTGTTAGAAAATAAATAATTTAAGTATGCTATATGATATCTTCCTGTTTATTGGAATATTTAAGTAAATCGAGAGTCAAATTGAGGAACTGTGCTGAAGAATTCAGAATTGCAAATATGGTTCCATTCTCTAAATCAGTGAAAAATGGGAGTAGAAGCAAGAAACGGAATCAGAGCAGGGATTCTGGTTATCTTTCTGGAAGGCTCAGGAAATTTCTATGTTGTGTCTTTGTAGCTGATGGGTTGTATGTATGTGCGTGTGTTTCTTAAAATAGGATTCAGGAAATGCTAATGAAATCACTTCAAAAAAATGTTGGAAATAAGAGCCAAAGTCGATAAATTACAGACCAGTGGGGGCAAAGTACATTAGATTTTGATTTTTATTTTTTACAAAACTGTGATAATCGCATTATAAAATTTTGTAGTATTTTTTCACTTTACTACCTCAAAACACACTTCACAATCATGAGCTAATAAACCTTAAAACTACCCGTACATGACATCACTATCAGCATCTGTATTTCCTGCTGGGAGGATGGGAGATAGAGGAATTAAGTGATGTATCTACTTAGGGGCCAGAATTAGTTTGGACATTAGTTTTCAATTTTAACTAATCACTGAAACATTATTTGGGTTTAAAAGAAAAACAACAAACAACACCACAACTCTTGAATAACTTTTTTCTCCCAAGTATCTATTTCAGAACAGTCTGGTCATCAAAAAGAATTCTGGCATTTTCTTCTCTTCATAAAAATTGTTGCCATGGAAATATTTCGGTTTCCCAAGTCCTTCAGTTGCCTGCATCTGAACGGGTCATAAAAAAGCAAGATTAACAGAGATCCAAGGTGAAGTCTTTTATGACGGAAGTAAGGTTGGTCATGGGCTGCATCACAAAGCCTTCCCAAGTGCATTTCTTCAGAATAAGGGGACCTTTCATGAGGCTGTGTTCGCTAACCGTGGTTTCTTCTGCTAACTGGCATAGATCTCTGCCTCCTTCCAAATCAGACCCACTAAACCCATGACTGTTTCCCATGCAGAAGTCTTATTTTATTTTGATCAGCTAATAAATACGAACTTCTGTTTACTAGAAATGCCGTGGTATCTCTTAGAGACTGTTGTCCCCAAACATTGGGAATTGGTGATATTTTTCAAGGCAGTCCAGGCCATTGCTTGCATTTTCATCAAATGATTTTGTTAGCTGATAGCAGTCATTCGTTTCATTCCTGGGGGACCTGACCACTGCGTGATCTTATAGCCACCGCAAAAACGTTCCCCCTCTTGCCCGGGGATAGGAGCTACGTGTTACGTTCCATGAATTTGTTGAAATCCAGTGGGTGCTGGAGGAATCGTAACGTTCAACTCTGAGAAGGAATGTTTCAGAATCTGAATGAATAAGAAGGGGGAGATTGAAGTGCCGTCTTAATTCATGCCTGGATCCATGATCAACGCATCGTTTTGTTTCATTCTGACACGGTGTCCCTCCCAGCTCCTGAGCTCTATTTGGTGCTCATCTTTTCGCAAAAGTAGGTTAAACAAGAAATTAATTTTGCGTTGAGATTTTCACGACCACTCCAGAACTGGGTGACGTCTCATCTGGAAGGGAGATCAAGAGTTGCACACTCTGTTGACTAAGCCTTGAATTTGTAGGTTTAAAAAAAAAAAAAATTGAATGTTGAGCAGACAAGAAAGAAGGCCTGGGACAGAGATGTATATTTCAGTCTTTGGTGAAAACAGTGTAATTGAGAGCAGAGGAGAAAACAAGATTGCAGGGGACCTCATAAAGTGTACGAAGAGAAGAGGGCCCAGCAAAGAGTCCCTTGGGAGCTCCCAGGCTGGAGGAGAAACAGCCCGTGATGGAAAGGGACCAGGAGAAGCTAGGAAGGTGGATGGGAAACCACTTGCGTGTGCTTGTCTGTCACTGAGCCCAGGAAGGACCATGGAAAGTTTCAGGAGGAAAGAAGAGGACTCTGTGGAGGAGGCTACTGAGAGAACAAATGAAAAAGACGAAAGAGTATCTGCTGGCATTGTCGAAATTAATGAGAACCGGACTGGAGGGTCAGGAAATCAATGGTTGTGAGGAGGTGTAGACAGCAGGTGTAGACATTTGATTGTGAAGGGAAGAATTGAGATAAGCTGGTGACAGGAAGGGGATGAGAAGTCCAGAGAAAGCTCTGTCTTTATGGTTTGTTTTTTGTTTTTGTTTTTTGAGGTTGGAAGAAAATTTAAATGCTGATTACAAGGATCCAGTGGACCAAAGAGGTGATAACTGGGAGTTTTTTTTATTATTTATTTGACAGAGAGGGAGAGAGAGTGCATAAGCAGGGGGAATGGCAGGCAGAGGGAGAGGGACACGCAGACTCCCCAGGGAGCAGGGAGCTCGATGCAGGACTCAGTCCCAGAACCCTGGGATCATGATCTGAGCTGAAGGCAGCCACTTAACTGACTGAACCACCCAGGTGCCCCTAAGAGCCCTTTCTAAAAGAAGAAGCAAAGCCATCCACTGAGAGGGATGGAGTAGGACAGACGTCAGGAACAAGGGAGCACAGTTGAGGTCAGTGACTGGGAATTCACGGTGCGGGATCGGTTGAAACACCTGGTCTCACGTCTTCAACAATTCTCAGCTACCCAAGTTTAGGCTGGGATAAAGCAGAAAGAGCCGGGGACGGAGGCAGACACAATTTGGGTACAACTTTGAGAGGAAGGGACAGACAGAAAGAATTAGAATTTCAGCCAGACCAGGAAGGTGGTGAATTAAGCCAGAGAGGTCTCAGAGCTTGCTGCCGCCATGGAGGGATAATGGTCTTGAAGATGCCAAAGCACATGGGAGACCCTAAATTGGGGTGAGAGGAGTCTGAGACAAGAGAGTTGGTGTTGAAGTCACTGATTTTTTGAGGTTGAACAGTTTGGAGTGCTGACAATATCTAGCATGTAGAGAACAGGAGGGGGCCATTCGAAATGGGGTGGGGGTCAAGGACATGAGAAGACGGGAGGCTGGATGGGGAGCTCCACACCCATTTGTTATATTCCAGGTGGATTATAGCCCAGCATTGAGGTAGTGAGAATAATGGCGAACCAGGCACCAAAGTTTTCATTCAGTACAGGTGCATGGACTGAGAGATCCAAGGACCAGAACAACAAGAGGAAAGAGAGGCACAGGGACCCAGGCCTCAAAGAAGGGATTAATATTAAACTTTAATGGTAAATGTGTAATGGGATGTATTTTTAATGTGCTGTAGTTTTTTAAAAAATTAACATACAATGTCTTATTTTTTTCAGGAGTGACAGGTCTATGATTCATCAGTCTTACACAATTCACAGCATTCACCATAGCACACACCCTCCCCAATGTCCATCACCTAGACACCCCATCCCTCTCACCCCCCTCCCCTCCAGCAACCCTCAGTTTCTTTCCTGAGATTAAGAGCATTTTATGGTTTGTCTTCCTCTCTGGTTTGGTTTTGTTTCATTTTTCTCTCCCTTCCTCTATGATTCTCTGTCTTGTTTTTCAAATTCCTCATATCAGAGAGATCATATGATAATTGTCTTTCTCTGATTGACTTATTCCACTCAGCATAATAACCTCTAGTTCCATCCACGTTGCAAATGGCAAGATTTGGTGGGGGGGAGTTTGATGGCTACATAATATTCTATTCTATATACATACCACATCTTCTTTATCCATTCATCTGTTGATGGACATCTAGGCTCTTTCCATAGTTTGGCTATTGTGGACATTGCTGCTATAAACATTGCCCCTTCAGATCACTACATTTGTATCTTTAGGGTAAATACCCAGTAGTGCAATTGCTGGGTCATAGGGTAGCTCTATTTTCAACTTTTTGAGGAACCTCCATTCTGTTTTCCAGAGTGGCTGCACCAGCTTGCATTCCCACCAACAGTGTAGGAGGGTTCCCCTTTCTCTGCATCCTCACAACACCTGTTGTTTCTTGACTTGTTAATTTTAGCCATTCTGACTGGTGTGAGGTGGTATCTCATTGAGATTCTGATTTGTATTTCCCTGATGCCAAGTGATGTGGAGCACTTTTTCATGTGTCTGTTGGCCCTTTGGATGTCTTCTTTGTAGAAAAGTCTGTTCATGTCCTCTGCCCATGTCTTAATTGGATTATTTGTTCTTTGGGTGTTGAGTTTGATAAGTTCTTTATAGATTTTGGATACTAGCCCTTTATCTAATATGTCATTTGTAGATATCTTCTCCCATTCTGTCAGTTGTCTTTTGGTTTTGTTGACCTTTGCTGTGCAGAAGCTTTTTATCTTGATGAAGTCCCAATAGTTCAATTTTGCCCTTGCTTCCCTTGCCTTTGGTGATGTTTCTGGAAGAAGTTGCTGCGGCTAAGGTCAAAGAGGCTGTTGTCTGTGTTCTCCTCAAGGATTTTGATGGATTCCTGTCTCACATTTAGGTCTTTCATCCATTTTGAGTCTATTTTTGTGTGTGGTGTAAGGAAATGGTCCAGTTTCATTCTTTTGCATGTGGCTGTCCAATTTTCCCAACACCAATTTTTAAAAAGATTTTATTTATTTATTTGACAGAGAGAGACACACACAGCTACAGAGGGAACACAAGCAGGGGGATTACAAGAGGGAGAAGCAGGCCTCCCACTGAGCAGGGAGCCCAATGTGGGGTGCTCGATCCCAGGACCCTGGGATCATGACCTGAGCCGAAGGCAGACTCTTAATGACTGAGCCACACAGGTGCCCCACCAACGCCGTTTGTTGAAGAAACTTTTTTCCTACTTTGTCAAAGATGAGTTGACCACAGAGTTGAGGGTCCATTGGTGGGCTCTCTATTCTGTTCCACTGATCTATGTGTCTGTTTTTGTACCAGTATCATACTGTCTTGATGATGACAGCTTTATAATAGAGCTTGAAGTCTGGAGTTGTGATGGCACCAGCTTTGGTTTTCTTTTTCAACATTCCTCTGGCTATTCAGGGTCTTTTCTGGCTCAATACAATTTTAGGATTATTCGTTCCATTTCTTTGAAAAAAGTTGATGGTATTTTTGATAGGGATTGCATTAAATGTATAGATTGCTCTGCGTAGCATAGACATTTTCACAATATTTGTTCTTCCAATCCATGAGCATGGAATGTTTTTCCATTTCTTTGTGTCTTTCTTAATTTCTTACATGAGTATTCTATAGTTTTCTGAGTAAAGATTCTTTGACTCTTTGGTTAGGTTTATTCCTAGATAGCTTATGGTTTTGGGTGCCATCGTAAATGGGATCAACTCCTTAATTTCTCTTTCTTCTGTCTGGTTGTTGGTCTATAGAAATGCAACTGACTTCTTCGCATTGCTTTTATAACCTGACACTTTACTGAATTCCTGTGTGAGTTCTAGCAGTTTTGGGGTGGCGTCTTTTGGGTTTTCCACATAAAGTATCATACCATCCAATGTGCTGCAGTTTTAACATAGCGTATCACAGATTTAAAAATCACATATTTCTGATTTTTTTTAAAGAAAAGAACTTGAGGGGTGCCTGGGTGGCTCAGTCGTTAAGCGTCTGCCTTCAGCCCGGGTCATGAGCCCAGGGTCCTGGGATTGAGCCCTGCATCCAGCTCCCTGCTTGGCAGGAGGCCTCCTTCTCCCTCTCTCTCTGCAGCTCCCCCTGCTTGTGTTCCTTCTCTCGCTGTGTCTCTCTCTGTCAAATAAATAAATAAAAATCTTAAAAAAAAAAAGAAAGAAAAGAACTTGAGTTGATGTGATTATGAGACATTTCTGTTGTAAAGGCATAGGAGTTTTGTTTGTTTTATAGTAATTGAAGTTGAGGCTCCCCTGAGGGACCCTGGGACCATGCAGAGTGATGACCATCCGCTAGCAGGGCTTACGGGAATCATCTATCAAAAGGGAAGAAGGCCATTTCCCCAGATGCCGTTTCAAGCACGGGAAGCAGAAGATTCTCGATCTACGGTTCAAAGACATCTGGTTTCAGGAGACAGGGAAAGAAAGCAAGAGAAACTGCTTTTGTACAATTCCATAAACATAGTTTGCAAGAATGTTCTTCCTACTGAAACAGGTGGGATGACTCCAGATAACCTGACCCTTAGCCATCACAAACTTTGGATGCCCAGAAATTCTGCTTTCACAGGGATGCTCTGCTAGTCTCTGGAAACGCTAAGACTGGGCCGGCAGCCCATCACAAGGCTTGCTGGAGGCTCTTAGCTTGTCCCAAGTGCTGCTGAGGTCATTAGCCTTCTTCCACTAAGCAACACCTGCCCTTTCCCTGCAGCTCTCCATTACAGCTGGCCCCAGAGAATTCCAGAGGCATCCATACCCGGAAAGCAAAGGGAGAGCTCTTTGAGTATGAAACGTAACACCAAAAGCTGTTTTGTCCTTGTACAGGCGCGAGTCCTGCTGCTTTGATTCTAGTTCCCCAGTTCAGCATTCACTTTCTCAATTCCTGCTCTGTTTCCAAGCAATAGGCTTCGGATTCCCAGAAAAATCTGGTAGGTGAGGCAGAGAAACCGGAAGCCAACTATGATGCCAGCCCCAAATGAACTCAGCGGATTGCTGTGAGTTCTTGACTATGAAGTTTGAAGAAATGTTTGCAACTGCTTCTATCTGATCCCCCCAAGGGAAGGAGGCTCAGCTACTCCACAGAACTGGAAATGTGCACAAACTTTGAAATGGTCCCTTCCGATTGTCTTGTTCTTAGACATCTGATCCTGTCCTGGGCTTCTCTTGCCCTCGTATGTTCAGTGGCCCCATTTCATTTGGGGACCTTCCCTGCTGTCCTGCCATCTGGTCCTGGCAGGGCTGTCACCACTCCGTCCTCTTTTCTCCCTTGCACAGGGGTGGTACTGTGACCCAGGCGGGGCCTTCCCTCATTGATTGTGGAGCGGCGGCTGCAAGCAATCTTCTCATTTGGAAAGAACCAGACTGTGGAGCGAAGCCAAGCGGAGCCAAGGGGAGCCAAGCATCCGAGCCCTGATGACATTATCTGTACTTCTGGACTCGGGCAGGTTTTTCCATTTGCATATGGATGGTAAAGCAGGGTAAACACGGTTCTGGGCTTTGCTTTTTTTTTTTTTTTTTCTTTTAGTTAAACAACATATCCTTGAGATTACTCCGTATCAGTGTAAGGAGGGCACCCCCATTTATCCTCACAACAACACAGTTCTTCAACGCGTGGATGCATCAGTCACTGATTCAACCACTTCTCTATTGATGGCCATCTGGGTTACTTCCAATCTTGCAGTATTTCAAATGCACAAAGCTTCATATTTTCCCGTAGCTGTTAGTCTTAGAGGTGGGATTACTGGATTATCCTATCCGTGTAATTTTTGCAAGACACGGACCAATTCTTCTCCACAGGGTTTGTTCTGCATGCTCACTAGGAAGAGGGGGTGGGAATTGTGTGTCTCCACCATCTGGCCAACAGAGTATGTCATCCAACCTTTTTTTTTTTTCCCCCTCTCTCCAGCATTTTAATCCTGTTCTTTCAAGTCCTGCCCTCCTTGGAAAGGCAACGCAGCTTCTCACCAACACCAATGGCATCCACATGATCAGACCATAAGAATATTCACGGAGATTACGTTCTAGAGCTGCTGGCAAACCAAGCCTAGAGAGGGTGGAGAACTCATCGATGTTTAGGGGCAGATCACGACCTCCTAACTGGTGATACTGAGGAATAGCTCAGGACACCGGAAAGAGATGGAGTAGAGGTCGGGAAAAGTGGTGGCACCTTGGGGTACATTGGGAGGTGAGAGAGGACAAAAATTGTAGAGGACAATGTCAGATGTTTTGTCCCGGCTCACAGCTGTGGGAGTTGCTTTGGTTCATCGCCACAAGTGTAAAACCACTGTAATTCAAGAAGATTTTTAGTATATGAAATTGTCTTTCCTTTTCCGGTCTTCTGGGAACTAGATCTTTTGGGAAATGATCCCAACGCCCCTCCTCCCCTTCACCCTTCCTCTGGCACACAGCAGAAAGCTGTTTCAACTTTGTTAGGGAAATCTTGGGCCCTGTTGGTTGAGTTCAATGCGTTTGCCTCAATTTCCTTGTTTCTTTCTTTCTTTCTTTTTTTTTTTAAAGATTTTTATTTATTTATTTGACAGACAGAGATCACAAGTAGGCGGGGGTGGGGGGTGGGGGTGGGGGTGGAGGGGTGGGAAGCAGGCTCCCTGCTGAGCAGAAAGCCAGTTGTGGGGCTTGATCCCAGGACCCTGGGATCATGACCTGAGCTGAAGGCAGAGGCTTTAACCCACTGAGCCACCCAGGCGCCCCAATTTCCTTGTTTCTAATAAAATAATAAATGCCAAGAATATCATTTAGAAGCCTACTTTAAAAATTTTACTAATGGGGTAAAAGAGTTCTAAAATGAAAAGATACATTTCACCTTTTAAATCAAGTAGAGAGTTTTCAGGTCACTTGGGTTTTCGTTTTTTGGTTT
This sequence comes from Meles meles, assembly GCF_922984935.1. Lineage (NCBI taxonomy): Eukaryota > Metazoa > Chordata > Mammalia > Carnivora > Mustelidae > Meles > Meles meles. Next base: position 78,703,159 of record NC_060077.1, read on the forward strand.
TTTTTTAAACAATCAATGAACTTGTTAAAATTGTTAATGAAAGCAGCTGTTTTAGACCTCCTACCACTGAGTTGAAGGACGTAATTTATTTTGCTTCTGGCAAATGAAAATGTAAAGAGGGAAAAAATTTATTCTCTTCCTACCAAAAAATCAGATCAAATAATCAAGTATTTGTGCCATCTGGAAAAGCTTAGACTGAAACTTCCACCACACTTTTTGTGGTTGGCTGAAACACTGCCTCCAAAAATATCTAGGTCCTAATCTCTGGAATTTGTAAATGTGACCTTATTTGGCAAGAGACTATGCAGGTGGGATTAAATTAAGGCTTTTCAGGTGAGGGGATTTTCCCGGGTTGTCTGGGTGGGCCCTAATGTAATCACAACCCTCCTTCCGAGGGGGAACCTTGACTACTGGCAGAGGAATAGAAAGACGTAATGGTGGTTTCCATGAGGAGAGAGAGACGGTTTTGAAGATGGTGGGGAGGAAGCTGTAAGCAGAGGAAGACAGAAGATTCTCCCTCGAGCCTCCGGAACCTTGTTTTGCGCCCTGTTACTGATTTCAGCCTTCTGGTCTTCAGAACTGTAAGAGAACCGATTTCTGTTGTTTTAAAACACCAAGTGTATAGTCCTTTGTGACAGGGGCCATAGACAACTGATACACTTTCCAGTTTCTAGGAAATAAGAACTTGGTCTCTGATTTTGAAATTGACTGAATCAATTACCGGGCATGAATGAGACTGTAAAGGCATTATTTAAAAGAACAAATTTGCGGGGTGCCTGGGTGGCTCAGATGGTTAAGACTCTGCTTTCAGCTCAGGTCATGATCCCAGGGTCGTAGAATCGAGTCCCGCATCAGGCTCCCTGCTTAGTCGGGATCCCGCTTCTCCTTCTCCCTCTGCTGCTCCCCCTGCTTATGCTCCCTCTCTCTCTCTCTGTCAAATATATAAAGGAAGTCTTTAAAAACAAACAAATTTGTCTCTTTGAGGCAGAAACCCATAATTATATTAAATTTCAAGTGCTCCATTTGCAAATAAGGTTGTACCTCACCTGGCATGATGGTTGTCCGGCTGCTCAGAAGGTTTTTGCTACTATAAACTATCTTGGCTATTATGTTTTTATCTTTAGTTTTTTGAGAGAAAGTGTGGGGAGAGGCAGAGAGAGAGACAGAGCTTAAGTAGGTTCCATGCCCAGTGTAGAGCTGGACATGGGGCTCAATCTCAGGACCATGACCTGAGCCGAAATCAAGAGTCAAATGCTTAACCCATTGAGCCACCCAGGCGCCCCTTATCTTGACTTTTTAAATGTATTGTTAGGTTTACAGTTACAACATAAACTAATTCCCAAAGTTTCCATGCATGAGCTTAGGCTGCAATAAAGATGGGTAGCAAAAATCTCAAAACCTCTACAATAATAGATGTTTATTTCTGATTCATACTGTATATTGACAGCTAAGTTTGTGACCTGCTCTAGGCTGCAGGTCAGTTTCAGGTGTGTTTCTTGTGTGTCATCATGAGGGCTTAGGAGGAACCCTCAGCTGGGTTGTAATGTTCCTAGCCATGGAGAGCGAGAACACAAAGGAAGTGGCAAAACTCGCAAAGCCTCTTATCTCTATTTTGAATTGGCCACCTGTGTCTTCTGCTCATAAGCCACGGAGCAGGGTTAAGTTACGTGGTCAGGTGTGATATCACTGGGGCAGGAACACTTACTCCGCCTGAAGGTGAGGAAGTGAATATTTGCTGAAACAGTCATGAATGGGCTCTACTTTTCCATCCTGAAAAAGTTAGCTGAAATCAAAGAATGTTGCAGGAAATGCAGTGTGCAAATGCTTTGCAGCAGTGGCTGAACTTGAGACTTCTGTCTGAAATCAAGGCTCTGAAATGCAGATAAAGTGGTCTCAGGATGGTAATGGCCCTGGTTCTTAGCAAACAGGAATCCACTTTGGATTGCCATTTACTAAGATTAACCGAAAAAAATTCACAACCACATTCATTAATGATAAATACACATGGAATGAAGTCACTATGGGTGAGCGTCAGCAGAAACCAGAAGAGACACATTCCAAACTTTTAGATATTAGAATTAGCAAAGCATAAAAATTAGTTATGACTTGTTTAGTGAAGTTCAGAAACACAATAATAAATTATCAGGAATGATGAAGCCGAGTAGAAAAATAGAGCTTTTGGATATGAAAAACATAACTGTTGAATAAAAGCCTTGATGGGCTAAACAAACAAACAAAAAAACTAACTAGACTCCACTAAATAGTTACTTAGCAAAGCAGAAGAGAGATCTGCATAACCCCCTCAGGACGCAGCACGGATGGATAAGGAGGTGGGGTACGTTGAAGAGGGTACGAGCCACTGACAATAGAATGAAAAAGTCTGGGATGCCTGGGTGGCTCAGTTGGCTAAGCAGTTGCCTTGGGCTCAGGTCATGATCCCAGCATCTTGGGATCGAGTCCGGCAGTGTGCTCCTTGCTCCGCAGGGAGCCTGCTTCTCCCTCTGCCTGCCTCTCTGCCTGCGTGTGTTCTCTCTCTCTCTCTCTCTCTGCCAAATAAATAAATAAATAAATAATTAAAAAAAAAAAAAGAATGAGAAAGTCTGCGTGTGATCAGTTGGAATCCCAGAGGGACAAATCTGGAGAATGGAGAAAGCGGTGTTTGGAGTAATGAAAGCTCTTTTTTCCAGAAATAATAAGAAACTTAAATCCACAGATAAGGCTCAAAGTAGATTAGGCAGGATAAATAAGACGAGAGCCACGTATAAGCAAATTATAGAAAGCTCAGAACACCAAGAATAAAAAGCAGCTAAAGATAAAACAAATGACCTACACAGGAACAATAATTAGACTAAGAGCTGCCCATTCATCACTAGCAATGGAAGCCAGAAATCAGACGAATGGCATTTTCAAAGCGCAGAGAATGAGACCACCCTTTTACCTTGGATAAGACCATTGAGTTTTGAAGGGTGGTCGTGTTCCCCAGTATTCACGAACTTATGACTTTAGAGGGGTGGGGCCGGGTAAATGGGTGACACCAGCCACATTAAGAAGATTTATTTCCATCTTTCTACATTCCACAACCACTCTGAATCTGCTTCTGATATATAATTTTCATCATCTTCCATGTACGGAGACATTTTCAGATAAATAGAAACAGAGTTTATCACCAGTCAGCCTTTACTAAAAAAAATGTAAAAGTCTGTTCCTCAGGAAGAAGGAAAATGATCTCAGATGAGTGTCTAAGAAGCAACAAGGAATCCTGAGAAATGAAATCACAAAACACATTGCTAAAAATAGAAAAAAAAAAGAAAAGAGGTATGAAAATAACGAATTTGGTAGTTTAAAAAAGGATGGGATGAAACTGGGTAGTAATACCATGGAAGGAACAAATAAAGTGTTTTAAGCTTCTTCTATTGTTTAGATGGGGGATTAAGACACTAACTTCGGATTTGTTAAGTTAGGCATGCATATAAAATGTTAAAAGTGACAGTAAAAGAATAGAAATGCAACAACGAACATGCCAGCTGGGAGAGGGAAACAAATATAATAAGAAACAACAGCACAATTCAATAAAAAGATTCATTTAAAAGGGAAAAAACACAGTGAAAATGTGGAAACAAATCTAGGTATTTTAGAAATATTATTTAGAAAGAAAAACAGCTAAGATGGCCAGTTAAGAGGTAAGTTTGTTTAATCACACGGAGGAAAAAAAAAAATAGGAACCCGGTATCTATGTCTCAGATATTTTTGGAGTTCTAGAATGAACAGCACACAGGTGTTCAAGGTGTGGTCCTTAAAAAGTTAGCTATTTTTTTTACAGAAAAGATGTTATTTACAAGCCTCTCTTCTCTACCCACCTCTGTACTCTGAACAGTTGGAAGCATGGTTTATTTCCATGCGTAATCATAAACACCTTAAATCTGTGGGCTTTAAAGGTCAATGAATGCAGCTAAGTTCCGAGATAACACCAGTTTTTACAGGTACGTGGCCATCTTCGAAAGGCCTGTTTCATGGGCTTTCTTTTTGAAGAACCCAGGTCACCAAAAAAAGTGAAGAGAGAAATACAGTGTTATTTCTATGAAATTTACGCAAATATGTGACACTCCGTATTCAGCAGCGGGTACTTCCCAGGCTGGATCAAGTTACACATAGTTAGCCAAGCCATCTCAGTTTGTAAAGAGGCTTAACATTAAAATGTTCCCTATTTTGTGATCCCCTGTTGTACTTTAAAATCGTTCTTGCCGATTTTTCATTTCTGATGACCCGGTGAAGAGCCTTTGCCAGACACCGACAGCATCAGATCTTAGATGCTTCAAGGCAGCCCCCAAAGCGAACAAAACGGAACACATTCTAAAGGACGATCTACAAGTCAGGTTCTGGGTAATTGTTGGGTAGATGGGAACCCGGCTAGAGGATGCAAAACAGTTTGGATGAGAATGCCAAATATTTTTTTTTTTTTTTAAAGATTTTTTATTTACTTATTTGACAGAGAGATCACAAGTAGGCAGAGAGGCAAGCAGAGAGAGTGAGAGGGAAGCAGGTACCCTGCTGAGCAGAGAGCCCTATGCGGGACTCGATCCCAGGACCCTGAGATCATGACCTGAGCCGAAGGCAGCGGCTTAAACCACTGAGCCACCCAGGCGCCCCCAAATATTTTTTTCTTAAGGGTTGTCCTCCCCACACTATCCCCTTCCTCCCAACACACAGGATTGCTCTGCTGAGACTTCTGAGTGCTGGGGTCAGGTGGAACTGATCAGCAATACAAGTCACGTTAAGTATATTTGTTTACATCCTATTTCCTTCCACAAAGGATTTGAGTATGTTGATAATATGCACTTTTGTCTAAGTTAAAAAATCAGGATCATAGAAACTATGGGAGTGGGAACTAAAGAGTGGGAACATTTGTCAAGGCTGGAGATCCCTAAATTTTGCTGTGCTTTAGAATCACCTGGAGAGCCTCTCAAAATCCTGATGCCCACATGGCACCCCACATCAATTAGTTCAGCCTATGGGGGGGAGGGTAGAGAATAATGGTTTTAAAGCTCCCCAGGTGTTCCTCGGTGCAGTAAAGTTTGGGAACGACTGGCAGAGAAAATATACATGAGCATCACCTGGGAAACCACTGGAAGCACTGAGGCCTGCGCTCCTTTCCTGAACCAGTGTTATCCTAGCCTCCTCCGTTTGCAACTGAGCACTTGGTACTGGGAGCTGGGTAATTTTAAAGCTCCCTGGATGGTAACAATGTGCATTCAGCATAGAGAACCACCGCACTGGGGGGAAGCGGGTAGGTAATTACAAAGGGGACTGATTTCATTTTAAATAGATTCTTTTATGGCTTAAGGCCATAAAATTGGACCTGAGGTGCCTGGTGGCCAAAGTAAATAGAAAAACAATCATTTGAAATAATTCTTGTCTTCTGTATATAAAAGTTTACCAGTTCCTTGGAAGAAAGAAAGCTTTTCTTCAGAGGTCTGAAATGTCTCTTTTTTGAGTCTTCTTCCAGGGGCCATTGAAGGATGTTATGGATCACAGTTTTATAAACACCCCTGTAATAAATGACATATGGAGAGTCTCATGTCGTTTCTAATTGCCGTCCCTGAGGGAAGGCCAAGGATATGACCCAAGAGTGCCAGCGATGCGGGCTGTTAGGGTGGGGGTGTGGGAGCAGATCCATGAAGACAGGATCAGAGGAAGTATGACACACCTCTACAGTTCCTGCGTAATTTCGGCCTCCCCAGAGATAAAGGCTGGGACTGTGTACCTCCAGGATGTAGAAAGGGTGTCCTATGTAAATAGAAATTATAATTCTCGAATAGAAAACTTTAAAAGCAATTACAACCCCCCCTCCCCCCCGGGGCGCCTGGGTGGCTCAGTGGATTAGGCCGCTGCCTTCGGCTCAGGTCATGATCTCAGGGTCCTGGGATCGAGCCCCGCATCGGGCTCTCTGCTCCTCAGGGAGCCTGCTTCCTCCTCTCTCTCTGCCTGCCTCTCTGCCTACTTGTGATCTCTGCCTGTCAAATAAATAAATAAAATCTTAAAAAAAAAATAAATAAAAAATAAAAATAAATAAATAAAAAACAACCCCCCCCCCCCCCCCCCATAAAGGGCACGAAGCTTGACAAAGGCGGGCTGGTGGCTCAGTGGGTTAGGCCGCTGCCTTCGGCTCGGGTGGTGATCTCGGGGTCCTGGGATGGAGTCCCGCGTCGGGCTCTCTGCTCGGCGGGGAGCCTGCTTCCCTCTCTCTCTCTCTGCCTGCCTCTCTGTCTACTTGTGATCTCTCTCTATCAAATAAATAAATAAAATCTTAAAAAAAGTAAATCATGCAGGAGTCACAGACGCCATGAAGAGCGCGTTACCACTGAGGTGTGAGCACAGGTGTGTCTGCCAGAGAAGCTTGTTTATCAAAAGAAAAAGAATTTAGGTCCGAAAATGTGGAAAAACTTTGGCCTGGAAAGAATGAACAGGGAGACCTGTCTTCTGTGCTCCTCCCTAAAGGTTAATTTTTTTTTTTTCTTCCCCGCAGTGGTCTTTTCTGGCATCTAAGTACTGTTGATTTAATGGCGGATCTTTGGTTGACCAGAAGGCTCTGACTAGAGTGCTGACTCCCTGCGGTGGAGTCTTGAAACCCATCATCTGCAGGGCAGATTGTTTTAAGCCACTGTAATGTCTTGGGGAGGCAGAGGAGAATTTAAGTTAGGTTGGGTACATCCATTTTCTTCTGAAAACGATTTAGCTGGGCCTACGGCAGATATTTTAGTAAAGTAGTTGGCAACAGGCATAAGGATACTTATGGATCACGAGTTCTCCCTTCTTACTTGAATTCTGAGAGCACCCTTTTAATCCTAAGTAGGCGTCCAGAGGTTTCCTCTCAAAAGAAAATGGCATGTTCTGCTAAAAAAAAAAAAAAAAAAAAAAAAAGCAAAACACCAAAAAACCCCCAAAACACCAAAAAAAGAAAAACAACCAAAAAAACCAACAACTCGCAACTGCATTTACATCTAAATTTAAGGAAAGGCTTCCTGGAAAAAGTCGAGTGATGAATTTTTCACTTATTTAAAGTAGTCTCTGGCGTTGCTATAAATCTGAAGGATGAAAACGAACTGCTGGCTATGGAGGAAACAGTAGCTGGGACGTGGGAAGAATCCTACGGTGGCTAATACAGACGTCTGAAGGGTTTGCATATGCAGAGGATAACCTTAAACTGGAGTTGGGTATTTCACGTTGCGGCTCACAAATGAGCTGCCTTTTATTCAGAGAACAACGCTGTCTGTTTTCCAGTGGGTGGGTGTGTACCCAGAGCGGGAGCAGTGTTGGTTTTGTGCCCTGTAAGGTTGACACAGGCAGTGGCGACTCGCGGCCACACCGGGGCAGCCTCTTCCCTGCAGGCGGCCGGGTCGGGCAGATCGGCCCCGGGGAGCTGACAGCGTTGCCAAGTCCTGCTGGCTGGGCTTGCCAAGAATTTAAAGGGGTCTAGAAACATCCATGTCTCCCCCTTTAACAATTACGGCGAGCTCAGGGCTCTGGGTAAAAAGACCACAGGGAAGAGGAATGAACTGAGCGGGTTCCCCCCACCTCGGGAAAATGCCTTCAGCCCCCGCGCCCCCCACGCGCCCAAATGCCCAGGCCGCCCCTTCCCCAAAACAGGGAAAGCTGGAAGGGGAGGGTGGGTCAGCTCGGAAGGCCAAGCCCGCACCCGCCCCGCCTCCCCCCGCACCCGCCCCCAGCCCGGGCCGACCCGCCGCGGGGCCCGGCGATCCCCAGAGTGCCGCTCGGCTGGCCGGGGGTGGGGTGGGCGTGGGGGCAGAGCCCCGGCGGCCCGCGGCCCGTGGCCCGCCCCCCAGGCCGGCCTGTGATTGGTTTGGGGGGCGCGTGTGCCCGCCCCGGCGAGGCGGGGAGGGTCCCCTCTGGGCGCCTGGTAGGAGGAGGCGGAGGACTGGGCGGAGAGAGCGGGGGCCGCAGGGAGCGAGCGAGTGGGCGGGCGAGCGGGGTTCCGGAGATCCGAGAGCAGGCTCGGAGAGGGGCGGAGAGCGGCTGCCCGGCGAGCGGGGAGGGAAAGCCCGGCGGGCTCGGCGCCGCCGCCCGCTGCACGGCGCGCTCTCGGGACCGCCAGCCCGCACGGCCCCGCAGCCTTCCGGGAGGAAGCGGCGCAGGCAGCGGTCGGGGCGCGCGCTCCGGCTCCCTCACCTGCCGGCGTCCGGCGGCTCCCCCGGCGGGACGCGCGCAGGCCGGGCGCGGAGGAGGAGAGAAGACCGGCCGCTCGCGCCGCAGCCCAGCCGCCCAGGAGCGCCTAGAAACCCGCGCGGGGCGCCGGCTCCATGGCGACCGGGCTCGGGGAGCCGGTCTACGGACTTTCAGAAGACGAGGTGAGCGGCGTCCCCTTCCCGCCTGGGACTCCCCGGGGAGTTCCTGTCCCGCGCCGGTAGGGGAGTGGGGACTGGGCCGACCCCCGGGGTGCGCGTCCCCTGAGCCTGCGGCGGAACCACAAACGCGGGTGCACCAGGCGGCGGGGACCCGGCTGGAGGCGGGGGGTGCTCGGGCCCATCCTCCCGGCGCTCGCGCCCCCCCTCTCCAGCCCCCAGCGGAGTGCATTGTTTGTAAATAAAGCGGCTCGGCGCCCTTCGAGCCGGGACTCGCTCGGCCGCTTCCCCCCTTTGGGGGGGTGGGAGGAAGGCTCGTGCGCCTCTGCCCCCCTGTTCCCCCTCCTCTCCCAGCCGCGTCTCCCGGGCTGTTGGGCAACTTTCCGCCTCTCGCCCCTGCAGCTTGAGAGTCCATGATGTGTGTCACGTTTGGGTCTCGGCTGGGGGCCCGCGCCGCGCGGGGGAGCCCGGGGCCGCGGAGGAACCAGAATTGTTCTCATCCCCTCCCCCCGGAACTTTCCGGTGATAGTGTCCGCAAGTGCGCCGACGAGTGCCTGCTTCTCCCGGTGGCAGTGGGCAAGACGCTCGAACTGGGTGTGCCTGTCCCTCTGGCTTGCAGAGTCGAAACCAGGAGTGTGGATCTTGGGGTCTTTTGGGGGGGCAGCATGGTGGCAGGTGCTACTGGAAACTTAGAGGAAGCTTGCAGCCCTGCCATTTCCCCCCCCTCCCAACGATTCAAAGCCCGGCACCTCCGGGGTAGGTGGAGGGACAAAAGCTCCATCGATCCCCTTTATTAATAAAGCAAATCAAATAAGCCACGCCCCCAAGGCTGTCGGTTTGAGTGGAAAGAGCTTTGTTTCTACCCTCTCTCCTCGCGGTTTCCCACCCCCCCCCCCCCCCTTGGAAACGATCCCGCTACATCGCTGCTTAGCTCTCTTTCGACCAGCCACGCTCGGCTCTTATTGGTGTGTTGCTCTGCCAAAAAGGGGGGTGGGAGGCCTGTCGCCGGCGCGGGGTGACCGGCAGGGTGGATGGAGCAGGTAGGAGGGGTTTGCCATCTGGCGAGGTGCGCGCTCAGGTCTGGCTCCCCTTTGGAGAGGTGAATTTACAACCCATGAAGCATTACTGAGCAGGGAGGTATTTCCTATCCTGGTTGTGCATTTCATGAAAAGTTGATGCCTGGAAATTCAGGGATTTCTGGCTTTCTCCTTTTCTTCCTCTCCTTTCTTTTCTGGGGTTCTCTCTTTCCCTGGTGTTGGGGGTGGGGTTAGTGGAGACCTGCCCACGTTATGGCTTCTCTCTCTCACCAGCTTGCCTGCTCTGGTATGGGGTGTGTGTGTGTGCGTGCATGCGCGTGCTTTGTAAGTGTGTAATGGAATAGTTATCTTGGGGTGGGGAGAGTGTTTGGGGGTATGACCTTTTTCTTCACAGGGCTAGGTAAGGCTTGCTGTGGTATGTAGTTTATCAGAGAATGATCACAATGCAGATTATGTGTGATTTACGTTTTCGATTATTTTGCCTTGCTGTGTTCGTGTGAAATTCCCTTTTTGGTGCAGTTACCTGGGGATGGGTGAAAAGGATCATTGTGTCTTTCCCCCGGGGGGGTTCTCCTCTCCCAGGTTTCTTTCTCGGGCTCCTTTACCCTTTGAGGAGCTTTCCCTTTCATTCTGTACTTCTCCATTTAATTAGCAACCGTAGATGCCTGGCAGTGAGCTTTTAGAAAGGTGCTGAGATACAGACATTCCTAAACAAAGGGCTTTTGAGGTATTGTGGGGGGAAGACAGCTGCACTTCAGCTCTGGTCTCTCTTATTCTGAATTACTTGATTTTTAACAGTGCAATAAAGAAAAATTTATTAAAAGTGTTTTGGGAAATTCAGCTGGAGAAAGGAGTCCAATGCATGTCCCTGTTGGTTCTTTGTTTACGTATCTAGTGTCCCCATCTACCTAGCATACATCTGGTCTCTCTAGATGAGTGAACTCGGGTCATCTTAACTGGTGTCCCGTGTGGAAGTGAAGGATAGAATATACACAGAATTGGGGTGTGTGTGTGTGTGTGTGTGTGTGTGAATGAGTTCACTCCTATATGTTACTACAGGGATGTTGGGGCTCTGTGGGAGAACAGACATTTTCTTGACTGGGGGATGGCTACGTTGCTGGTACTGTGGGGTTCCCCAGCACGTTGTAACACAAAAGAGAAGTCGCATCTGTTGTCTTTTTTCAGCTTCTCCTCCCAGTGAAAAAAATAAGGCAGGGCTGTTTTGATGACTTCACATTTCTCTGGTATTTGCTTTTTATGGGAGGTTTCGCACCGTCAGGTTAGCCTTTGGAAAATCAGAGAATACCTTCGTAGAATATTAACAAATTGTTGAATTTGCACCGCTTGTTTTGTCCCCCTGAATTAGTCAGCATAAGAAAACAAATGAAAGATCTTAACAGACTCTTAGGCAGCCCAGCTGATGAAACCGATGGCCAGGGTTGGTTTTCCAAGGCGTGTTCTTCCCCCCCCCCCCCCGCCCCCGCCCCCCGTCCCCCGTCACAGCGTTTTAAAATATGAGTGCACTGCAGTTCACACCTTGGTGTTCTGTGGAATATCACACCTGAAGATACTTTGATGGCTACGTTAGAGTTATATACATCTCTTAGCAAAATAGGTGTCCATACCGAGCTCATTAAGTTAGTTTGTATTTTCATTGGAAGTTGATGGAAAGCATTGTGTGTTTGGGGTGCACTTAGTTTCCTATCCCATTTCAGAAAGATTTCTTTTGCTCTGAATACTGCTGGCATTGCAGTGGGATGCTGAGACAGGACCTTGCTGCCAGGTCTCTCTGGCTTACAGAATGAAAGGGGTTAAATATGGGCTTTGCTTGTGTGAGTGGGTGGATTGTTTATTTTTTGTGTCTTTCCGGCTGAGGTTCCTCCAGGAGGTAGAGTTCATATTTACTGATGTAAATCAGGTCACCTTAGGGAAACCAAATTTGAAATTGCCATCCAATGAAGGACTTTGGTGTTAGAGAGATGAACAAATTAGCAAAACTTGGGATGCAGGGCCCAGCATCAGATTCAGTTTGGAATCAGAACAGTTGGATTAGTTGCCGCATCTGGCTTGGTTCCTTGGCAGTTTTTTGTTTTGCTTTTTGTTTTTATTTATTTTATTTTTTTGGCAATCTGCGGCACATTTTGGCAGTTTCCTTGGGAATGTTACTGTTAACCTCTTGAAGTCTTTGATGACAAGGTCTTAAAAAGGTATCCTTTATTGAAAAGATTCTGGGTAAAATAAAAACTGATGGCTGAACGACAGCTTTCTTATTAGATGTGGCATTTTTGGGGTGGTTATAGTGAGGCAGATGGCACAGGAATGAAGGCCAGGCTGACGTGGGATAGTACTTTGACACCCTCCCTCTGTGTTTTCTACAAACACGAATACTTGATTAATGTTTCATATTGCCTACTCTGCACCTACCATTGTGTTAAGGCTTTATGTACTTGTGGTCTCATTTATCCTCAGGAGCCCCCCGCCCCCCACTTAAGGGGTGCTGAGATTTACAGATGAACACTGGAGGCTCAGAGATGTTAGGTGACCTGCATAAGGACACACAGGAAATTACAGAGTCAGGATTTGAACTCCATCCTTTTGATAGCACAGCCCTAGTTTTTTTTTTTTTTTAGCATTCTTCCTCTCTTCCAAGTTCTTGAAAGATTTTCATTGCTAGGTTGTTGAGGTTGATTTGTAGTGGAGATAAACGTCAGAAGTGGTAAACAGAAGACTCCTAGGTCCGAATTGACCAGGAGGCTTGCTTGGTGTTTTAAAGCTTGGGAATTTTTGCAGAAAATGGCAAAAATCTAACCTCATTGGGGCTCCATTCTCACGTGGAGAATGTGATTTGCCAGCATCCTCACTACTCCTTACTGTTTTAGGATTCCTTATATTCCTACAGGTGGTTTAACCATTGGCATAGGTATATTTTTTCTTGAAGATGCTGTCAACTTGAAGATGCCATATATTATGTACTGCTAAGACAAAAAAACTTGGTGTTATACTGTGATACACCATTAATTTTATGAAGTATCCTTATTTTAGGATGTTTTAGAATTCCTGACTCTCATTAGAAACCTGGGATAATGGGGCACCTGGGTGGCTCAGTGGGTTAAGCCTCTGCCTTAGGTTCAGGTCACAAGTCACAATCTCTGGGGCTCTGTGCTCAGCAGGAAGCCTGCTCCTGCCCCCCCCCCCCCCCCCCCCCCCCCGTCAAATAAATAAATACATTTTTAAAAAACAAAACCAAACCTGGGGTAACCCTGCGGTCAGTTTCAGTAGGTTCCTCATTCAATGCTTTCAGGTCAGTTGCTGGTCAGATTTCTGCCTTTCTGTTTCTGAGAAAAGAGGTCGCATCAGGGAAATGCTCTCCTGGCATTGGCAGAGAAGAAACAGGGAGCCTACAAGCTAGGCCGCCTGAATAGCCATCTGTAAGTAATTCAGAGTGGGCGTTCATTTTTAAAAAAGTGGTCTGTGTTTTCAGGAGATTCCTTGAAACCCTGCATGCCATGCCATCTTTGCAGCTGGGGTAGACGATCACAAAGATTGGTTTTGGAAATTAGGTTGAATATTGTCTGGACTAAAGGTGGAGGCTGAACTGCAGTTCTGCAGAGGGAGAGAGAAAACTTTCCCATTTGTCCCAAGTCCAGATGCGTGAGTCAAGCCCAGCCGTGCCGGCCGGTGTGCTTTCCGCCTGGGACACGAGCGTATTGGAGTTATAGCCTGCATCGTGATTGCTGACATGTAAGAAAAACCCTAAAAGGACCTAGGTTTTATTGTGACATTTAAAAGCAACTTTATAAAACCGGCAAATATAACGTATTGTCTTAAAGATCTACTCTCATTAGGTTTTTATTTTCTTAAAGGGTTGTGCAGTCTTTGTAGAAACTGACATTTTAATTTATATTCCATTTAAGTCAGAAGGCTTTAAATGATCTCGTTCCTGAAAAGCAGTTTCCCTAACTTAAGGAACAAAAATAGTTTTGTTCAAAGGACTGTGGCAAAATGGGAATCACCAGGCCACGGTTTCTTTCCGTAGCAGAACACGGTTGAAAGAGAAGTGGTTGAGTGGTACCTGGGTGTCTCCGCAGTGCAGCGAGGAGCCGCATCTCAGGATACTTCCTTGTAAAGGTTTCATGATACTGAATCATGAGTATGTCTGTTGTGTATTTGGAAGACCTCTCCAGGAAGAAAGCCCTGACGTTAGAGGCTGGTGTCACACATCATGGCGCCCGCGCTCTGGAGTTGCTGTGAAATGGCTTGTGCGCTCACTGTGAGGGAAGAGACGTTGTGCTCTTCGCTGGTTTACTTGTCGCCTGTGTCCTGTGGTTACTGAAACAGCATAGAAGTGCAGTAGTGTGTGACCCGTGAAAGAAATCAGTTTGTCTTTGACAGAGTGAGATCTTCTTCAGATTTTTGAGTTAGAAGGTCTATTTGAACAGAAGTTATTGGTGTCCTTGAAATCTGGGTCCTAGATGAATAGCAGTAAAATGAGATTTTTACCTTAAGAGTTTTCAGGTGTTTTTGGTGTTGTAGGTCTGTGGAGTGATTTTGGCTGAGTGATCTATTTGCTGGCAATACAGCAAACTATACTCTTGACAAATCCATATGAAAGAGGGTCAAAATAATATATGAGTAATTTCGAAAGTGAGTATTAGAACAGCAGGATTGGGGAAGGCTGTGAGAAGGGCGCCCAGATGTTACTTTCTGTTTTTGTTCTGTTTCTCTTTCAGGTCAGCATGTAAACAGATACATCTCGCTTTCTGACTATAGGTGGCAATGTTTGTACTGTTTCATGATGCCACTCCTGGTTGGGAGTTGCCTCTTGGTGGAATATAGAAATGAGAGCCGAATTGAGATGAAGATAAAGAAACTAGATATAGAGACCAATATTTTCCTACAAACTAAAAAAAAAATTGTTTAGGTAAAAACACTGCAGGTGATTGTCAATGTGAGCAGTATTAAGAAACATCCTTTATCCAGACCATACTAAATCTGGAAGAGGAACGGGCATTTGGATCTGTGGGGAACCCCCCCCCCCGAAGCGTGCACAGAGAAAAGTCCCTTTGAGAACCCCGGTCATGTCCTTTGTTCTCGGGTGCGTAGGGTCTTCTAAAAAAATGCTAGTTCTGTACGGACTGTTCTGGAATTGTTGGCATTGACTTTGAGGAGGAACTAATAATTATCACCACTCCTGAGTATTTCATTGCTGGAGAACTTCTTGATTCCTGAGGTAAGACTGTGGCTCGGGTTCAAGCAGAGAGAAAACCAGCAGTGTAAAGATCTGGGACACGCATTTCATGAATACATAGGACCTCGTTAGAGTTGCAGTGATTTGTTCTGAACCTGAGTGGCCTGAATGCGGCTATTCTTGTAACACCTTTAGGTGAGGAAAGCTGTGTTCCATTAGTACATCTGGGGTAACTAGCTTAAATTTGACCCTCTAGTCGGCTTTTTGTCCCTGACTCTAGAGTCCTGTAGTGATTCAGAACTTGCCAAGTTTAATGGTGAGACTCTCCCCTGTCATCGAATTCAGTGTTGGGTGACTTCTTGGCAGGCAGGCATCCACTGAGAGATTTCGTATTTTTATACCTCCTTTCACCAAAGGGGCCATTGAAAAGTGACTTTGTTTTTTTTTTTTTTTTTAAGAAATTTTTTAAAAAAGATTTTATTTATTTGAAAGAGGGAGACAGCACAAGTGGTGGTGGGGGGGCAAGGCTCCCCGCTGGGCAGGGAGCCCTGTATGGACTTGATGGGGGCCTCGATCCTAGGACCCCGAGATCATGACCTGAACTGAAACCAGGTGTAGATGCTTAACCTACTGAGCCATCCAGATGCCTGAAAAGTGACTTTTAGTGACCCGCCGCGATGTGAAATCCAACATGGAACTTCAAGGGCTCGTAGGGATGGTGGTCGAATGAAGGGGATGGCCTAGCAGTGGCTGGTGAGGGTCATGTCCCATCACCTGCGGTGTGTTCGTGCTCCCGTGGACAGAGGCTTTCCGGCACACCGGGGTGAAGTTTGGATGGATTGCATGAGTGGCTCAGGCACATGTCCGCCGCCAGTCTGCTGGACGGGGGCCGTGTGCTCTTTCTACCTCTGCGAGGGACTGGCGACCTCCAGGGGACCCTGGGTTGCTGCGACAAGGGCAGAGTTGTGCCCGGGAGTCTTGGTCTGGCCTGTTATCCTGGTTTGCACTTTCCCGCTGCATTTGAGGCCTGGCTCTTCTCGTTCTCCATGGACACAGCTGCGGATCGGGCTCTGCAGTGCGCCTTCTAGTGCCCACTGGGAGGCCTGACTTTGCAGCCGGTGAAGCCCTCACGGCGGGAGAGCATTGCCGGGCATGGCCCCTGGGAACGTGGCCAGCACCTTGGTATCTGGTGGGAAGTCCCACCGAACCACCTCTGGAACATCTGTTATGAATTAGTGTCTCGGAATGCAGACTTAGTTCAGTGATCTACAGGATTTCGAACGTCCCACGGATGTTTTGGCAACTGTGTTAGAAATCCCGGGCACGAGGACTCTGGTGGAGACAGGCTTGGGTCAGAGGTGACGGAGAAGGTGAAGATCCTCTCTTGATTTCTTTTCCTTTTTAAACGAAGATGTTTGTTGAATGGGTTAGTTTTACTTACACGTGTATGTCTTGTTTTTTTAAATACTGGAAGTTATTTTGGTCTGTTGTCCTTCCTCCCCCACCTTACACCGCCACGCCCCAAAACAAGAGCCCGAGCTGTTTAGAGAATTGGCTTATTAGTAAGTTCTCGGTGTGGATCTCACAGAGCTGAAAGCTCCGCACACACTCAGATCTGCCGACTACTTTCAGAACCTGAGTCTGTTGAAAACTCGCGCTCCCCCCCACCCCAGTCTCCTGGGTTTTTTTTTCCCCCTCTCTCTCAGTTAATAAGTGATTCATCTTCGGGTGTTAGTCTAGTGCCAACTTCATCTTTGGCAGTTTGGGTTGGAAAGGGGAAGGAGTGTGAGGTTTAAAGAAAAAGCAAAACTGAGAATCCGTTTGCTGCCTTTTATCCTCCTCCAGTTCCCTTTGTGCTTGGTGGCTGGGGTGTGATAATTGGATGCAAGCAGAACGGCAGGCAGGTCGCTTCTAAACTTTGAACCGGCTGTACGTCCTCCCCATCCGTTAGTAACTCTAGAGGATGAATGCATGTGGCCCTTGGCTTAAGCTCTGGAGGGAGCTGAACCCCGTGTTGATATTGGAGTTCCAGAGTGTGTTGATACTGACAATTGAGAAATTGGTATGTGCCATGCCGTCTGCCTTTGGAAGAGATGTCTTCATTTCACTGGCTGTTACTAGTGAGAGAAAACACTTTGGGCTTGGGCTGAGAGCTTTTCCTTTCTTCTCTGAGAAGTGAGGTAGAGAAGAGCATCCTGCTGTCATGGGAGTGGCTGGCCATGGCGCAGGGGAGGTATTGGAAAGTATTCAATAAAGTGGAGAGTTCACTCATCTAACTGGAAAAGTAGGTACAAAATAGTGGGCGCAGTACAGTCTCATTGTGGTTAAAAGTATTTATGCATATGGGACACCTGGGTGGCTCAGTTGGTTAAGCGTCTGCCTTTGGCTTAGGTCATGATCTCAGGGTCCTGGGATCCAGCCCCACATTGGACTCCCTGCTCAGCTGAGAGCCTGCTTCTCCCTTTCCCTCTGCCTACCACTCTCTGCCTACTCGTGCTCTCTGTCAAAGAAATAAAAATTTAAAAAAGGACGTATGCATTGGGAAAAATGACTGGGGATGTATCCCAGGATGTCGATGGTGGCTATCTTTGAGCAAAGGGATTTCAGCTGATTTTCATGGCCTTTTTATATTTTTTCTTAGATTTTTCTACAGGGGAGTTTTTCTTAATACAAAAATAAGTTTCAAAGTGAGATAGAAAGAAACCTCCCAAATGCTTGAAGCACTTCAGGCTCTGGGTAAAAATGAGAGCACTTGCTCAGAACAAATACTGATGGTTTGTGTTCAGTTGAACATATGTTCATCGAGGGCCTGCTGTGTGCTCTGTATTTAAGGATGTCAAGGTCAAGGTTGCGCATTACCGCTCTTGCTTTTGAGAAGCTCCCTGCCAAGGTGGGAAGCCCAGGGGTAGGTAAAGGGTGGGACATTTTTCAAAGTGACCAGGAAATGAGACTTTTTTCATTTGTAGCTTGTAGAACAGGTTTGGTTTTCTCCACCATGGACATTTGTATTTTCATACTGGAATTTGTATTTTCATCCTTCTGTGCACTACAGGTGCAGAGAAGTAATTTAAATCTTCAGCGGCGTTTTGTGTTCTCTGGAATTTTTGGTGTGCAGTATAAAAACCAAACTGAAATCTGTTTCTCTTCTTGTTAATTGGGTTTTGCCCGAGTGTCTCGGTGGTGCAGCACTGAGTGGTTTTCAATGTCAGAACGGTACTAGTGCGCCGGCTGCGTCATCTCTGCAAATATCTCGGGGTCTGCAAGCTGCTGGGAGCAGGCTTGGAGTGTCCATCCAGTATCCGTAGGCCCGAGTACGTTTCGTGGTGGTCCCTTCCCGAACCAAAGGGTGCAGTTGACCTGCGACGCCTATGCGTCATTTGACACTTGTCTCTCTGTCCCCACCCCCACCTGCCCGCTGCTTTTAATATTTCCGCCATAAGGATGCAACTGACAGCTGATCTGTGTCCCGAGTTACAGCCTACAGAACCGGGGTGCCTGAGTCGGCCAGTCTCAGTTTGTGTATTTCAGCAGCCTGTGTGTCACTGTAGATTATTGATAGTTGTCATGGAGGTGAACGTTCTCTCTCCCGCCGTTTTGTGTCTGTTAAGTGCCCACCTGGACGGTAAGGACATGTGCCAGTTCAGTGATGTCACTGAGGAAGCAAGTTCCAATCTTCACTCCGCTGTCTAAAGTCTAGTCCTTTTCAGAGCCCTGTGGGTCCTAGGGGCGCTGCCCGTGGCAGCCAGAGCTGTGTTCTTTTTCCCAACTTGTAGAGCAAGGGGAATGGCTTCCTGTGTCTTTCTTTGGAGAGTAAAGAAATTTCATTCCCAGAGACCCAGGCAATCTCTTGTGTCGCACTGGCCATGGAAGCTTCCATCTGCTTATCTCAACTAGCTAATGGTGAGGAGGGGATGGAATAACTTTTAGTTTTCTAAGGTTCTACCCCTCGAGCTGAGGGGAAGTCCATGATGACCTTACAGCCCACCAGCTGGGTAATTCACCCACCTTCAGAAATGCCCGTGGCGCTGTGAGAGCCCATGCTCCCTTTCTCTAGGGAGGCAACCCCAATACTCATTTAAGTATTGCACAGATCTCTGGGTGAATCACTGTCTGTCCCTTCTCTTAGTGACTTATGGCTGAGTAGGTTTGGTCCCCCAAACATCCACCCACAACGGTGAAGACAGAGTAGGATGCTGCAGTAAACCTCCCCCTTGGGAGGGGGGAAAAATGAGAAAACAGCGTGGCCGCCGGAGGATCAGGACTGGCCTGGAGTTCCTGGCTTGGTCAGGTGGTCTGGCGGCTTCGGGCCCTGCTGGGTTCCGCCCAGTGTGAGACCCTCGCGTGGTCCGTGTCCTCTGCAGCTGCACCTGCTGGGGGCGGGCACCTGTTTGGTGTGAGTGTGGGGCGTTAGGGATGTGTGTCTGGGGGTTGAACAGCCACGGGTTAGTGTCATCTGACCTGAGTGTTGCTCCTGGGAGAACTTTGCATCTGGTTTGTTTGCTTCTAATCAAGTCCTTGGGCTGGTAAGAACAGCTAGTGACCTTTTCTAGATGAGGGCCTTGGTTCTGGGAATTTCTGTGTCTTAGTGTCTGGTCTCTGTGCCCTGTTCGTTCCCTGTTCCTTCCCAGGGCTTCTGCCTCAAGGCAATTTGAAAGGAGCCTGGAAGGAAGAGACGCACAGGTCAGGTGTGGCGGCCAACCGGGCCCTTGAACCCACTCTGCCTCTGCTCTGCCTCTTCGGAAAGACCAGCTTCCCTGGACTGGGACTGTGGGACCCACAGGACCCTCTGCCTGCCCCCTGACTCGGCCATTTCAGTTTGATGTATAGCCCTTTGTAGACAAAATCTGTTCTGGTTAGGGCTCCTGACCGCAAGCGACAGTGACCGGTCCCGATGAAGTTAAGCAGAAAGGGATTTATCAAGGCATTTTGGATAGCGCAGAAGTACCTGTCAAGCTGGAGACCCAGGCTTGACTAGTAACAGTCCTGGGCCAAGGAATGCTTTGCACCCCACATCACCTCCAGAGAATGCTGGCTCCCTGCCGCCTAATGCGGCCCGTGACCAGGTTCCTCCTGTCTCTGGATGCTGTGCGGTGGCCTGCCCCCCTGCTGGGATGCGGTGGCTCTCCTCTGCTTACCCGTGTCGGGGCCTCGCAACCACTCAGGCTCAGTGATGCAAGAGAAGGACTCAAAAGACCCAGAAATGGTTCTACTCACTGTTACGGTCTCTTACAGTAATAGGATATGGAGCAAAATCCACAGGGAAAGCTGCGTGCACAGGGGTCCGGAGGAAGCTGGGTGCTGCGCTCCCGGGAGGCCTCTCCCAACGGCACATGCAGGATGGGCAGAGCTCCTCTGGCGGCGGTGGTTGCGACAGCGTGCGTGTGGTGTTGTCCACCGGGGAATCTCCACACTCCAGGCCCAGGGATTTTATCTGGTTGAGGGGGGCTCCCCTGTAAGCACCCTGTCTGCACGCCCTACCGTTCCTGCCTCCGGGAAGGAGAGTCAGTGTTCCTTGTGGACCACGTGCTTGGCACAGTCCCGGTGCAGCGGGGCATGCTGCTCATTTAGGGGACATTTTTTATCTGTGGAGGGAACCATTGCCCATTCGAGTTCCCAGACCCCAGCCGAGGGTATTCTTGAAAGCAGGAGCAGTCTCGGGCAGCCGTGTGGCTTCTGTCCTGCAGCCCGCCTCTTGGAGGCCTAGCCGAGCCTCTGTCACGGTGCTGCCCGGGGAGCGGAGCGAGGGCTCTGCCCCTCCCTTCTGAAATTCTCGGTGTCCGTCCTGGGAGGTGGGCCTGGCCTCCCAGCAGAAGTCGCACTGTGGAGGCTCCCCAGACATAGGAATTGTTTTTAGGTGCTGGCCAGCGCCTCCCCAAAAGAAGACCCCGCTAAGCACGCCTTGGGCCCATTATAAACGTTAAAGGGGCTTGCAGTAGTGAGGCCATGCAGTGTGTGCTGAGCCGTGGACGTCCCTGCGTCAGGGAGAGGCTGTGACATGTTTCTGTGTCCTTGAGGGGAGCTGAGTCATCCGTGTCACCCCCCCTGTCCCAGTGCTGTAGGGGTGCAGACACTCTCCAGGGACTTACAGTATAATAGGGGGTATGATAGGGATTGAACTGCGCCCACATGAGATGTTGCCAGCCACTTGAGGTTTGGAGACAATATTCCAGATGGGGGAAGAGCAACCACAAAGGCCCCAAGATGAAGATGAGCTGGAGGAACAGGAGGAGAACCGGAGTGGCTGGAGCTTGAAGGGGGGCTAGCAGGCAGTGGGGCCAAAGAGGGGCCCCAGTGACAGATCGGGAATGGCCTTGACGGCCGCTGTGGAGGGCTGGGGTTTTCTCCGTGTAGGGGGAATCCATTGGAAGGTTTCTGGCAGGGGAGTAGCAGGATCTGATTTGTGACTTGAAGGGGCTCTGGGGAAGGGGTTGTTGGGGGCAGGATAGGAATGAAAGCAGGGAGGCCAGTCAGGAAAGTGGGGTACTGGTCGGTGAGGAGGTGTGCCAAGCTGGGATTCTGGCGGGTCTTGGCAGGAGGAGGTGGAATGGATGGACTGTGCATAGGTTGGGGAGGAATTGTCTGGAACTTAACAGTTCCAGAGACAGGACCTAGGATTTTGGTGTGAGCAGTTAGGTGGAATGTCCGTTCCTGGGAGGAAGAGTAGAAAGAACAAGATTGGGGGGAATCTGGAGATCAAAAGGTCCGTGTCGAGGGTAAAAGTAATACACCTGCGAAGCATCGGCAAGATCCCAGCAGGCAGGTGGATGTGAGTGTCTAGAGCCAGCGGAGATGGGACGTTGGGGCCTTTGGTGGCTGGTTGACACTTGAGACCTGGGACTCTGGAAGGTGAGGACTCCAGTGGCGGAGCTGGGCAGGCCCTGGGCGAGGAGGTGGCTGCTGGGATGGGATTGGCCAGTGCTCCTGGGGCCGGGAAGCCTGGGGGGGCTGCCTTGGGGTGGGCAGAAATGGATGCCCTGGGGAGGAGAGCAGACGCATGGGGACTAGAGGCTGCCCCTTTGGAGGAATTTTGCTCTGAACACAGGGGGAGACCTGTGGCTGCCTGAAAGCAAGGAATGGGTCCTGGAGGATGTTTTCTGAAGTTAGGAGACCCCAGAGTGTATTTGTGTGTGGAGGGGGAGAAACTGGTGCAGTGAGGAGGTCTGCCTGCGCGGAGAGCTTGGTGTGATCGCTGCTGTGGGGTTCCTGGGCCTGCATTCGGAACCATCTCTGGTTGTGTTGGCATCGCTGACCCTTCAGCTGCCTCAGGCCAAGGAGGTAGAAGCACTGATGCCTTGGTGCTGACCTTCTCCTGCCCGGCGGAGGCAGGCGATGTGAGTATGAGTTGGCCTACAGTGGGGAAGGCGCGGAGCACGGAGTCAGCACCAGACATGGCGGAGCTGGCCTGGCTGTGCTGGGCTCTGGGAACCCGCCTGGTGGCAGCCAGTGCCACGGGACGCACGCCTACTTCATGCCTTGTGAGTGAGATCACAACCCCGAACTGAAAGTCTGCACAGAGGAGAATTGAGGTTTTTTTTTGTTTGTTTTTTGTTTTTTTTAAAGATTTTATTTTATTTGACAGACGGAGATCACAGAGAGACAGGCAGGGAGAGAAGGGGAAGCAGGTGCCCCACTGAGCAGAGAGCCCGATGTGGGGCTTGATCCCAAGACCCTGGGACCATGACCTGAGCCGAAGGCAGAGGCTTTAACCCATTGAGCCACCCAGGCGCCCGAGAATTGAGTTTTTTCACCTTTCAAATGGAATGTCAGGCTTGGGAATTACCATTCTAATTCATGGTGGGTAGCCACCTAGTGTCCTCTCCCTTCTCTCTTTCCCTTCTCTTGCCCATTGCCCTGACTCTTTGAAGTGCTTTTATAGGCTTATATTTTATATCTTTTTAAAAAAAATTTTTTTAAAAATTTTATTTCTTTGACAGAGAGAGAGAGAGAGATCACAAGGAGGCAGAGAAGCAGGCAGAGAGAGGGGGAAGCAGGCTCCCCGCTGAGCAGAGAGCCCGATGCGGGGCTCGATCCCAGGATTCTGGGATCATGACCTGAGCCGAAGGCAGAGGCTTTAACCCACTGAGCCACCCAGGCGCCCCTATATTTTATATCTTTAAAGCAACTTCAGTCTTGTTAGAATGAAGCTGGTCTTAATACCCAAAAAGGTTAACAATTGCAGAAAGGGACGGGAATGCGCACTCACGGATGGCTTCATGGATAGAATGAGGTGGGTTGGCAAGTCCAAGTTCCATGATGTCCCTGTTGAAGGAGCAACTACTCGGTTTTATTATTGTGATTTTAACTCCCAGGCAACAAGGACCGTGCCCTTCTCTGCCAGGCAGCCTGAATTCTGGTTTGCAAAATGGCATTTCAAGCAGGTGCTCTGGTGTGGACAGTGACAGTTCCAACCGTTTCTTTGCCCTTTTAAGAATCTGTGGAAAATGAAACCCAGGTGTGTCAGAGGATCAAAGGCGAGTCGAGTCTTGCCTTTCTGTAGAATGTATTTGCTTTTCTTGGGGGCTTGGAGAGGCAAGAGGTCTGCCTTTTCAGTTAGAATTTTGCTCTTACCTATCCCTGCTGCCCAAATTCTAGGTAATGGCATAGACAGGGAAAAAGGGATAATCTCTATGGTGTGAACAACCTGGGATTCAAAAAAGACCTTAAAAATGAATTTTTGGGAGGGGGTACCAGCTGATCTGATGAGATGGTCTGCTCTGTGAGTGTTGGGCTGGAGTGAACACCTCCTGGGCTTTGATGTTGTAGGTGGAGGCAGGTAGCCTGCGGCTCCGGCTCCCTGCAGGTGTCTGATCTGTTTAAGACCTGCCTACACACAGCCATTGCCCGTGGTGGGCTGTGAAGGAGCAGAAACAACTTTACAGGATGTTGCTTTTTGGTCTGGGGTGTGAAGATGGGTGGAAAACCTAGCTAGGGTGTCCAGCTTCACACACTGAGCTTCTGAGCTGAGTTTTAAGACTTTTTTTTTTAAATTTGACAGAGACACAATGAGAGAGGAAACACAAGCAGGGGGAGTGGGAGAGGGAGAAGCATGTTCCCTGCGTAGCAGGGAGCCCGAAGTGGGCCTCGATCCCAGGACCTTGGGACCATAACCTGAGCCGAAGGCAGATGCTTAGTGACTGAGCCCCCCAGGCAACCCCTGAGCTGAGTTTTAGATGCAAATAAGCAAGCAGCTAAAATTTGAGCACTTTCCGCATGCTTCATGCTGATGCTAAGATCTTACGAAAACGACCTCCTTTAATCATCCCATCAGCTCTTTGAGGCGTGTCCTCCTAGCTCCGTCCTCCTGGGGTTGGGGCGAGAAACTGAGGCACGGAGATGTTAATGGACTTGCTCAGAGCATTACAGAGCTAGTAACTGGCAGAACCAGGACTTGAATCGGGCAGCCTGGCCCCCAGGACCGTGGATGGAACCACCACGCCCTGGGGTCTCACGCGGTTTTTCACGGAGGGGGCAGAGGGCACTAGCAGGGGCCCTGGTGGCAGGATCGAAAGGCAAAGAGCTCGAAGTGGCTGTGTGTGGACAGCCTGTGGACCTGGTTGAGGAACTGGGTCCCCATTCGCGGAGATACTTTGGGAAACTGGTGTCAGTTTGGGCTTTTCAGGTGCTCACCGTGCAGCAAGGGGAGAGTGGATGTGAGGTGAGTGACGGCAGGCCATCATGCAGCCGGCCTGGGAGAGAGGGTGGAGATGACAGTGGGAAGCAGCAAGGGTATAAAGGCAGGAGGGGTTTAGGACTCAGGTGGCGTTGGATTGATGACTGGTTGATCAGCTGAGAGAAAGGAAGGACTCTAATCACCCACGTTGCCTGTTTCCTGGGCCACATGATGGTAGGAAGGGAGAAACTTACATTTATTTTTTTAAAATTACCATTATTTCTTAAAAGATTTATTTAGAGCGTGGACGTGAGTGGAGGGAGGGACAGAGAGAGAGGGAGAATCCCTGAGCATATTCCCCATGGAGCATAGAGCCCGATGTGGGGCTCAATCCCAGGATCCTGAGATCATGACCTGAGCCGAAGAAATCAAGAGGTGGCCGCTGAACTGAGCCCCCCAGGTGCCCTGAAAGTTGCATCTATTAAATACCTAAATACAAGGGTTCTAAATCAGGGGCACGCCCCTTCCAGCATTTGGCAGTGCCTAGAGAAATTTTTGGTTGTCACAACTTGAGAGGTACTGCTGGCCTCTGGTGGGTTAGAGGGAGGGGATACTGTTAAACATCCTACAAGGCACAGGGCATGCGCCCAAGGAAGAAACACCTGGCCCCGAATGCCAGGAGGGTCAAGGTTGAGCAGTCCTACTCCAGTATATGCCAGTTTTACATAGCTTGATAGCCTACCCCGTGAACCAATCGTGAGACATTATCAATCCCGTCTTTCACATTTTTCCAATGAGAAATCGGAGGGGAGCAGGGCCAAAGCCAGGGAGCTAGTAAGTGCCAGAGTCGGAATTGAACCCATGTCGGAATCCAGACATGCCTTCTCAGTTCTCCTGCTGCTCTTACTCCTCACATGGCTGCAGAGGAAGAGGCTCGTGGGACCCAGGGGTTCTTTTTCTGTAACGCTGGCTCCAGACTGGAGGAGGCAGGAAGGAAGATGGTTATTTATACTCAGTTCTGCATAGGATCGAAGAGCTCTGCGTCTTCTGATCCTGAAGGTCTTACAGTGAGGATTTCGCAGAAATACGATCATTTAGAAATACGATCATTTAGACGTTGGCTTCCCCCTGCAGGTCTAAATATGGGAACACATACTATCTTCCTTTAAAAATACTGCTGTTAATTCATGGCAAGATAAAAATGCAGAAATTTTAATTTCCAAGTCCTGTTTATTCCTTGTGCATATGAAGTGTTGCAGGCCCTTTATGTAAATTACTTTTACATAAAAAGTAATTTAATTACTAAGAATCCCTTTGGGAAAGGATAACACGAAGAGGGGAATTTGGAAGATCCTACAGGACTGCTTGGGATTTAGAGCTAAATGTAAAAATACATTGATTGGCCAGAGGTGAGGAGCCCTTCTGAGAATCCCCTAGGGTGGTCTCGAGTGACCCCACGGCTTTTGGCAGCTCAGGATGCACTTGCTCACGCTCGAATGGGGCTCCTGGTTATCATCGAGCTCCTGGGCGGGTTTTGGATGTGTCCGCAGCCTTCCCTGATAGCTCTGAACATTAGAGCTTTGAGATCAAGTTTTCACATTTGAACTGTCCTTGATAACCTATTCTTGATATTTTCAGGGTTCTATGTTTTAAGATCCGGTCTTGGATGGCGATGTGAGGGAGGCCGCCACACTGACACTGGGGTGGGAACTTACAGGCAGGATTTGTCTGTTTGGAACAGCCTTTGTGTTGTATTGTCTCATTTTTTTTGCTGGCCACACGGTGTCCTGGTGCTTGGGCTGCTGGGGCCATTTGGTGAGGGTGAAGTTTGTCCTTACCCCCGTTGGATCTGTTGTGCTGAACCAGATGGGGCTCTTCAGCCCACGTTTTGGGGGAGTCCTCTTCTGCGAGAGTTGGTGCTTAGGGAGGACTGGAGGGCGATCCCCTCACAGAGTTCGGCAAACCAACAGCAGAGCCGCAGACTATGTTGGGAGAGTTCTTGTTCTCATCCTGGCACGGATGCATACAAAGGCAGGGTGAAAATGAGACAAGGAGGACCTAAAAGTTCCCTGTGGCTGCCGTCTCGGTGTTCGTGGCTGCTAGCCTGTTTTACACCACATGAGCATTGAACCTGTGTCGTTTCTGCTGTTTTCAGATCCCTTGTTTAGGTTCACAAGCATAACCCAAAAGGAGTAATAGGAAGTTTTGATAAACTGAAGGCATGATCAGTGAAAAGACCTCTTGTAAATATGTGTCAGTATTGAGGCCTAACCGTCAAAATAACAACATAACGTTTATTCACTATGCTAATGTTTCTGTAACTCAGTGCTTAACTGATGGGGCTGAGCTCTTTTCTGCCCCAAGATTTCCCAGTGAGGAAGACCTTATTCTGTATTGCTTGTTTGGGGAAGAACAGTGAATCGCATTTCCTTTTTTGGGGGTGCAGATCATAGGCATCGTGAGGTAGAGCTCCTTTAGAAGGAGAACACGAGTGAGACTCCATGTGTTGCTTGAAATTATTTTTTTATTATGTGTCTTGAAGTGTGTCTAAACATAAAAGGAATAAACACGTTTATAGTGCACGTATCACCATAATGATCACCAAGACCAATGTGCAGTCTCATTACAAATCTAATTCCCAGCCTCACTCCGTTGAACCATGATGTTAATGTGACAGCTGATGCTGTTTTACTAAAAGCACAGCTGTTGTATCTGTGCTCAGGAAGTGTACTGGCAGCTAGGACAGGTTTTCCTTTCCTGACCTATCATGTGTGGGGACTTGGAGTGGGGGGGGGGGTCGTCATTTAGTTCTGTTTTCCTTCTGTTATTCAGACTTTTACTGTATCATGTGCTAAGCATGAAGGCCTCTTTGACTTCAGGTCTTGTTAGCTGGAGACTCAGCAGAAGTTCTGCTTCCATCTTGAATGAACAGAAGTGCCAGTGGAAGCTCCAGAAATGAGTGGGAGCGCTCAGCTCCATGAGATGGCCGTCTAGGTGATCTAGACTGTGCCTGTGTTAGTGGATGAGGATGGTCGTCGCTGGAGGCTCCCTGTGCAAGGTGTGGTCCCTGCTCTCGAGTGGGATCCAGTAGGGAGGGGATTCTGATGGTGGGCGGGAGAGCCTCTTTGGGAAGCTGATGTGTTATTCTGTCTGTTGGCTCTGGCATTATACAGCTGTGATGGGTCAGAAGGTGGGGAACTCTCACCCGGTCCCAGCCATGTATTGTCAGTTAGTTCTAATACATCTTAAGGTGCTGTTAGATCTTTTACAGATCTTGCCTTTATTGTTTTTTTTTTTTTTAAAGATTTTTATTTATTTGACAGAGAGACAGACAGTGAGAGAAGGAACACAAGCAGAGAGAGTGGTAGAGGGAGAGCCAGGCTTCCCACTGAGCAGGGAGCCCGATGTGGGGCTCCATCCCAGAACCCTGGGATCATGACCTGAGCTGAAGGCAGATGCTTAACGACTGAGCCACCCAGGCGCCCCAGCCTTTATTGTTAAAGACAGTTTGGTGCTGAAAATTTCCCTGGTAAAATAACACAGTTCAGGGGCGCCTGGGTGGCTCAGTTGGTTGAACATTGGCCTTTAGCTCGGGTCGTGGTCCTGGGATCGAGTTCTGTGTCAGACTCCCTGCTCTGTGGGGAGTCTGCTTCTCCCTCTTTCTCTGCACCCCCCATCATGAGTAAATAATAATAAAAGTAACACAGTTCATTCAGTCTCATCTTTCCATTCCTTATCCCTTTTCCTTTTCCCCCATCACCATAAATGACCTTGCCAATTTTCCAGGTAGTAAATGCTTTTGTTGGATTTTTCTTTTTCATGGCAACCAGAAATCAGTTATTGGCTCTGGAGTTCCCAGCATGGCAGACCTTGGGTCTCTGTGCTCTGTACAGCATGTCGCTAGGGTCGTTGGCTATGCAGACTCGCACACGGTTCCTGAATAGCTTTGTTATTCTTGCCTTAAAAGAATTCCTGCCTCCCTTTGCTTTTAACCAGGGATGATCATAACATAAGGAACATTTTCTTAACAGATCGACTGGATGCCGCCCATCTAAATGAGCATTGCCATTCAATGTGGGTTCGTGGGAGGGTAACTGTAGGTCAGTTGATTTCTCGGTAATCCTTATTCTGCAAAACTGCCTTTCAGCCAGGTTGCTGTCCACATTAGCCTCATTGCCTTACAGTAACACCTCATTAAAATGCTCTTAACTGGATTGAACACTCATCTTAGTCACTATGGCTGGCTTTGAAGCTGTTTCTGGAAATTAAATTTATCCCCCGGGAAAGCATACTTGCCCACCACTCAGGGTGTTGGATGTAACGGGATATGGGCTCTGATGGCCACTCCTCCAGTCGAGAAGGTCTGAGAAGGTGTCGAATGAGGCCTTTCTGTTGAAATGAGTGTTTAGAGTCCCAGGGTGGCTAGAATGGCATGCCAGAGTTAACTCGCGCTGGAGTCAGAAAGAATTGGCCAAATTTTTCAAGATACCTATCTTGTAGAGTTAGAATCAGGAAATAAACTTCAGGGGCGCCTGGGTGGTTCAGTCATTAAACATCTGCCTTCGGCTCAGGTTGTGATTGGGATCGAGCCGCTGATCAGCCCCTCATCCCCTCATGGGACTCCTGCCCAGCGGGAAGCCTTCTTCCTCTCCCCACTCCCCCTGCTTGTGTTCATCTCGCTGTGTTTCTCTCTGTCAAATAAATCAATAAAATCTTAAAAAAAAATAAACTTCATACAAATATTTAACAAAAGTAAAAGTAGAAACTACTGAATTCTCTTACAGTAGAAATATAGACCCATCCCCCTTCTGCCCTCCCCCCCCCCGCCCCCCACCCCTGTCACTTAAGTTGTGTGTTTCCTGTTGCTTCTCATGGCATTTTGGGAAGCCTTTTGTCAATCCTGTTGTGAAGCCTCTGTTTTCATAGAAGTGAGTTGGTTTGGGGCTTTACTCGGGGCATTGATTTCTGGGCACTAGAAGATTCGGTCACGGGCTGAGCAAGCACTTTCTCCTCCAATGCTACCCGCTCATTTGGGGATTGGGTTGATTTCTGTGAGTTTCTAAACTTAGATCTTTCCTGCGTGCCCACAGTGGATTCAGAATTTGTCGTCTTTCAGTGATCCTTGATATGCTCACAACGTAAGCATTTTAGGGGCCTTTCTTTTAAAGTGAACTTAAACGCGTTTGCTGTTTCCCCTGAGAAGAGCAGCAGTGGAACGAGGCAGGATTGGGCAGCACCCAGCAGAGCTCCGTGGGGGCCCGTTGGTGCAGACGCTCGCGGTGCTGGCTTAGGGTTTGGAGCAAGCAGCTCTCCTCCTGGTGTAAAACAGGTCTGGATGAAAGTCCAGATTCACCATTCAAGCTTGCAAGTGTTGGGCTCTGATTTTGAGGATGTCTGTGTGCATCCGGTGCCACGGTGACCTCGGGCCATGAAGAGCGACCATAAAGGGAAGTGATAGGAAGTCCGGGTGTCACCACGCAGCTCTGATGGGGCCATTTAGTGAAGAAATTGAGCTTCAGCTAGAAGTAAGAAGAGTAGCTTTGTGAGGACTTGGCAGTACTTTCTTCAGGGCTCTTGTGACTGCCGCAGCAGAGACTGTCTTTTCTCATGTG
Organism: Meles meles; assembly: GCF_922984935.1. Taxonomy (NCBI): domain Eukaryota; kingdom Metazoa; phylum Chordata; class Mammalia; order Carnivora; family Mustelidae; genus Meles; species Meles meles. The sequence continues at coordinate 78,732,963 of NC_060077.1, forward strand.
TCATTTGCATCCCATTGGAGCTCTGGAGTGGAAGCTGGAGAGAGAAACAGAAGCAGGTGTGCTGCTGATGGGAGGGGAAGGAGGCGCCCCGGGAAGCTGGCACTTCTCAGCCAGGCTGGGAGCGGAGGATTCTAGAAGACAGCTGGTGGCAGCAGCAGGGGGCGTGCAGGTGGTCTAGGTGGGGCATTGGACCCCCCGGGGGTGTGTGTGGAACTTCCTTAAAAGGCGAGGTGGGATCACAGTGTTCAGCCACAGGCTGCACAGTTGTACACACAAAGAATAGAAGCATCCTCCATCCTGATTGGTTTGTAGGCTCAGCGGAGAGAGAGGATTGTCACTTGTGCAATAGAGGAGCTAGATGAGGAAACGAGTCAATAGGATTCTGGTAAGTGACAAAGGAGATGAACGAGAACAAGCTCTCTTACCGTCTTGTGTTAGGGGGTGGGCGTGTCTTAGCATTGTTGCACGGGAGACCGAAAGGAAACCTACCTACAAGGGAAGATGTCCGCTCCCCACTTACACTTTCTCTTTTTTCCCCATGACTCATCCAGGAAAGGTAGACACTTAAGAGAGGTCAGTGAGGGGGATGGCTGTGGACCAGGTTTGGCTCTGAAGCGATGGGAGGGCCTGGTTGGTAGGAGACAGAGTGGGGCCTCTGAGGGCCCCTTTAGAAAAGTTTGTGTTCCTCTGTAGCTCCGTATTACCTACCCTTCTCTCGAACGGTTTATCCGGTATTAGGACGACCTCATTGAGGCCTTGTGCAGCCAGTGTTAACGGCCTGATGAGCACCGTGAAGGCTTCATTTCCACAACTTTTCAACAGTCGCTGAGCTCTAGCAATGTTGGAGCTGTACGAGGGGCTCTCTTGCCAGGAACCGACTCTCAGAAGTTGAAGCTGACGTAAATTTAGCAGTGTGGGAAAATTATTATTACAAGCACTCTAGACTCTAATCATTTTTCTCTTTCCTAAGCTGAGTGTGAGGAAGTAGTTGATGCTAGGGATTCCCCAGGAAGAAAGTTTGCCTGGATTAGAGGGCAGTGCTTATAAACTGTTCACATCTTTTTTATCCATACTTCTGAAGTAGCCGTCTCTGTGAACTTGAGGAGGAAGTGTTAATGTTGGGATGCTGGGCGACACTGTAATGCTGAGTTTTATTTTTAAAAGATTTTATTTATTTTATTTGACAGACAGAGATCACAAGCAGGCAGAGGCAGGCAGAGAGCGAGGAAGGGAAGCAGGCTTCCTGCCGAGCAGAGAGCCCGATGCGGGGCTGGATCCCAGGACCCTAGGATCAGGGCCTGAGCCGGAGGCAGAGGCCTTTACCCACTGAGCCACCCAGGCGTCCCATCATAATACTGAGTTTTAAATGATGGTATATACCACACTAAAATTTCATGCAAGAATAGAGAAGGGCTCTAGAACTCCTGAATGGGCAGAGTAAGGGCCTCTGGACATGTGTGCTACAAATGCATTGAGAGCAATGGCAAAAGCTAGAGACACCTGCTTTTCCAGAACTTCACTGAAGACTTGCAACAATTTGAGGAAAACTTGTTCAGGAAAAACAGTGAGGTCTCTCAATAGGAATAGTGAACCTCAGTGGGAACAGGGGTGTTTTAACTTGTGTTAATCCCTCCCCCCAGCTGCATTGTGACGTGAAAGCTGACAACCTTGCAGGTATGGTAGTTGTGAAAACCAACAGTCTGGGAGCCCCTAGATGGGGCAGAACAGAATTTTGGAGCTCTCTAGAATGCCTACTCTGGCAGGAAATGTCAGTATCTGATTTGCCTGGCAGCTTGCTTAAAAAGCTCCATTTTTCCGGCTTCTCTTTATTTGATTGACTTGGTTCACTTTGTGTAAAGGGGCTGTACTCACTGATCATTTGTTGAAAACAATCAGATGCAACTGTTTAATCACAGTGCCCTGAAGATGTCTTGCTAGTTAAGGCCAACCAGTAACTGACAAAATATCCTAAAAGAAAAACCTGAAAATGAAACGTCCGTCAAGGGCTTTGGGAAAAGTCCAACCCATTTCTGGGAATTTACAAGGCTTTGCACATGTGCAGGAAGGACCTAAGAAGACTCTTAAGTTCTCACCTCTGGCTGACCTTGATGCCCTGTGCAAGCAGAAGTGAAGATTAAGGCAGAATTCACACTGTCTGACAGAGCACTGAAGGCACACCCCAGCATATACACAGAAGCCCTTGGTAAAGGCTGGAAAGTTATTGGTTCAGAGTCATGCTGTCATTGGCAAACCACCAAGTAAACTAAACAGAGACTTCAGGGGCTGTGTATGACCAAAATAGAGAGTTAGTGATTTTCCTAGACTGTTTACGTAAACAAAAACAGCAACAAACTTGGGGATCCATAATAATGTTGGGAGCTGATTTCCAGAACTGAAACATTATAGTCTTTAAAGTGTTCAGTTATTGGGGCACCTGAGTGGCACCTTCGGCTCAGGTCGTGATCTCAGGGTTCTGGGATCGAGCCCCGCGTCAGGCTCTCTGCTCAGTGGGGAGCCTGCTCCCCCCACCCCCTGCCTGCCTCTCTGCCTACTTGTGATCTCTGTCAAATAAATAAATAAAATCTTAAAAAAAAAAATTGTTCAGTTTTCAACAGAAAATTATGAGATACCCAGAGAGGAAAGGAAAATATGGCCAGCCCATATAAGGGGAAAGGAGGAAGCCTGGGTGTTGGATCACATACACAAAATTTAAATCAGCTGGGATGGATATATTTAAAGGACTACAGGAAACCATGTCTGAAGAATTAAAGGAAAAAATGGAGTGGTTTGTCACCAAGTAGCGAATGTAACGAAAGGTATGGATTATTAAACAACAGCAACAAAAAATAAATAAAAAAAAATTCTGGAGTTGAGAAGTACAGTAACTGAAAAGAAAAATTCACTAGAGGGACTCATTCGCAGATTTGAGCTGGCCCAGGAATGAATCCATGAATTTGAAAGCTGGTTAATTGATATTTTCCAGTATGGGGAACAAGAAGAAAAGAACAGAAACATGAACAGAACCATAGATACAGACCTGTGGGGCATTGACAAGTATACTTGTGTTTGTGGACTGGAAGACTTACATTGTTAACCTGGCAGTACTCTCCAAGTTGATGTACAGAATCAGTGAAGTCCCTATAAAACACCATCTGGCTTTTCTGTAGAAACTGACAATCTTGATCCTAAGATTCACATGGAAATGCAAGGGTCTCAGAAGAGCCAACATAGTCTTGAAAAAGAAGAACACAGTTGGAATCAAGTTCTCAATTTAAAGAACTTACTACAAAAGCCACAGTCTTAAGTCATATTGATCAGTGGAATAGTTGAAAGTCTTGAAATAAATCCTTAGGTTTATGCTCTGTTGTTTTCCACAAAGAGAGAGGACATGCAAGAATAAGCAAAAACATGTTCTATCAATGCAGCAGAAAGTTACTCTCATTAAAGGAGTCAAGGTCTGGTAAATGGTACAACATGGGTGGATGCTGAAAACACTATAGGAGGTGGAAGAAGCCAGGCATAAAAGGCCACACATTTATTTGAGTTGTTTTTATTTTTCTTTTTGTTTGAGAGGGGGAGAGAGAATCCTAAGCAGGCTGCATGCTCAGTGTAGAACCTGATGCAGGGCTCAGTTTTAGGGCCCTGAGAGCATGAAGACCTGAGCTGAAATCAGGAGTCGGACACTTAACCGACTGAGCCACCCAGATGCGTCCACACACTGATCTGAACTGATCAGAACGGGCAGATCCATGAGGACAGCAGGTGCTTAGTGTCTATGGGAGTCCGGTGGCAAGAGGGAATCGAGTGTTTCTCTAAAGGGTATAAAGTATCTCTGGAGATGATGCGAATGTTTTGGGATTATCTAAAGGTGCTAGGTGCCCGGCTTTGTGACTAAATTAAAAATCAGTGATTTGTATCTTTCAAGGGGTGAACGTTGAGTTAAATCTCAAGGTTATTTAAGAACAAGGGCATATCCACATGCAACTGAGGTGTTAGGAAAACTGTTAGGCTTCCCTCCCTGGCTTGTGCACACTTTAGACATTTTGTTCCTTGTGCAGAATTCTTTAAATTGCATTTTGTTTTTCCCTTCCTCCCTGCCGCCACTGGCAGGGTCTGCTTCCGTGTCCCTGGATCAAGAGGGGGCAGCATGGGGGTGGGCTTTTGTTCCTCAGTGGAGCGACTTAGGGGCCAGGGGCCACTGACTGGGCCACCTGGACCTAATACATGGGGCTGAGCTTCCTTCAGTGTTGGGCATAGAGCCCTGTTCCTCCCTGTTCTCTGCACACCTTGTCTTTCTGCTCTTACCCTCCCTGAATCCTGTGAAGTGAAAAATCAGCACGGTGAGGAAAAAAGCTATAGACATGGTCTTAGGTAACTTGAAGTTGTCAAAAAGCTTCTGTCTGGTGGATGCCGTGGGACCCCAGTGCTGAGCAAACGTTTACCAAGGAAGCAAGGATAATTTGATTTGAAATTTTATTTGAGATGGAGCCATGAGCAGGGGGAGGGACAGAGAGAGAGCACGGGAGAAGCAGGGAGCCCAACATGAGGCTTGATCCCAGGACCGTGGGATGGGACCTGAGCCACCCAGGTGCCCCAGATCATTTGTTCTGAAGAGTAAAACAGATTCTTGTCCTTGGCCAGTTACCCTCAGGGAAGAAATGGTGCTGCCTGTTAAAGCAGGAGGATGAAACCCAAATGACAGGGACCTAGAAGAGAGTATGCAAAGACCTTCAGCGGTTGGCTAGAAACATTTCAGTACCTGGCACATGGTGGGCTCAGAGAGGGTGCTGGGAAATAGGAAAGTGGGAGGGGTGGGGAAGGGAGACGTCTCTGTTGGTGAAGAGTTGGGTGGACAGACAGTCGTTAGGACATGAGAAAAAAACCCTGCATGTCTTTCCCACATGTTTTGCGTGCTCTTGAGAAGAAGGTATTCTGCTTTGGACGGTGTGTTCGGCCTGCATCTGATCCAACACGTCATTTAAAGCTGATCAGTTTCCTTAACGATTTTCTTTCTGGATGATCTATGTATTTGATGTAAGTGGGGTGTCACAGTCTCCCAGCATTACCGTTTCTCTCTTTACGTGTGTTAACATTGGCTTTCTATACTTAGATGCTCCTGTGTTGGGCGCATACATATCTCTGGTTGGCTTGACCTCTTGGTCATTATGTAATGACCTTTCTTGTCTCAAATACTTTCGTTTATGGACTCCTCTTCTCCATTGCTTTCTTGGGAGGGCGACTGCTCTGTTTGCACAGGTCCCATGGATCCAACAGTCTCAGGACCCTGGAACATCTAGTAGCAGGGATTTCCTATAGTAGACAGTGAAAAGGAGATAAAAAGGATTGAGACTCCAGGAAGTGGCTTGAAGAACTTTTTTCCTCCGATCGCGGATCATGGACTTGGGGGGCACAGAGTAATCACGCGGGGGGCACAGCGTGCTGTGGAAAAGAACCAGCGCTGTTACCAAGAGAAATGATGATGCCATCCGATGCTGTCGTGCACTGGATTACAGTGTTTCCCTTGATTGCTCGCATTGTGGTTCGCTGGAAACGTTACCTGTCCATTTCTTGCGGTCAGGACTTTCTGGTAAGCTGAGAAGCCGGCGAGTATGTGAACTGAAGATGGTGTGTTTTGGGACGCGACCAGACTGGCATGGTGTTAGTAATCTGAGTTGTATAAACTGCAGTGGGGGAGGTGGAGTTAGTGGCTTGGGTCCTAGAAAAGCAAACCCTTCTTTCTAAAACTGAGCACAGTGCAGGATTAAAGCACCAGTGGCCTGGGAAGAGCTCTGCCTCAGGCCTGGGGCTGTTACCCAGAAAAGACAGAACTAGGAAGGGTGGTCAATTTTGCTTTGCTTCCTATTAGAATATTCCATTAGAATAGAAGTTGCAGGCAAGAGGGAGAAGGGCCAGCAGACTTTAAAAACTCCTATTTGAGGTTTGGATCCGTTTTTGTCGATTTCTGTAGTTACCTTGTCTTACTGCGGAATGAACGGAGTGAGACGTTAGATGGGGTGTGTCTCCTTCAACAGAGGAGTTGGACACGCTTTCTAGCTGTGGTTTTTCAAATCCTGCTGATCGTCAGAAGTGCTTCTGCACGCTGCGCTGTCCCCCACCAACATTTTATTATGAAAAATCACAAATCCGCAGAGACGCTGGAGGAATGTACACCCATATACCCACTTTCCGGATTCTACGATGACTGTTCTACTCGGCCAGCTTTAGTACTTGTTTATGCCCTCTGTCTGTCTGCCTTACGGGTCTGTGCTAAGCATGCATGACCCACGTCGGTACACTTCAGCCCCACAAACTGAATGGGCATGCCAGTAAGTGTAGGTCAGTACTAGCTTATGGATCTCTTCGGGAATTTTTTTTCAAGATTAAATTCCCTGGCGTCATCGGAGCTTCTGATTTAGAAGGGTCGGGCAGGCCCAGGAGTCTGTGCTTGGGAAAGCTCCCAGGTGCCTCTGATGGGGAGCCAGGCTTGGAGTCTTCTGCTCCGGGAAGCGCTTCCTGGTTACTTGCAACCTCCGCCTTCACTGAACCTGCAGTTCTGGATTATTGCCCTTTTCTTAGCCATGGAGCTCCATTTTTGGCTTCCTTGGGATCTTTTGCTTGAAACACAGGTTCTCGGGGCACCTGAGTGGCTCAGTCGGTGAAGTGTCTGCCTTCGGCTCAGGTCATGATCTCAGGGTCCTGGGATCGAGCCCCGCATCAGGCTCTCTGCTCGGCGGGGAGCTTGCCTCCCCCCTCTCTCTGTGCCTGCCTCTCTGCCTACTTGTGATTTCTGTCTGTTAAATAAATAAAATCTTAAAAAAAAAAAAAATCCCACTGGTTGTTAACTGGGAATGTTCTGGTTGTCTTACCTGGTGGGGGGAAGGGGCCGCTGGCGTCTCGTGGGCAGAGCCGGGGTTGCGGCAGGATGTTCTCTGCTGCACACAGCAGCCCCCGCAGTGAGGACTTAACGTGGACTGAAGCGTTAGCAGTGCTGAGATTGAGAAACTTTTTTTTCCTTTTGGCGTAAAGAGTAACTAAACCGAGAGATGGATTTAAGGTTGGGTGGGACCATTAGAGATCGTATTGTAATCAGGTTCTACCTGTTGTCCACAGAATATAGATATCTGCTCCAGAAAGTTCCTCATTTAAAATCTGATTTCCCAAAGCTGGTTAAAAGGTCAGTTATCTCAAACTTTGAGTGAATTTGCCTGAAAAAGTAATGTTTTCTGTGGCCTTTAAGTTTCCTTTAATCTGAAACTATTATAAGCAGAGAAAAGTGTTTTGGGGTTGCAGTAATCAGCATCAAACCGAACAGGGCCTGTCATGCAGGCAGGCAGGGAAGTCATGAGGTGGGTGAAGGAAGACGGGGGGGAGGTGCCTCAGTAGTTAGGGGCTTGAGAAGTTGGTGGGGCTGTTCTTCACAAAGTCCAGTTTGACTCCACAGTGTCTCTTGATTAAGAAGCATTTCTAGAAATGCTCTGGACTTTTATCTGTGTTCTCCTAGCCTTCCAGGAAAAAAAAATAAAATAAAAAAGAGGGGTTAAAAAAGTGTGGGAGAGGAGTGCCTGGGTGGCTCAGTGGGTAAAGCCTCTGCCTTCAGCTCAGGTCATGATCTCCGGGTCCTGGGATCGAGCCCCACATCGGACTCTCTGCTTGGCGGGAGTCCGCCTTCCCCCGCCTTCCCCTGCCTACTTGTGATCTGTCTGTCAAATAAATAAAATATTTAAAAAAAAAGTGTGGGAGAGATGTTTTCTTGAGGCGGTCAGTGGGAGAGGGGGCTTGCTCTGGCCCCAAGGAACAGCAGGAAGCTGAGGGTGAACCAGCAAGACGGGGTCCGACGATGATCCTTCTTGCTCAGTTTCCAGGCCGGAGACGATGGGGCAGGAGCAGAAAGCTGGCTGGATTGGATTGGGTCAAACCTGGCTTTGTCTCTGGGTGGGTCAGTTCATTTCACCACTAAACATCCACTTTGAGGGAAAAGAACACTGTGGCTGTTGCAAGGTTAAACGAGCTTCTGATGCGGAAGTAGGTAAAGTGCGTCCAGCAGTCCCCAGTGCTAGAAGGCGCGCTGGTGGCGGGTGGAGGAAGCCGCTGGGGCTGTGTGTGGCCCGGGCACAAACACTCCCGTACCTCCCCGTAAGGTGTGTATGAGGTGTGCCCGGGTCACTGCCAACCAGTAATAGCCTCCTGGGTGTGTTGCAGGGAGTGCTAGTGAACTTAAACTCCTTGGCAGTCTTGGCTCAGCTCTGGAGTTTAATTATTTTTTATTTTCATTTTTTAAAAAGATTTTATTTGAGAGAAAGAGCGAGAGAGCAGAGGGAGAGGGCTTGATCCTTGACCTGAGCCACCCAGGTGCCCCTCTGGGGTTTCATTAGAGGGGGTCCTTGGGCAGGTTAATCTCTCTTCTTAATTTTCTTCATTTTTTCATCTCTGAAGTGGAGGTGCTTAGATAATCCTAAAGATCATTTGTCTCTGGCTTGCTGTGGTGTAGAGCTTTCTGGAAGGATATGCTTCTGGGAACGGAATGGTGGTAATGATAAGTGATAATAAACGGCCGGGCTTTCTCTTCCACTGAACACAGCACTTCCTGTGTTCCAGGCGCTTCCCGCAGGGCTTTAAAAGTAATCCTTTTTAATACCCTATAATGTAGGTGTTACGTTACCGCCATTACCTCGATGAGGAAACCGAGGCTCAGAAGCTTGGGACTTGTGCCTGGTCATCCCCAGGAAGGGGGAGGACCTTGGTGAGGTACCCAGTCTGCTTCTGGGATCTTTACACTTGGTGGCCTTCTCTACCTGAGGTCCTGGAGAAGGCCGCAGAGTTGGGGGCCTTGTGAGCTTCGGGGATGAGGGTTGATGGTGTGTGTGTGTGTGTGTGTGTGTGTGTGTGTGCGTGTGTGTGTGTGTGTAGAATTTGAGAAGCCTTTTGCTTTGGGTGGGGTGATAGAAGTTACTTTGTTTTAAGCTGGTTGAGGTGTGAGTGTGTAAGCACTGAGCGAATGTGTCAGTGGAGAAGGGGTTAGGGGAATGGGGCCGTGAGGTGGTCCCTCGGGGCTGGGAGGGCCTGGGGTTCAGTGCTCCCTTTAAATGGGGGAGGGGCCCACCTGGCTCCAGCACATACACAGTTGTTTCAGATGAGCACTGGTTCACTGGGGTTTCAGAGTTCTGGTAAAAGCTTTAGGTTTGACATACAACCTTTGTGGGTTTTGTTTCTTGCAGTGTTGGGTTTAGCTGAAGCTTGTGGTTTTTGACCTGGAGAGTAAAGTAGGATTCTTTCTGTGAGATACCTCAGTTCCGCTGGAGACATTTCTGGTCTAGAAAGGTGTGAGAAGCTATATATTCATTAGCTTGAGCCGCCTCATGGCGAGTTTGTGGAAGAAAAACCGTTGTGGGGAAGGCTTGTGTCACTCCAGCGAGCAGAGCCAGATGAAGGGAGGCGGCAGGATGGCCTTCATTCCTGTGCCTGCTGCTCCTTTGGAAAGCGGACCCAGCGTGGATATGAGGGGCTACGATTGGCTGCTCTAAATAAAGAGGATTTTTTGGTTTTGTTTTTAGCCATCAAGTATAAGCAAGCAAGAAAGAAGATAACAGTCCTTTAGTATCTGTTAGAGTGCATATCGGAGCCCCCGGCCAGCCACCTTGTGTGGGGTGAGACAGAAAGTTCTGGTAAGTTTTGGTGGCTGGCCACCGTCTTCCAGGAGGAGAGAGCAGCAGTCTTACAGAGCAGTCGGTCAAGCTTTTAAGAGGGAAACAAAACAAAACAACAAACCCCCAAACAGAAAACAATGCTGTAGGTGGGGAGAAGTGGGGGTTTAGGGTGGGTGAGTGGGGAAGACCTGTCAGGTGTCGGAAATGTGAGCACCCAGACTCCCAGGCATCCTAACTCCAGGAATAACAGTGTCTGGCCTTGTACAGCTGTCGTACGTTCCTGTTACCATGACGTCGTTTTTCGCTGCTTTCAGACAATAAAAGCGGATGGTGGTTTCAGTCCTGCGGGGAGTTAAAAAGACAGTTGGGAACCAGCTTTGGAAACTCATTTGTGTTCGGTGAAATGGATTCCGAGTTTCAGATAACTGAAAGCTCACAAACGAAATTTTGGAATGCGATGAGTGGTCTTAAGCAGGGGATTTATTGTTATTTGTATAAAAGGACTTTGGAACACACGTGGAAGTTCTGAAGGCTGGAATGAACCGTCGCAGCAAAATAAAATCAGAAGCAAGCCCTCCTGTCTTCCCCTGGCCTGATGTGAACTTCAAGCTTTTGTTTATTTTCATTTTCCCCCTTCCTACTTCTTCTTCTTCTTCTTCTTTTTTTTTTTTTTAAGATTTTATTTATTTATTTGACACAGAGACAGAGATCACAAGTAGGCAGAGAGGCAGGCAGAGAGAGAGGGGGAAGCAGGCTCCCCGCTGAGCAGAGAGCCTGATGTGATGTGGGGCTCCATCCCAGGACCCTGAGATCATGACCTGAGCCAAAGGCAGAGGCTTTAACCCACTGAGCCACCCGGGTGCTCCTCCCTCTTCCTGCTTCTGAAGGTTGAACCCTTGTACCTGCCTCAGAGTATTTACCTCAGTTATTAGAGGAACAATTAAGAGTTGGCTGAGTCTGCTTTACTTACTGCTTTTTCCAGGCCATTCTCCCGAACAAATGTGTTTCGCATAGAATTCAGATTGCCTGTTTCCCCAGTGACACCTCCCTTAGAGTTGGTGGTGACTGTCTAATCTAATAATCTCTCCTTGTGCTTGACAGGCCCTTTATATTTTAAAAGAGTGAAGTAATGCATGTCTTTCGTGTTAAAAAGGAATGGCCCAGAAAATGATTTGAGTCGCAGACTAAAAAATGGAGCTCGAAGTCTCAGCTGTTTGTTTACCTGGACTTTGAAAAATGGTTTTAGCTTTTGTATGGGGAAATGGACTGTGTCCATAATTCATTGGTTTCCTTCCTTATCTTGGTGTTGTACATTCCATTGTTTCCTCTTGCTCCTGGACATTCTGCTTTTCTTACATTTTGTCCGATTTGCTGTGTTACTCGGTGACCTGTCATTCGGAAGACATGACTTTTCCCGGAGTTGGTGGTGCTGATTGATCCTGGAAGAGAGAAGAGACGTGAGACACCGTATAAAACCCGCAGTGGTGGTTTTGTTGAGGGGCCCCGTTTGTGACCTGGGAGAGCTTTTACCATCTCAGCAGAAACAATAAATTATGTGTCCCGGGGGGTAGTAAGTGGGCTAGTTGTTCAAGTTTTAGAATTGGTCAGTGAACTCATGCACTTAGTAAACACACAGTGTCTGTTTGGCATATGTAACTAGTAGGGTGTGCAAAAGATGTGGAAAATACAGTGACTTAAGTTGTGACAATTTCTGCCTTTTAGGAGTGTACCGTAAGCATCTTTGGACCTTTTTACCGTGATTATTATAATAGACGGAGAAGCGTATAAAACAAGAATTCCCAGCTCCGATGTACCACAGTGACCCCATGTGTCCACAGCCGCCCCTTCTGTCGCAGTCCATCCCCTTGACCCCTGAGTGCCCAGATTGAGATAGAAACTCCAGTTCTAAGCAGTCTGATGTGTTTTTTTTTTTTTAATTTTTTTTTTTCTTTTTTACAGATTGAGAGAGAGAGAGAGAGATTACAAGTAGGCAGAGCAGCAGCCAGAGAGTGGAGGAAGCAGGCTCCCCGCCAAGCAGAGAGCCCGATACGGGGCTCGATCCCAGGACCCTGAGATCATGACCTGAGCTGAAGGCAGAGGCCTAACCCACTGAGCCACCCAGGCGCCCCCAGTCTGATGTTTTTAAGAGGTGTGTTCTCATAGCTGGAAAAATGTGAGAGGAGAAAAAAAGAAAACCCAACCCAGAGCCAACGGATGTTACAGTTTTTCAGTGCTTTTAGTAGCTTACAGATTGAAATGCCTCTGTTGATGCATTTTTTTTTTTACATTACCTTTTTATCAAATCAGCGTTTCCTTGAAAACTTCAGTAAACATTATTGTAAGTGATTGTTGCATCATATAGATGTTCCCTTACTTGTCTGTTACAGATTCTTGGACTTGGGTTGTTTCTGGTATTTCCTATGTTACTAAACATGCTGTGGGAAGCATTTTTATTCATCCTGTTCTTTCTTTTCAGATGTCCATGATCCGTTTTTCTTAATGAGCCAAAGGGCGTATTCAGTTTTAGGAGGAACTTAAATTTGAAGCTTGGCCCTTTAACAACAATCCAGGGGTTATGGGCACTTGATGGTGGTTTTGGAATATAGGTGAGGTTGGGTGCATGGATTCCCGAGCCATCGGACCAAGAAAGGATTCTTTTTTTTTTTTTTTTTTTAAATATTTTATTTATTTGACGCAGAGAAATCACAACTAGGCAGAGAGGCAGGCAGAGAGAGAGGAGGAAGCAGGCTCCCCGCGGAGCAGAGAGTCCGATGTGGGGCTCGATCCCAGGACCCTGGGATCATGACCTGAGCAGAAGGCAGAGGCTTTAACCCACTGAGCCACCCAGGTGCCCCCAAGAAAGGATTCTTAACCTGTCTTTGATGCAAAATGGTTGCTTATTAAAGCATGGGGCCCGGCCTCTTGGGTAGAAGGAGCTGCTGCCCAGGGGTTGGGAATGGTAGTGATTACATACTGTTGGATTGGGGGAGGTAGGGAAGGGAGGTTTCAAAAGAACTTTCACATGCTAAAGAAGACCTACAAAAAGTGAGGCCTTGCCATTGTCAAGTTAAGGTCCTTTTGGGAGGGGGCGGGTTGTGGGGTGTCAGCTTCTGCTTTGTCCTCAGCTTGGCTTCTGTTCCTTCATCATCCTGACCGCCCCCCCCCCCCAGTTGAAAAGCTGCGTATAACTTTCGACTGCCCCCAAACTTAACTACTGATAGTCTACATTTGACCAGAAGCCTTCCTGATAAAGTAGGTGATTAATATGGATCTTATATGTTACAAGTAGTCAATACCGTATTGGCACAATAAGTAAGCTAGGGAAAAAAGAAAATAAATTTATAGCACTGTATTGAAAAAAAATCCCCGAATAAGTGGATGCATGAAGCTCAAACCAGTGTCCAGTGGTTGAGTGTAGAAAGTAGGTAGCACCTGGGTGGCGCAGTTGGGTAAGCGTCTGCCTCTTGGTTTCAGCTCGGGTGGTGATCTCGTGGGTCCCGAGATCGAGCCCAACCTTGGGCTCTGCGCTCAAATGAGTCTGTGTGAGTTACTCTCTATCTCTGCTCTTCCCCACCACGTGCTCATTCTCTTTTTCCCAAATAAATCTTAAAAAACAAAACAAAACCAAAAAACCACACAACAGATGAAGATTTATAAGGGTCGATGAGGCATCTGTTTGATTAACTGAATATGTAGATGTAGCATGGTGCCTTAATGTAGTAGGTGCTTAGCAAATGTTTATTGACTGAGTGAACTTAAGACAGTGACCATAAAGAAGGCGATTGAATGGTTGTATATCCAGGAAGTGCTGCCGGTGATAGTAGGATACTTCCTAATGCTTCTTATGTAACAGTTTGACACTGGATATTGGGGAAGTAATTTATATGTTGTTTTCTGGGGTTGGGGAGTTAAGGGAGTTTATTTCTAATGTTCACATTCTGGGGAGGAAGCAAGGCTTAAAAAAATTAGGTGGGCTTAAATAATGGAAACAACCCAATGTCCATCAGCTGTTGACTTAGATGAACAAAATGTGGTATATCCATTCAATAAAATATTATTTAGCAACGAAAAGGAATGAAGTTCTGACAGTTGTTACAGCATGGATTGACCTTGAAACCATTGTGCTAACTGAAAGAAACCCAGTCACAAAAGGCCACATGTTGTATGATTTTATTCTTTGCAGTGTCTGGAATAGGTGAATCCATAGAGACAGAACAGAGATTAGTGGTTGTTTAGGCGTAGGGGAAGAGGAAAATGGGTGCAGTTTTTATTTCAGGAGGAAATGGTCTAAAATTAGTTTCGGTTAGGTAACTCTAAATACACTGAAAACCACTGCATTGTAAAACTTTAAGTGGGTGAATTGTATGGTATGTGTGGTATGTTTAAATTATGGCTTATTTTTAAATAAAAAAAAAAATCAGGTGAGCTTTATTTAGCATTATAGAAGGATGGTGGTGGTGGGATGCCTGGGTGGGATGGCTCAGTTGGTTAAGCAACTGCCTTCAGCTCAGGTGTCCTGCATTGGCCTCTCTGCTTGAAGGGGAGCCTGCTTTTCTTTCTGCCTGCTACTCCTGCTTGTGTGTGCGCTCACTCTCTCTCTTCTGACAAATAAAATCTTTAAAAAAAAAAGCAAGGGAAGGTGAGGATGGTTGCTAGAGCTCCCATAACAAAATATCATGGACGGGTTGGCTTCAACATCAGAAATTACTGTCTCACATCTCCATACGCTAGAAGTCTAAGGTCAAGGGGCTGGCAGGTTTGTTTTCTCCCTGCCTTGCAAAAGATCTCACATGGCCTTTGTTCTGTGTCTGTGCATCCCTAGTGTCTCATTGTGTGGCTGAATTTCCTCTTTACCGACGAATGCCTTTGGGGCAACCCCGATGGCCCCATTTTCATTTAATCACCTTTTTTTTTTTAAATTAAAGATTTTTATTTATTTGACAGAGATCACAGGTAGGCAGAGAGGCAGCTAGAGAGAGAGGAGGAAGCAGGCTCCCCCCTGAGCAGAGAGCCTGATGCAGGGCTCGATCCCAGGACCCCGGGATCATGACCTGAGCCGAAGGCAGAGGCTTTAACCCACCGAGCCACCCAGGTACCCCTCATTTAATCACCTTCTTAAAGGCTCTCCCTCCAAATACATTCTGAGGTACTGGGCATCAATTCCAGCATATGTATTTTGGGGGGACATGATTTAGCCCATTACAGTGGTTACCAGGTTGCGATGAGGAACCCGTGTGAGTGTAGATGCAGGGAAAAGGGCTATGGGCCAGTGACCTGGCAGATCTTCCTAGGGCCAAGGGATTGACAGCAGTGGCAGGGATGCATAGACCTGTGGAGTTGGGCCAGTTTGGGGGGCTGGGTGCTACAGTGAGCAGTGTGGGCTTGGTCTTCAGGCAGTGGGGGGCCAGCCGGGGGCAGATAAACTGAGAATGACATAGTAAAAACAACTAGAGAAAAATCAGTGTTGCTCTGCTGCAGAGAGAAGAGGCTGGAAGGAGGGAGATACATAGTACAAGACCACGAGGCAAACATAAGAAAGGTACAAGAATTGAAGCCCTTGTAAAGGCAGGATTCAGAACCGAGGAGTGTGAGTTAACTTCAGAGTTTTGAAACTGGACATTTATAGAGTAATGTGAATTAGGGAAACGTAGGCAAATGAAAATATAGGTCCCGTTGCTGATAAGTAAGTTAAGTGTTATTTACTCATACAGTGTACATAGCTTTCTTCCAAGCTAAACCTTTTTAATAAGTTATTTCCTTTTTCTGTTGAAACAAGTCTTTTATTTTACACCAACCTCAGATTCTCCTAGAGTTTTCCAGAAGCCTAACCCTAGGAGTGGGATGGAGTCCAGTGTATTTGTTGAATCACTTGCATTGGTTAATGTGGTTCAGTTTAGCAGATTTTACAAGCTGGTTAACAAGGGATGGTTAGGATTTGCACTGTTTTTTATCTTACCTTGTTTATAACCATCAGAGCATTGGGGGTATATACTCCTGGGTTTGGGTAAATTTTGCTTATAGGTCGTTGTAGAGGTCCAGCTGTTGAATTTCATACATATTTCATTTTGACTTTTAATCCTTTAAAACCCTTAAAGTGCATCGAGTACTGTGAACATTTATCTTCCAGATGCTTGTCAGAGTACAGAGCCTTGAATGGATGGCTCTCCGGCTAATTTAGAGTTCCCTGAGCTGTGGAACAGTGTGTAATAGATCCTGCTTCTTTTGTCAGAAGGGAGAATATGAGATAAGATTTTCATATTTCAATCTGCAGAAAGAAACTTTGGAAGCATTCCCAAGAAACCTGGCAATAGTGGTTTCCTGTGGTGTTTTGTGTGTGGGCGGGATGGGTGGGGGCTGACAGGTTGGAGGTCAGGGTGAGAGGGATGTTTTTATAGTGTATCATCTAATAGATATTTTGTGAACTGTATGAATAATTTAAGAAAACAATTTCATTACCTGAAAATGTTATGGAAAGACTCAAGTCCTTGGTTTTTAGTTTTCAGAGTATTGTTTGTTTTGGACATATACAGGACAAGGTTGCCCACCTGATGTTTTAAGTATAAACAGACTATCTACAAATTAGCTTATTGACTTTACTCATCTCTCTCTCTCTTTTTTAAATTAAGATTTTGCTTAATTTGACAGACCAAGATAGCACAAGCAGAGGGAGCAGGAGAGGGAGAGGGAGAAGCAGGCTTCCCACTGAGCTGGAACCTGGATGTAGGGCTTGATCCAGGACCTTGGGATCAGGATGTGAGCTGAAGGCAGTTGTTTAACCATCTGAGCTACCCATGTGCCCTGAGTTTACTCACTTCTAATCAAAAAGTCACTTTTGAGTCCAAGGGAATTAGAGGAATAACCTTCATTCCGTGTTTTAGGGAATAAGTATATTAATACATAATACTAAGAACTTAAAAATTTAGCATCGGGAAACCATTATGTCCCATAACATCCTTTTTTATAAAAGCCTCTGTTCATAGCTGAGTAGATTTCTAAGCTTCTTGGCAATGGAATTTTATTTTGTACCATCTCTGTGCCTTTCAGTTCAAGCGGATGTTTTTGCAAGTATAATTCCTTTAAAAATGTTGTGGATGCCTTATGAATCTTACTGGAGTTCACTTTATTAGACCAAAGCCACACCCACAGATCTGCTGGAGAGAGAACCTGTTGTCTACATTGGGTTACTGTTGAGTGTTAGGGGACAACTCCCTTACTTCTCAGAAGCCACCTTATTTGCTTTGGTGGCGCTCTCAGGGATGTGTGGGGGTTTGTTTGTTTTTTGTTTTGTTTTTGAGGTCTTAAAAACACTCCGCATGGACGCATGGATACCTCCTGTTTCCTTAGATACATTTTTGACTTTTTGCATGACCATAGGCTATAGTGTTGCCAAGTTTTCTGTCACTTAATAACCAGGATTCCTTTTATCAGCTTCTGACCTTTGCTTCTCTTGACACCATCCCTCACAGGTTCCTGAAAAGCCCTGAGGGCTACGCTTCCGGCTTTTGTGACACGGTTGTTCTTCCAGCCTCCTGCCACTGCCATGGCCATGTTCCAAAGCTACTATCACGCGTTAGTTTAGAACAGCAGCACTTCAGTTGCTGTTGCCAGAATCTGTATTACTTACTTATTGTTGCAGGATGAGTTAGTGCAAAACCCAGTGGCTTTCAACCGTGGACATCATCCGTTCAGAGGCGGTGCAGCTCAGGGGACGCGAGAGCGCGCAGGTCGGGGGCATGCCGGCTCAGGGTCTCTCTGGGGGCTGTGGCTCAGAGGTGACCACGGCCGGAGTCATCTGGAAGCTTGAATGGGGCTGGCGTTCCTGCTTCTACCCCTGCCTGGCAAGTTAGCGCTCGGGTTCTTGCCACGTGGACCCCTCTCTGGACTGCTTGAATGCCTCAGGGGTGTGGCAGCCAGCTTTCCTCAGAAGGTGAGACCCAGAGAGGTGAAAGCTGTAGTGTCTTTGATGGGCTAATCCCAGAAGTCACAGTTCGTCTTCCCATGACATCCTTCCTGTTCATTACGGATTAGTAGTACTTACTGTGGAAGGTGACCACACGCGAGTGTGAGTTCACCTCCCCCTCAGGGAGGCCTCGAGGTGATGATGTTAGCCTGCAGACTAACACCATTTCTGTGAAATCCAGTGATTTATGTCAGCTGATTGTGAGAATGTCTTGCTTTATACACAGGTCATCTGGTTTCTGTCCTGTTACGTACAAGCCCGCAGCTTTTGTGAGCAGATGCCCTGTGAGAGAATCCTGTGAGCTTCAGTATTGCATTTTTAACAGGTGCAGGGGGGATCTTGCTTATTACATTACTTGGTGTGCGATGTAGGATTTCTTAGAGCAGTGGTCCTCCAGAAACTGATGTAAGCAAAAGCTTGGTTTCCGTTGTTGTCTGGCCGTGAGGACATTAGAAGTGGTATTTATTTGTTCAGACATGGCAATGACCTTGATCCTCCTGACTTGCATATTTCTATTATTACTTTTTTGTGGGGATAAAAAACTTGATGTTTCATTAGTGAGGATAAAAACCAGATATTCTAGGGGCTCCTGGGTGGCTCAGTGGGTTAAAACCTCTGCCTTCGGCTCAGGTCATGATCTCAGGGTCCTGGGATCAAGCCCCGCATCAGGCTCTCTGCTCAGCAGGGAGCCTGCTTCCCTTCTTCTCTCTCTGCCTGCCTCTCTGCCTACCTGTGATCTCTGTCTGTCATATAAATAAATAAAATCTTTAAAAAAAGAAGTTAGACACTTAAAAATTTCTAATTATAAAAACCAGATATTCTTAAATGCAATGCATATTTCTTGAACTTCATGCACTTGCTGGACTGTGTTCCTGGGGCTGGTGGATACACACTGTGCAAGCAGATGAGGCCCCGCTGTCGTCTGGCTCATGGGCCAGTAGGAGGGAATATAGCCTTCGCTCTAGGAGGATTCGGCCTCGGAGGAAGCCCAGTTCATACCATGCTTTCTTATCCATTCAGGTTTTATAGCCTAATTCTCTAGTTTGGGCCCAGAAAACAATGATGGGAGAAAACAACTAATAGGAGTGGGTAATTTTGGAGAAGGCTTTGGGAAATAGCGGATTGGGTGGTGGATGAGATGGTGTGATGTTTAAATGACATTTGTCATATGACATCATGATAGTGACACTGAATCTTTGCAGGTCCCAAATTTGAATGGTTTGAAGTGCATTTCAGGCAGGTAATGGGAGACTACCCATTGAGAATAAGAGCTCCCACTGAGAGTTACTAGCCTTTGAAGAAGACTGGAAGACCTGTGGGGTTTGTGCTTCCTTCCTGGTCAGTGACTCCGTTCTTGCCCTTAGGACCACCTGCTGTTCCTCTTCCTCCTCCAAGACTCTGTTATCCTCGGTGGTCATCGGTCACGGCTCTGAAGGCGGCTTGGTTGGAACTATGTGACTGACTAGTTGAGGGGCCCCGCAGAAGTAGTGCTTTAAGGATACATGACAGTGGGCGTGGGCTACCCAGAAGTCCTGGTCACTGGGTCATGAAGGCTGTTGAGTACAGCTGGTGCCACCTCTTCCTTTTCTTTGTCACATGAACGCCCGTGAACTTAGGGTGGTTCCTTCCATTTTCATGGGGGAACAAACCTTTCCCATGATGGCGATATTATCCAGATAGCACCATGACTCACTGCGTTCACGATTTCCAACTTTGTTTCTTGTTGTTTCTGCAGCATCTTTTCTATAGAGGTATGTTGCTTTAAAAAAAGCAGAAGCCAACCACCAAACGGCACTGATCCCTAGACTGTCACAGCTCAGATGAAAGCCTAAAGATCTTGCCACCCCAGATCTGGGCAGGTGGCCTCACCCGCAAGTGATTAGCTGGGCGATGAGGCTGATGCTTGCCTTTTCCTTGCCGACTGGGAACTTGCTGCCTCTTGAAGCGCCTTATTCTGTCCTTGGAGCGCAGCAGGAGAGGAGACTTTCTGAGCTGAATGAGTCCCCTCCCCCCATTGAAGCCCTAGTTCTCAGTTCCTCTGAATGCGACTATATTTGGAGATAGGGATGATTAAGTTAAAAGGAGGCCATTAGGGTGGGTCTTAATCCAGTCGGATTGGTATCCTTAAAGGAGGAGACAGTAAGAAGATTCACCGAGGAAAGGTCCCCGAGAGGATACAACAAGGAGGTGACTTTCTGAAAGCCCAAGAGAACCGTCTCAGAAGAAGTCCCATCTGCACAAACCTCTTGGATTTCTAGCCTCTAGAACTATGAGAAATAAGTTCCAGTAGTTTGGGTCACCCAGTCTGTGGTATTTTGTTAATGGTAGCCCTAGGAGACTGATAACTGGGACAGATTGGTTCTCTGAAAACTTTATACTTTAACCTTTAATCATCGTATGAGCCAAGAGAGACCCAGGTTGAGCCTTTTCAGCTTCCTGCTTCCCATTCAGTTCTACCTGCTGGAACTCGGGCCCTTTGCCATCCTCACCGCTGTCCACCGACGGGCTACCAGTCTGTGTGGTGGTCAGTACTTGGCACAGTGAGGGAAGGTTCTAGAGCCTCTCAGTGCAGCAGGGTAGAGGGAAGGTTCTAGAGCCTCTCAGTGCAGCAGGGTAGAGGGAAGGTTCTAGAGCCTCTCAGTGCAGCAGGGTAGAGGGAAGGTTCTAGAGCCTCTCTGTGCAGCAGGGTAGAGGGAAGGTTCTAGAGCCTCTCTGTGCAGCAGGGTAGATAGAGCTTAGGCCTTGGAGTTCTTCAGATTTTGCTGCTCATTTACCCTTTTTTGCTCTCCATTTGCTCATTCATAAATTGAAGATGAAGTGAAATGAGAGAGAGAGAGTGTGTGTGTGTCCCTGTCCGTCCGTCCATCCTGATGGGGACCGGTGTGCAGTCAGTGCCCAGTAGAGATGGACAGACAGCGAGCAGCTGTTCTGCTCACTGGCTCACACTGTACCAGGTCCTGTTACTCAGCGCTTGACAGGGATTTACTCTTTAATCTTCACTGCAGCGGAAGTTACCGCTGCTGGACTAGCCCCGTTTTATAAATGAGGCGTCGGAGTCTCAGATTATGTCGCTTGCCCATGGTCGCGCAGCTAATATAAGGAGGAGCTGGGTTTCCGACTGGAGGCCCCCAGGATCTGCTTCCCTAACAGCCATGCTGTGTTCTGTGAACAGACGGTGGCACGAGACTTTGTCTTCACGTAAATAAGCACGGATATTGTCACGTGTGTTGCCGAAGAGCACAGAAGCGCCTTTGGCAACCACGTAGCACTATTACTGCACTCTGGGGAGACTTAGGTCCCCATGTGCCCCAGGACCTGCATTGCTCCCCCACTGCCCCCCTACCCCTGTGTTGGCTCCAAGTACGGGTTGTCGCATTCGTCAGTTAAGTGTCCTCCCTGGAACTTGATTGTGTCCTTCCGTGTGTTAGTGTTTTCTGTTGCTCTGTGTCCGCTCCAAGTTAGAGATGTGGGTAAAGGGGAGTGATGGCATGGGACAGGGGTCCGGGCAGGCTCTGTGACTTGCCTCCAGCATCCTTTTTCCAGGTGAGATCTTAATCTGGAGATTAGCTGGAGGGTGTTGGCAACGTAGGAGAGCAAAATGTGGGTGCACCAAGGGGAGGTTTTGCAGTCTGATGGACGACAGGACTGCCTCTCCCAGATGGGTCACGTCTCTGTGTAGAGAGTTGGCCAGCTCGGAGTCGAGGGGGGGCGGATCGTGTGTAGAACACAGCAAAAGACTGTCGAGCATCTCCTGTTCGGGGTTGGGAGGCAGAGCTGGGTCTTATGGGCCTCCATAAGCCTAGGCCCCAAAGGGCACAACGGTGCTGGACTGTCAGATCAAGACTAAAGCAGACGCCGCGCTGACCACAGAGCCTGACGCAGGACGGAGTAATGACCCTGAGATCATGACCTGAGCCAAAACCGACTGAGTCCCCCAGGCATCCCTAAAAGCAATAGCCCTTCAGATACGTGCAGTACTGGTTGCCAGAATTCTATTTATGTGGAATTTAAGAGTTCAGATTAAAAAAAAACAAAAACCAAAAAAACAGATCTGTTTCCTCTTTTGAATGGTATTTTAGGAACATGTTCAGATTTATTTTTTTGTTTTCTTTAAGATTTATTTCAGAGAAAGAGAGAGAGAATCCGAGCAGGAGGGACAGAGGGGGAGGGAGAGAATCTCCAGGAGATTCTGCACGGAGTGTGGAGCCCTACGTGGGGCTCAATCCCAGGACACTGAGGTGACCTGAGCTGAGATCAGGAGTCCGATGCTTAACTGACTGAGCCACCCAGGGTCCCCCATTCAGACTTGGCTTTAAGGTACAAGGTGTGTATGTGGGAGTCATACCACCAATGTCACTTAGGCAAAGGGTTTCTGTGCAGTGGAGATGGGATTAATTTCCTTTATAGATTGTAAGCTTTTGGGAACATGGGTTTTGCTGAATATAGTGATTCAATTTTTCGATAGTGTCTAGCGTGGTGTTTTCATGTAGGAGTTTGTCAACAAGTATTTATTCCATGAAGGTCTTGAGAAATAGCAGGATGTTCGGGGAGGAATGTCTAAGATGTTGAACACTTATTCTTCCTCTGCTTTCCCATCTGTTACTGGAGTGGGTTAGTGAGAACGTCCTAAGTATCATTGTCCCTCAGACTGGCTAGTATTGTAGCCTAGCCAGTTTTTCTTGAAGAGTATGAATACCAAGTAGTTACCCCCAGGCTGGGGTGGGGGGACCCCTACCACCCCACCCATAAAGAAGGCGGCCGGGGGCCGTGCTCAAGCCACTGTGCTGTGTGCTTACTCGTTTCTCTGGTCGGGTAGTTCACCTGAAATGTTGTCCTGTGAAGCGGTGGCCCTACCCTCCTTGAGACTGTGCCTTCATGTTGTCCCGTGACGCAGAGGTCAGGCCTGTGTAACTCACGCTGGAGGGGAATTCTGTCTGCTCTCAAAACGTCGTAAACATTCTAACCCTTTGGAAATTAAGTCTTGTAGATGAGGGGTGTATAAGATACATAACCTAAACTAGGTTATAATCAGAGAAGTCCGGTCGTAATAATACATTGTTACAAATGAGAGCCGTTCCTTCAAAGCTGCTGCATGTCCCCCGCCTCGCGATGGGGGAGGACCCACAGCCCCAACGCAGGGGGCTTCCAGAGCTGTTGCGGCCGGGATCGGGGCCGGTTTCCTGAAGCCTGACTCCCTCCTCTCATCTTTCCCCGCACACAGCCGCAGGTGGGGACGTCTCTGGCACACGGAGCCTGAGCCGCCTCTCTGCACTTCTGTAGAGTGAGGGCCTCCTTCCCTGGTCCAGCTTCCAAGGTCCCCCTCCCGGCACGCCCCCCTCGGATCCCTGCCCCCTTACCTCCAGCTGCCCTGGCCTCACTGAACAGCCCCCATGTGGCCTGGTGGTCCTGTGGCCCCCCCCCCCGCCCCCGCCCTACCCTCGCTTGCCTGAGGGCCTTCTGCTCATCCTTGCTCCCCCTTCAGGGTCCATCTTCGCTCCCCCCTTCTCCGTGGACTCCGCCTCTGCAGAGTGGACTTTCCTCGTGGCGCACGGTGTGCCCACGGCAGGGGTCACGTGGCGGAAGGCCAGACTGGACAGAGTGGGATCTTGGGGGCCCCGGAAACGAGGTGCAGCTTTGCAGACGCCCTTCTTCACCTTTGAAGATGGCGGCGTCTGTGGAGGAAGCGTATGTGGGCCCGTCCAGCCTTCCTGCTTCTCCCTCCCGGACTAGCTAGAAGGAGCGCCTCCAGGAGGAACACGGAGAAGGGCTTTCCTTGCTCCTGGCCTGAAAGCAAGGGCTTGGTGCTGGCTTTTTCTGCGTGTGTCTTTGGGCTGCCCTGACTGCTGAGTTGACAGGTGAGAAGGGGCTACGTGTGTCCTTAGGATTTCAGGTTCCCACATTTTTCTAGATGTTCTGCGAGTTGGGGGGGGGGGGGTGTTACGAGGTGCTCATGATTCCTCCTCTTCCTTCTTCCCGCACGACGCTGCCGATCCCCTTTCTCTGCCCCCGAGGGCCTGGTTGTCCACGGGGATGGATGGAGCCCCAAGCCGTGCTGGTCCCCCAGGGCCGTGGAGCGGGGCTCGAGGCCCACTGCACTCAGCTGGGTCTGACTTAGCAGCCCGGCTTCTGAGGCCTGCTGGGGGCGGTCTGCAGGCTGTGGGTGGGGGGCAGGCCTGCCTGCTCACATCCTGCTCATTCTCCATCTCACACATGGCTTCGCTCCCCGTCTTGCACACCTGTGTTCCCACAGAGGCCGGGGCAGGCTGGGGCCCTGCTGCCTGGGAGGGAGGATCTGTCCCTTAAGGCCGGTCTGTGCCGTGGGCCAGTGAGGTCTCAGCTGACATCGTGGGGTGGGCAGGACTTTGAAAAGTGAAAGGATGAACGCATCCTTTGGGCTCCTAGTCCTTTGTGAGTAGCTAAGCACAGGCACAGCTCTGAAGGCCGGGGAGTGACAGGGTCCCGCAGGGAACCGGTGACAGGGCAGTTGGCTGAGAGCAGGCCTGGGCAGTCGCGTGGGACTGGCTGGCAGAGGCCCTGGAGGGCTCACTCTGGCCTGAACATGGATGGGACAGGCCTAGGGAGAGACTCTGTTGTACGAGGTCAGCGGGTGCCCGCCTCCCAGAATCACCCGGAATCCTTACCTTCCTGGGCTTTGAGACTGCAGGGCTTGTCATCCTCAGGGTGTGACCTCTCTGCATGTTCCCTGTAATTGTGGCCATAGTTTGTTCTGTTTCTTAGGAGCATTTGTTCACATTGAAGCTAAAACAAGTTGTGCCTTGTACTTTTTAAAAAATTTATTTTAATTTTTTATTTTCTTATTAACATATAATGCCTTGTACTTTAAATTCTGCCAGCAAGGGGTGCCTGGATGGTTCAGTAGGTTAAGCATCCGAGTCTTGATTTTTGGCTCAGATCATGATCTCAGGGTCCTGGGATTGAGCCCCGCGCCAGACTCCACACTTAAACAGCCTGGAGCCTGCTTAAGATTCTCTCTGTCCCTTTGAGACACCCCCTCCCCACCCCAACACCACGTGCATACTCTCTCTCTCTCAAAAAGAAAAATTCTGCCAGAAAGCTTTGACTTACATGATCTAGAGTTTCAGGCTTTAGGTTTTGGGAATTAACATTTTTGGCGTTTGGATTTTGGAGCTGCGTTGATCCGGGATGAGCTTGCTTCTTCCGGTGGGGGCTTCTTGGCAGACTCTAATGTTGGTCATTGTGTTCATCTGCAAGGGTACTTTCGAGTCAACAGCTGTGTTGGGAGCATGATTTGTGAATCCTGCACCAGGATGGTTGGATGATCCGTCATTCATTCCGCCGCGGTGCTGAACCAGATGGAGCCCTGCCTCGGGTGAATCTAGACTGCACGTTGTGGTTTTTGTTTAAAACCAGGAGCGCCCGCAGATTCAGAAACCAGGTCCATGCTCCCCCTTGCTGTAATGGATTTTTTCCTTTACGGTGGAAAAATGCAATTGATCGGTCCCGAGGGCCTGTACATCATGGAGTGCGATGTGTCGGGACGCAGGTTCTCCTGAGCCTTGCCACGTCATTATCGGTGCTGTACGGTGGCATGCGGAGGCAGAGCGGGCGGCAGAAGTTCGAGATCTTTCTCTGCTGTGGAGGCTGTAATAGCCATTTAAGGTTCTAATCTGCAGACCATTCCGGTCAGTGCTTCATAAAATTTCACATCAAGCATGGTATCTCTTGAGGCGAACCATTTAGAATTCTTCCTTAAGATACTAAAGAAAAAAAAAAAAGGCGAATGCATGAGGACTGTTCTGTTTCCAAGACTTATGACAGGCTCCGTGGCTCTCCTTCTGATGGGAAAGAAACACGGCCATTGGAC
This sequence comes from Meles meles, assembly GCF_922984935.1. Lineage (NCBI taxonomy): Eukaryota > Metazoa > Chordata > Mammalia > Carnivora > Mustelidae > Meles > Meles meles. The sequence continues at coordinate 78,758,413 of NC_060077.1, forward strand.
GTTGCTGTCCGGAGGGTATTTTGGTGCCAGCTCCGCATGAAGTGCTGTTTAGAACTTGGAGAAGCTGCCGGATCCTCTCCCGGCCAGTTCGCGGTTGGCACGCAGGTGGTTTACGCAGGGACCATTCCAAGTGGGAGAAGCATTCCAGTCCCGTGATGGGTGAACAGCGAACCCAGAGCAGGCGGGGGGTGTAGTGGAGTTAATACTGTACCAGACTTTTAATAGTACTGCTATTTAATAGTACTGCTCAGCTTTTAATGGGTGAAAGTTATCAAGAAGCAAAAGGTCAGAGCCTCACGCTTTATCTGGCCCTGTTTGCAGCCCCAGGGCAGGAATTCTCCCATCTTTATCTTTATCTGGACTCTGACTTGTTATCTAAAGTCTCAGGTGGGCCAGAGGACCTTAGCTTCCAAAAGGAGGGACGGATCGCTGAAGTGAGGTGTGCACATGATGAGAGCAAGAGAGGAGCCCTCTCCCATCCTCGCCTGGGGGGAGGTAGCTGCAAGCTGGAGGGGTTTATAGGGAGCATTTAGAAGCAGGAAACAACAGCTGTCCTGGTGAGTGGCTCCCCGCATCCATCCCCCATGCCTTAGTTTTACCCAGAAGTGGTCCTACAATCATGGGGAGGAGTCTGGCAGAGGTGGGGTGCAGGGCAGTCCAGGGGAGGAGGGCTGGGTGTGGAGTGAAGAGGGCCCAGTGCTACGTGGGGAGCGCCAGCAGCCAGGGACAGGAGTCAGGGTTAGACAGTGTGGCTGCCTCTTGCGGCTGTGGGAAAGGCGGACACAGTGGCCACACACATGTTGCTTCCAGGATGCCAGATGTCACTCAGGGGTCTCCCTTCAGGCCTCTGTTGCCTGATGGGGCACAGACTCCTAGGCCTTTAGGAGCTGGAGATGCTTCTGGAGCCAAGCCCCTACCTCTGATTCCCGCTTCATGTTGTTTTTCCTTCATTTTCCAAATCTGTGCCGTCTCTGGCCCTTTCATCATGGGGTACGTGGCGTATAGGCACAGGAGCCCTGTCCTGAGTGGCTAGGAGCAGGGTTCCCCGGCTGTCCTGTCTCTGCCCCTTCCTGGCTGTGCGTCTTTCCGGGGAGCTAGGGCTGTTCAGGTGTTGGCCATTGCTGTATTCATCTCCTGTCTTTTCACACAAACCCACACCCTTCCCTGAATCATTTCTGGAGCCCCACCAAAGGAAACGAATGCCCTTTATTCTAGATTCCTTCTCCAATCCATTCAGGCTGCTGTACCAGAAATACCACAGATGGGGGTGCTTGTAAACAACAGAAGTTTATTTCTCACAGTTGGAGCTGGGGACCCAAGATCAAGGTGCTGGCAGATTTGGTATCTGGTGAGGACTTGCATTGTGGTCCATAGGCCACTGCCTTCTCACTGGGTCCTCACCTGGGACAGTCAGGCTCTCTGGGATCTCTTCTGTAAAGGCATAATCCCATTCATGAAGGCTCCACGCTCACGGTCTCATGGCCTCCCAGAGGCATTGGAATGAGAATTTCACGTGAATGTTGGGTGTATGGCATTCCCTGTGGGGGCACAGAGGGTCGTAGGGTCAGGAGATAGGGTTCACAGCCATCATGCTGTACCTACTAGACTCAAAAACTTGTCAGCCTCCTCTCATTCCTGAGCCTCTCTGTCCCCCCACGTGGAAGAGAGCTGGGGATACCCTGCCCGCCTGTGTCTGTTAGTAGACACCAGACCACAGTGTGAGCAGGTGTTCTCAGTAAGCACCGGCTCCCCCTCATTAGATGAGCTGTCCTGATGACTTTGCTTTCCAGCTTGGATTATAGTCGTGTAAGAGGTAATACACTGCTTCTCTTGCTTGGTGTTCTGCCTGCCATAGAAAATAATCCGGGATAGCTCAGAATGAAGGTTTAGGCCCAATAAAATGAGAATGATTGATGGAATTAGGAGGGAAGGGGTATAAAATGGAATCGAGGGGGCTAGGGGTCTTCTGGCATCTAGGGCAGAGCAGCTGGCTGGGGTGCCGCATTCTCAAGCTAGTGGGAGAAAGAGGGGAAGGGCCCCCCTCTTTCAGACTGCTGAGGAATAGATGCCGGAGCCTTTCTCCAGTCCGCACCTGGGGTGGGGGTGGGGCACATGGTTGGGCCAGTGGCAGAGTCCCTAAGGCCTCTTAGCGTCCTGGTTGATTCTGAAAGTCCTTTTGGAAAGCTGAGGATTCTTTTGTTGGACTGTAGCTCTCCAGAGCTAGTTCTCCTGCTGCAGGCCAGAGTGACGAGTTGGGTATAAGGTCAGTAATCTGGCCCTTGCTTGCAAGAGATGGTTGATCAAGGGACTTTGCCAAGGTGATTCTGTTGAACAGACTCCAAAAGGACCTTTCCGTGGCAGCCCATCCATGATCCTAAAGTCAGGTTTTATGGGGAGGACTAAAGCTCACTTGGGAGCTCTTCCCACACCGAGAATGTTGCTGGTCCTCCAGTCCTGACTAGCGCTCTGTCCAGGCCCATTGCAGCTTGGCGGAAATAATCCAGATCTCTCTTCTGGGGGTTGACTCTTCTATAAACCAGACTCTCCCTGATGGGGGGGAAAGAAAAAGGCCTAGAACAGCACGTTTTCTGGCCTGCCGTGGAATCCTGAAGGGGGCTACTTCCCTCCCACCTTGCTGATAGAGGGGAGTTGATAGAAGTGGGTGTTGGAGGAGGAAGCTGTTACCACGGTGCAAAAAAGAAACAATTGACTTAAGATCTAGGAAGTTTATCGCTTCAAAGAATGCCAGCCACAATGCACATCTTAGTCTTTCAGCTGAAATTTCAGTTTTCAACGGGATAGAGCCAACCGAGAGGACAGCGTGTATTAAGGAGCCTTGGATAAGTGCAGTCAAACATCTCTGGTTGAGGAAGGAGCCTGGCTTCTGGGCCTGTTCCCGGCGACCCAGCTGTGTTTCGCTCTCAGCGTTGTCCTCCTCAGGGTCTGTGAGTGGCTGAACTTCGAACAAGGCTTTTGCAATCTGTGCTTTGTGAATACGGGTTTTGTTCTGTTGGTTTAATTTGCATTTGGCGTCTGGAGTGCCTGGTCATGGAAAGAGCCAGTGCTTTGTTTTGGGTAACTGAGGGCTGAGGTTGCAAATCAGTGTTTCTCGGTTTACCCAGTATCAAGTGTTATTTGAGTAACAAGCAACTGTGTTGCTCATTGCTCTGAGGTCCTGCGAGGTTCCATTTACAAATTAGATTTTCGCATACTAGCACATCGTAGATTGCTGAATGATAGCGTGGAAGAGGAAACTGTATTCCCAAATGGAAATTCTCTCCCTATGACATGCATTTTCATTCCAGGACAGATGTCCTTTTAAGCCCCATCCGATGCTTGTTTCTCCCCTTGTCAATTACTTCATCTCAAGGGTCAGTGGTAAACCAAGAGAAAGGGAGGGCCAGGGTGGGAGACTTTCTTTCTGTTGCATGGGATCATGTTGGGTGCATTTTGGGAAGTTGGTGAATTATTCATGATGAAATGAATGAGGGTATTCTTTTAAATTGGTGTAGACACAAATGGTTAACCCGTTTATGAAGCTGCTGGTGTCGATCAGGAGGTGTCAGAGCCTATGAGACGTGCTCCTTGGTTGGTGGTTTTCTTTAATTTTTTTTTTTAAATGTATCTACCTAACTACTTCCAAGCCTAATTTGATCCTTCTTTGCTTTTTTTCCCTAAACATTTTTTTCAATTCTGGTAATTTGTTTTGAAATAGGGTCGGGCATATAGTTCCCTTTCTCCCCTTCCTCGCCTTTTCATCACCGTGGCCGTCCTGATGGCCTTCCTGTTGTGGGAGAGGCAGTCTTCCCACCAGGGGAGGGCTGAGCACTCGGAGAACTGGGGCCCATGGATTTACAGAGGGCTAGGTCCTAGGAAATCTGACTTAAAAGAAAATTCAACTAGTGTAACAGCTCACCCACCTGAAACTAACTTTGTAACCCAATCAGAACCCGGAAGTGAACAGAATTGGCCTTTGAAAATAGGACAGAATTCTGTAGGGTGAACGTCCTGCACTTCTCTTTCACAGGGTCTCTCTCCGGGCCCTCCCTGAGGACCAATTGTGACATCATTTTGGTTTCCTTCTTAGAAGATGAAATGTAAAATAAAAAGTCAATGAAAAATACTGAAGGTTTGATGCTATGGCAGTGCGTGTCTCCGAGCTGCTCAGTCTGTTCCTGCACTCAGAGCCGGCTCCTGATTCGGTGTCTGAGAGCACAGCGAGTGAGAAAAGTTGAAGAGGCTGCTGCTTGAGGGGAGGACTGTCCTGACTTGGCACACGGTGGGTGCTCGGCGAGGTGGTACCCAGAACAAGGTGGATAGAATGGAGGGGGGCACTGTGTCCTGCATGTTAGTTTCTCCATGGAGCAATGGCGTCGCTGTTTGCTGTAATGCTGCTTATTTTCAAGCTACGTACTGTAGTTAGTAATCTGTGTGTTGTGCGTATGTATGTCTGTTGCTACGTGTCCCCATATGTAGGAAGCCCTCACCTGGCAAAGTTCTGATATGCATGAATTTCAGTGATCACCCTTTAAAAAATACCAGTCCCCCAGCAGTGCAGTTCACATTTCAGTTACCCCATTGTGTGAATCACTGCATGTATCACTGATGTGCTGGTGATTGGGAACCCGTCACACCCTGTCGTCTTCCAGGTCTGGTGGTGATTGGCTCCTGCACCTTTCACTCTCTTCATGCGCAGGCGGCAGAGCGGGTGGTTGGGTTGCCTCGTTGTCTTTCAGGTGTAAAAGCCAATATGACGTTTTACAAAAATAGCAAAAATTGAGAAGGAATTGGCCAGTAAAGACGAAAGTGCATTAAGGAAGTTCACAATGCCAGAAGTGTCATTCCCAACCTATGTGGAGTTGCAGAAGGAATAGTTTGTATTTCGTGCCTGGGAATGTTGCTGTTCCAGCCTTCGGAGGGACTAGGAGTGCAGCCTGGGGGAAGGGAGGAAGGTGAGCTACCCGTGGAAACGAGGAACATGGTTGTGAGGGAGAGAAGAAAGATACCCCAGAGAATGAGAAGCTGGCAAAACACCAAAACGAAACACTTTATGTTCAAGGAACTCTCAGATTATTTTCCAACATAGAAAGTGCAAAAGGTAAAATACGTATGTATTCCATTTTAGGAAGGACTGTGGCCTGTGGTGCGACCGTGTTCACATGATAGCGGAAAGGTGATGAGAACCCAGGCGTCCGTCCGAGAGGGTGGCCTGAACAAATCGTGGTACCTACCCACAACTGGAGTATTACTTGGTCATAAAAAGGAATGAAGTATTGATACGTGGTACAGTGGTAGTGAACCTGGGAAACATGATGCTAAGTTGAAGCCAGGTATGAAAGATTGTGTACTGTATGATTCCATTTATATGACATATCTAGAGAAGAGGAGGTAAATCCATAGAGATAGAACGCAGATTGGTGGTTGTCAGGGGCTGGGGAGGGTGGACTAACTGCTTAATGGGTTCAGGGTTTCCTTTCAGGGGCTAAAAATACCTCAGCTGGACAGAGGTGATGGTTACACAACATGGTGAATGTGCTAAATGCCTCCGAATCCTTCACTTTAAGTTTAAATTGTTCACTTGTACCTAAAACCATACAAATCCTAGAAGAGAGCACAGGTAGTAATTTCTCTGACATTGGCCATAGCTGCATTTTTCTAGTCTCCTGAGACAAGGGAAGGAGAACAAAAAATAAACCATTGGGACCATATCAGAATAAAAGGCTTCTGCACTGCAAAGGAACTAATCAACAAAACTAAAAGGTAATCTGAATGGGAGAAGATCTTTGCAGAGGACATGTTTGATAAAGGGTTAGTATCCAAAGTGTATAAAGAACTTCTACAACTAAACACCCAAAAGGCAAACAATCCAGTGAAAAATGGGCAGAGACAGGGACAGACATTTCTCCAAAGAAGACGTACAGATGGCCAACAGCCCCATGAAAAGGTGCTCAGCATCGCTCATTATCAGGGAACTGCAAATCAGAACCACAGTGAGCCACCCCCCACACCTGTCAGAATGGCTCAGATTAGAAACACAAGAAACAAGAGTGTTGGTGAGGATGTGGAGAAAAAGGAACCCTCTTGCACTATTGGTGGGTGTGCAAATCGGTGCAGTCATTGTGGACTGTGGAGTTTCCTCAACTACGTTATGGTCAGCAGTCGCACTACTAGGTATTTACTCGCAAAAGTGCAGAAACACTAATTCAAAGGGATACATGCAACACTGTGTTTATAGCAGCACTGTTTATAATGGCCAGAGAATGCAGGCAGCCCAAGTGTTTATCAGTAGATGAAGACGAGTGGTGTGTACTTACCGTGGAATATTATTCATCCCCGAAAAAGAATGAAATCTTGCCACTTGCAACAACATGGATGGAGCTAGAGCGTATAATGCTAAGCGAAGTAAGTCAGAGAAAGACAAATACCATGTGATTTTTACTTTGTGGAATTTCAGAAACAAAACCGAAAAGACAAACCAAGAAATAGACTTAACCGTAGAGAACAAACTGATGGTCACCAGAGGAGAGGCAGGTGGGTGAGATGGGTGAAGGGCGTGAAGGAATGCACTTGTGATGAGCACTGAGTAACGCACGCAGTTGCTGAGTTGTGTTGTACACGTGAAGCTAATACTACACTGTATGTTAACGACACTGGAATTAAAATAAAAAACAAAGAAGTAAGCATTTTAGTTTTTTTATTATCTGAATCTCACGGTCAGTTAAAAATAATATAACAATTTGCTAAGGTAGAGAAAAGATGTTTTCTTAGTGTTGTAAGTTACGCTTCAAGAAGAAGGCAAGCACTTTTAAAGTGTTGATAGGTTTTGTTATTTTATTTATTGCGAGAGAGAGAGAGCGCGAGCCAGAGCGCGTGCATGAGCGGGGCGAGGGGCAGAGGGAGAATATGACTCTCCATAGAGCAGGGAGCCCGTGGGGCTCGATCCCAGAACTCCTAGATCATCACCCGACCTGAAGGCAGACGCCCAATGGACTGAGCCTCCCAGGTGCCCCAGGTTTTGTTGTGTTGTTTTTTTTTTTAAACAAAGAAATCAAACACTTCAATTTCTGGAGTCATAAATGGCATTGTACCATTTAAGATTAGCTCGACTCTTTTTTTTGCTCCCTGTACATTTATAAAAGTGACAGTTTTTAATGTTTTGACAAACATTTAAGGGTCATGGGACAGTTGCAGCTTTTCCTATTGAACGGTTTCCGCTTCTGTGGGCATTTCTTACCCCCACGCTGCCCTGAAGAGCTGTGGACTGCCTGTGCCTGTATTTTACCGTGTACGTGGGTCTGTGTGATTTTTGTCCACTGCAGCGTGTGGTTGCGGCACAAACCCTTCCTTCATTCTGCGGGCGAGTGTCCTGGATGTGTCTCCTGCAGTCCGCGTGTTCTGACACTGTGCTCTGTGAAAGGAGAGAATAGGAAAGCCAGCCCAAAAGAAATCATCCGGGAGGGGTCCTAGGTGGGGCTTACAAAGCACACTCCGCCTTTTCCAGGGCCAGCCTTACAGAAGGTTTAGATTTCAGGAACTGTCTTGGAAAAGGCAACTTGGGAACACCCAGCGAGTAGTGACTATAGCAGCTGGCCGTGGAGCGAAGTTTCTATTTTGCCGTGTAGAAGGAAAAGCACTCTTAGTTGGCTGTTTGATGTGTGTCCAGCAAAAAGGACAGGCTTGGCTTTCCCCAGAGGCCTGAGACCCCAGGTATCAGGTGGCCCTCAGGCGCAGCTCCTGTGTGGGGCCATTCTTGCTGCAGAGGTGGCCTGAGGCCCTTGGGACACCTTCCCGGTCAGCTTTCATGCTGGGAGTCTGCGCCCAGAACAGCGGGTGGAATTTTATTCTGGGGTCGTGGGCATTCCTTTGTGTACCCACGGCTCAGTCTTGCCTCTAACTCTGGGTCGGGTTTTTAAAATCCTACTATAAGCCCAATTTGTCTGTAGGTATTTAAGATAATTTTGCATCTATCATTGTGTGGAAAGATTAAAAACAAAAAACCCTTACAGACTGCTGTTCTAGTCTCTTGACTGCCAGGCACTTGTGTGTTGAAGGGAGCACAAGACGCAGACCCTGCACTGTGGGGGACCGGAGTCTGGCACAGGGGTCCCCAGGGCTGGGCTGGGCTGCGCTGCCTGGCTCTAGAGCCTGTTCTGCTTCTCAAATAAGCTGTGACTTGAGGCAAATCATCTGTAAAATGGGCTACCTCAGGACCCTCGTTACAGGGTTATGAGGATTAAATAATTCGATGTATGTGAAGTGCTGAGAGCAGTGCTGGCAGGTGGCAAAATTTTTTTTAAGATTATTTATTTTTAGGGGAAGGCAGGGACTGACGTAGAGTCAGGGGAGGGAGGGTCAGAGGGAGAGGGACGGAGGCAATCTCAAGCCAGACTCCCTGCTAGCACAGAGCCGACCCTGAGAGCATGACCTGAGCCAAAACCAAGACCGAGCCCTCCAGATGCCCCAGGTGGTAAGTTTTTTGTTGTTGTTGTTGTTGTTGTTGTTTTTAAACAAAATTATTGTCCTAAAACTAAAGGGCATGACAATTCCTGATCCCATTAACTCCTCAAAAAATGGTCAAGGGGAGTGGATGGTGTCCCAGTTACTCTGCATCGAGTGTCCCCGCTGCGTCGCAGTAGTTCCAATGCTGGAAAGGGGCCGAGGCCGGGTCTGAGCTTGTCCCCAGACCCCTCACTCTTGGCTTTTTTGACTGGCGTGGCAGGAGAAGATTAGGAAATGGGGTAGTCCACTCCGGGGGGCATGGGGAAGCATCACAGCCTGGGGGCTTGAACAAGTGACATTTACTTGTCACGGTTCTGAGGTTCAGAGTTGAAAATGAAGGTGTGAGCAGTTTGATTTCTGCTTGGGCCTGTTTCCTTGGCTTGTAGACGCTGTCTTTTCCCTGTGTGCTCCCATGATCTTTTTCCTGCATACCTGTGTCCAGATGTCCTCCTCTGCTAAGCGAATGGGTCATGTTGGATTACAACCCACCCTAAAGACTTCATTTTTACCTAATCACCTCTTCATTAAAGAGCCTGTGTCCCAGTGCAGTCACGTTTTGAGATGCAGGGCCTTAGGGCTTCAGTATGCGAATTTTCGGGAAACATATTTGAGCTCATAGCAGGTAGTGACTAGTAGTAAAACCAGAGGAATCGAAGACCTCTAATCAGGAATCGGAGTGAAGGCAGAGGAGCATTGGAACCGACAGAGCAGATGGTTGGTGTAAGTGATTTTTGAGTTTTGATTCCAGACATGGTTTTCCAAGGACAGAGAGTAACAGTCTGGAATGAGCAGCACTGTTGTGGGGTGTGCGGGCACCCTGCTTTGGGTAGAGCTGGGTGAGTGGGCGCAGGCACTGGGTGGCTGGCTGGGTGGGAAGTGGGAGCCTAAGAAATGGGTATTTTATTTTGCTAGGCATTGGAGATCTTACTGAGCAAAGTACTTACAGAGGGCCTGATGTCTAGCTAGAGTCACAGTGCGGTTCTTGTCGGGGCAGAGAGAACTGGGGTCTCCTGGTAGATTCCCTCGGTAGCTTCTGACTCCAAAATTGTTCTGGTCTGTGGTTGTAGAGAAACAGATTATGTAAATCCTCTAAAATTAAATTTCTTAAGTATGCCTTAATTTTATTAACAAATTTTACTTTAATCAGCAAATTGTGGAGTAGTCGAGATTAAATTTAGAGCCGAGACTGACTGGGTTTTCATCCTGGCTTTGTCACTGGTTCCAGCTTTGTCAGATTTGCCATATGACATAAATTGGCAGAGGTTCAATTTTCTCAGCTGTGGAAAGTGGATAATTACACATATCTCATTGAGTTGATGGAGAGCGTGCATACAGTAACGTATGTGAAGGTTCTAGCACTGTGTCTTTCCCATGGTGAGCACTCATCATAATGATACTTGAAGGAGGGTAAAAGACTTTTAAATGGAGGAAAATAAATAGCAATGAATTTTGTATTAATTCACTCATTCAACAACAACAAAAGGTTTGAGCTCCAGCCAGTGGTTGAGTGCTAGGGATTAGAAAGAGGCAAGGCTCCTGCCCTCTGCAGGCTTCCCGGCCCCCCGGGGCAAGCCCAGGAAGGTATTGCTGAGGGGTGCTTAGTGTGCTTATCCTGCCCTGTAGGTGTTGAAAAGGGTGACTTTTTAAGAGAGAGGATTTTTGCAGGAGGTTTCACATGGGAGCAGGCAGTAGCATTGAACTTTGAATTCTGGGAGGGATTCGTCACCCAGAGAAGTGGAAAATGCATTTCAGAGCAAGATAGTGACACCTGCAGGAGTCTGCAGGGTACACAGCATGGTTAGGGAACAGCAGTGCGTGAGTGGACATGAAGGTGGGACAGACTTCCCCAGGCAGCAGGGAACTGCCGAGGTATTTTCAGGTGGGAAGAGACATGACGATATTTGCAGTTAAGAAAACTCACCTGATAGTGGCGTGCAGGAGGATTTGGAGAAGAGGCAAGACGGAGACTCCAGAAGAGTTCTAGAAAGATTCTCAGTGATCCAGATGAGCTGAGATCTTGAACTTGGGCTGCAGGTGCAGGATCCTGGAGGAGAGGACAGATTCCAGAATTGTCGGAGTGGCTGCCGTCAGAATGGATGTGGCTGGGGTTGGGGGGTCTCTGGGTTTCTAGTTGGGTGTCTGGGTGATGGTGTCATTCATGCACGCGCTGGGTGTGTGTGGGAGGTGAGCCGATACTGGGATCTTAGATCGGCTGAGTCGGAGCTGTCTGGGAACAGCATTTCTTTTCCTTTTCCTCCTCTGGGTTTGGAACCATCTGCAGAAGAAAGGACAGTGAATGTGACTGCCTCTCTCTTCAGACGCTTGGCCCTGGGGAGTAGAGCTTGAGATCTGGTGTCTGTGGCTCGCAAAGGTGGGACCTTCTTCAGGATAGATGGTGGAATTACGTCTCCCTGCCCCAGGGAGCTCAGTCATGGTGATGCGACCACCTAGAGGTGAATTAGAAAGTGGGCACGTGAGACTTCTATTGGTTTTGAGCCAAGGCGAGACTCACTGGTGCACTCTTGGGTATGTGCCTGCCACAGGGCACCTCAGCTGTGCGGGAGGCCGGGATTCCCGAGCGAGGTCAGTGCCTACACAGACCAGACTCAGGTCGACACGGGAAGAAATTTTTGCTTTAGGCTTCTAAGATGTGAGACGTCATGGTAGTTTTCTACTGGCACCTAGCCCCTCCTGACTCAAGTGGTTTTATAAGAGGCTGAACCTTACGGATTCTCCTTTTCTAGACTAAAACTCAGTGCCTCTGTGTGTGTGTGTGTGTGTGTGTGTGTGAATGCACACACAGGTGGATCAGTTCAGCTGCAAGTGAAAGCCTTTCTTTGTCACCATTATACTGTGACCAGTATTTTTAAATGAGTGAATTGTCAGAAACTCACATTTTATGGAGACATCATTCACAGGCCATACAATTCACCCATGGAAAGTGTACAGTTCTTTGGCTTTAAGTAGATTCACAGGTTGGTGAATTCATGTCACCATAATTCTACAACATTACTTCCAGAAGAAACCCCACTCCCCAGTCCTCTCATACCCTCCCTCCCCAGCCACAGGCAACCTCTAATCTACTTGGTACAGGTTTCCTCTTCCAGACCTTACACATACATTGAGTCCTATAGTGTATCGTCCTTTGTCACTGCCATCTTTCACTTGGCAGAATGTTTTCAGGGCTCATCTGTGTCGTAGCTTGGACCAGTATTTCCTTCCTTTTGCTGTGAAGAGCATTGCATGGTATGGAATAGGGTATCTTGTAAAACCGTATGGTTTCTAAAGATGGAGGCAGTGCTGGCCCTTCTAGCTCTGTGGGAATCTTTTCATCAGCTGCTGGACATTGGGGCTGTTTACACTTCGACTGGCATGAACAATGCTGCTGTGAACGTCCATGTGTCTTCTTGCATTGTTTCGTACACGTTACTCTGTGAACACGTGTTCATTTCTCTTGGGTTTGTACTAGGAGCGGAATTGCTGGGTCTTAACGCTGACTACATTTAACTGTGAAGAGCTGTTCAGCAGTTTTACATCATTCCCACTAGCCGTGGACGAGTGTTCTGATTCTGCACATTCTCACCAGCGCTTGTTATTGTCTGTCTGTGATTAGAGCCATCCTGGTGGGTGTCATGTGTTCAAGATTACATTATTAACATGAAACTTAGATGCCATAGTTCTGCCTTCCTGTCTTCATACACACCATCTTTACTGGCAGCTCATGCTTTTGTGACTTTGTGTTCCCGTATTAGTGGTGGTGGTGTGTATGATTTGTGGGGACATTTTACCTTCCATCAACAGACCTACAGTCTCAGTTTTAAAATATGATACTTTGGGGGCGCCTGGGTGACTCAGTTGTTAGGTGCCTGCCTTCGTCTTAGGTTATGATCTGAGAGTGTTGGGATGGAGCCCTACATTGGGCTCCCTGCTCCACGGGGAGTCTGCTGCTCCCTCTCCCACTCCCTCTGCTGTGTTTCCTCTCTCTCTCTGTCAAATAAATAAATAAATAAAATCTTGGGAAAAAAATGTAATACTTTGTTCAGTGTTAGGTTCTTTGGCTTGACCTACTGGCCAGCCGGATGGCTTCTGGTTGGGGAATGGTCAAGCTTAAACTGAACTGAGGATTAGTCCTGTGTGGCTGCCTGTCACTTAACATGAGGAGCTTTGGTGGCGTTTCCTGTTTCTCTTCATTCTTGAGCCTACTTCAGTGTATGGTGGGCAAAGTCTAAAGCATTTTCAGTATATATTTGAATGTCCCTGTTGTAAAATCACATGGTTTCTAGAAATGGCCATGATTCTAAAAACAGGGATCCCCTGGAGTTCATGTGCCAAGTGAACAGACCTTTTGAGTGACTGGTCTGCCATTGGTGTTGAGCAGGGAGCTTGCCTTCCTGGAGGGTCAGGGCTAGCTGGGGACAGACCTTTCAGGAATAAAGGCCTTAAAAATTGTAAAAGGACTGTGAAAGCAAGGGGTCCTCTGTAGGAGAATGACAGGGACTCCCAGGTTGAGTTTTACTTTCTTTTTGGTGGGGGAAGTGTCAGGAAAGACCTCTCAGAGCAAGTGACATTTCCATCTGAGACCCAGGGAAAGGGGAGGGGAGCTGTGACCGTGGGAGGCAGGGAAGCTCTTCCAGTTCAGAGGAAGTACGGTGACATCTGGGTGGTGGAGGCTGGGGAGAGGGAAGAGGGGTCTCCTGAGAGCAAGTCAGATTGGGCAGGACTTTTTGTGGATGTGCTAATACTGTGGACAGTATTCAAGATGCAGTGAGGACTTTTTTTTTTTTTTTTTTTTTTTAAATCAGGGGAATGGCATCATCCAGTTAAAAAAATCCACTTTGGGAACCCCTGGATGGCCCAGTTGTTGAAGCAGCTGCCTTTGGCTCAGGTCTTGATTCTGGGATCAAGTACCGCTTCTGACTACTTGCTCAGCAGGGAGCCTGCTCTCCTTCTGCCTGCTTCTCCCCCTGCTTCTGCTCTCTCTTTCCCCCTCAGGCAGATAAATAAACAAAATCTTTAAAAAAAGATAAATTCACTTTGGTTGCTGTGTGTCAAATGCAGTGCAGTTTGGGGGTGGGAGTAGTGGCAAGAATGGGTACGGGTAGACAGAGGGTCAGGGATCCACCTGCCCAGAAACCCCACTGGAGGCATGGGAGCTGGGACTGTAATTTGGGGCTCCCTTGCTCCGTGAGGGTGCACACACTTCTGCTCGGGGCAGGTCCCAGCTGTTCGCCTCTGTCACAGGGAGCAGTCTCCTTCGTGTTTGTCCCTGTTGCAGGCCTGCTAGTGAAGGCTCTGCAGACGTCCTCTCTGAGCTTCCAGGGCCGTGCTTTCTCTTAAACAAATATTTGAGTGACCCTTCCATAATTAAAATTCCTCAGCCAAATTAGAAAATGTGTTTTCGCAAGCTTCTGACACTTGGGCAAATTTGTTATTTTTGTGGGGAGCTGAAGTGCTCCCTGCAAAACTGCTAGTGACAGTTTTGCTGCTGGGCAGTAGTTGTTGGGTAAAGGGTTTTTGGTTTTTTTTGTTTGTTTGTTTTGTTTTAATGCCTTTATCTTTTTCTCTTTTGGTTTTAAAAAAACCAGTATTTCTGTTTGTAAGCACTTAACAGAGAGAAGAAGTCATTCTGGAACTCAGAGGAAGGAGGAATGGCCCATCTGTTGAGTCAGAGGTGTGTTTCCTGCAGCTGGTATAGATCATGACAGACTTGGTGGTTTAATGCACCCCAAACTACTGTCTTACAGTTCCGTAGGTTTCAAGTCTGACACGAGGCTCACTGGGCCAAAATCAAGGTGTCCGCAGGGCTGCGTTGCCCCTGGAGGCTCCGGGAGCAGGATTCCTTGCCCTCTCCAGCTTCTTTCTAGGGGAACTGACACCCGCCTTCCTTCCTCTACTTTCAAAGCCCCCAGCGGAGCCTCTCTGACCATGCCTTTATAGGCACGTCTGTTTCTCCTCCTGTCTCCCACTCGTAAGAGCCCTCATGATTACACTGTGCCCATCTGAATAACCCACAGTAGCGTCCCTGTTTGAAGGTCAGGTGGTTACCAGCCTTAATTCCCCTTTTCCCTTTAAGATAGTCATGGGTTCTAGGGAATAGGTTATGGCCAACGTTTGGGGCCATTGTTCTGCCTCCCACAGTGGTGGACTTAATCTTATACTTTCTGATATTAGGAAATTGGCTCATTGATTCCTTCTGGTATTGACCTTGGATTTATTTTCCCTCCTGAACCCACAGTAGGTGCTTTAAAATCGTGTTGTGGAATTACCTTCTGGGAATGCTTACTGTCCTCTACTGGAATTCGTTTGTTGCTAAAATGATAGCAGGTTTTTTTTTTTTCTTTAAGATTTTATTTATTTGATAGACAGAGATTACAAGTAGTCAGAGAGGCAGGCAGAGAGAGAGGAGGAAGCAGGTTCCCCGCCGAGCAGAGAGCCTGATGTGGGGCTCGATCCCAGGACCCTGAGACCATGACCTGAGCTGAAGGCAGAGGCCTTAACCCACTGAGCCACCCAGGCTCCCCGATAGCAGCTTTTCAAAGCAGTCTTGGGGGAAATAGCTTTCATGAACTGATTAGGCTGAGGTTTTTCCTGAAGACTAGTTTGTTTAGGAAACAGCGGGTTTACCTTGGGTTTTTCTCATTTATGCAGCCTGTTAAAATACTACAGGGGAGGTCCAGGGGTTCTCCCAAGATTAGTTTAAAGGTTTATCCTAACTGTAGAAGTTTCTGAGAAGTAGTCAAATTCTAATTTCTGGTGCTTGCGTTGGGGGAGGGGGCGGTGATACCTCCCCAGCTGAGAAAGGAATTAGGATTTTAGGACCTTTGAAAGAACGACTTACACTTTCATTTTTAGTTCTGTTTTAATTGCTCCTTAAATGGAAAGGAGGTACGTCCTGGATGTTATGTCTAAGAATCCAGTTGGAAGGTTGGGACCTAAGCCAAATGTTGATAAAGGGGAGGACATCCGTGAATGATACTAATACAAAGTTTGTGAGTTTTAACTTGACCTTTTGTACCGTCTTGACATTACGAGTCTTGGAGAGGATTCTTTTTCTGCTGCTAGGATGTTAGAAAAATCAGTGCAGTGTGTGTGTTTGGCGGGCCCTAGAGGACAGTGTATTTGTTAACTGCACATGTGGGTTGGAGATGGGGGTTGGTTGGAGGAGAAATGTTAAGACCCAGTGATTTTTAGGGAATGTGATCATAGCCGGCGATGCCAAATTTTCTCCAGAGCTGCTGTGTCCTCACTCAGTGGTCTCCGTGCTCATGTGGGGATCCGGCCCCCTCCCCAACACGGCTCCTTGGGGTGTAGGTGACTCTGCTGGTGTCTGACTGACCTGGTTGACAGACAGGGGTGTCGGGGTACTTAAGCATGCTCGGGCTTTCATTTCGCACCTGCCATCTTCTGTCCTGGGAGCATTTTCTGTGGGTCACCCAATCGACCGTAAAAATCATTTCATCTTACAGAAATGGAAGCTCAGATTTATTGCTAACTTATTGTGCTTTTATTCATTTTTTTTTTTTTTAAAAGAGGTATGGGGGCTCCTGGGTGGCTCAGTGGGTTAAGCCTCTGCCTTCAGCTCAGGTCATGATCTCAGGGTCCTGGGATCAAATCCCGCATCCGGCTCTCTGCTCGGCAGGGAGCCTGCTTCCCCCTCCCTTTGCCTGTCTCTCTGCCTGCTTGCGATCTCTCTCTGTCAAATAAATAAATAAAATCTTTTTAAAAAAAAAAAAAGGTATGTATTTGAGAGAATGAGAGAGCAAGAGAGAGAGCACCAGAAGGGGAGGGTCAGAGGGTGAAGCAGACTCCCCCCTGATCAGGGAGCCCAATGCGGGACTCGATTCCCAGGACCCTGGGATCATGACCTGAGCCAAAGGCAGACGCCCAACAACTGAGCCACCCAGGTGCCCACCTGTTGTGCTTTTTTAAAAGCCCAGAAATGAAGAGCCATGAACACCCCCGCTCTTCTCCAAGTGTGGTTTTGGTTTAGCTGTGACTGGGGGAGGTGCGGAAGCCTCAGCTCTCCTGGTGGCGTCATCCAAATTTATGGGCCTAGGTCTTGGGAATTCACATTTTAGAATAGCTTTTCCCGGGGGCGCCCAGGTGGCTCAGTCTGTTAAGTACCTGCCTTTGGCTCAGGTCAGGATCTCAGGGTGCTGGGATGGAGATCTCCACCTTGGGCTCCCTGCTCTGCGGGGAGCCTGCTTCTCCCTCTGCCTCCTGCCCCTACTCACTCGTGCTTCGCTCTCTTTCGCTCTCACATAAATAAAATCTTTAGAAAATTTTTAAAAAACAGCCTTTCCAGATAGGACTTGGTACTCAGAATTTGGAACCACCCTCTGGGCTCTGAACTCCTTGGCCCTGTACATCGGTACCCTCCCAGGGTCCAGGAGGGTCCAGCAAATACACCCCATCTCTGACACCAACAGAAGAGTTAATAGTTTGGCTTTACTAGGGCTAAGCTTGACACAGGAGAATGTGGGTATGTGGCCAGGCTAGTGGACTTGGTAATGCAGAACTAGGCAGACTTAATACCCCCTCATGCCCACTCTGGTCAGAACCATCATGGACTTTGGCTGCCTTACCCAGCAGAGGAAGGATCTCTATACTGAGGGTAAGACAGAATCAGAGGAAGGGGTTTGACCTGGTTCCTTATCCACAGTCAGTGTGTTTCTTGCCTTTGGGTGGAATGAGTGAAGGTAAAAGGAGGAGTATGCTGGTTGGTGTTCCCTCCTTCTAGAAGGGAGTTTCAGGGTGGGAAGGAAGCATTGCCTGGCCTCAGGAAAAAAAACAAAACAAAACACAAGTGCTTAGTTAATATTTGAGAGATGAACCAAGAATTAAAAAACTTAGATTTTCGGGGCGTCTGGGTAGCTCAGTCATTAAACCTCTGCCTTCGGCTTAGGTCATGATCCCAGGGTCCTGGGATTGAGCCCCGCATTGGGCTCCCTGCTCTGCGGGAAGCCTGCGTCTCCCTCTCCCACTCCCCCTGCTTGTGTTCCCTCTCTCACCGTCTCTCCCTGTCAAATAAATAAATAAAGTCTTAAAAAAAAAACACACCATAAAACTTAGATTTTCCTAGTTCAGAGCATTTGTAGAACTACTTCCATCTGAGAACTTTCTCCAGATGCATTTAAGGTCAGGGTTCCAGGTGCTAATTGAAATCAGCACATGTATTACAGAGGAGGTAGGAATTCATGTAGGCCCTAGTGGCCTTTGAGCAGGAAAAACAGCCCGTCCTTCTTGCCAACTAGAATAGTTTATGTTGAAGATGATAATGCAGTCAGTTTATTTTTTTATCGTTTCCAGATTTGATATCAGTACGTGGTGGAGTTTGGGTGTCGTGTGGGCAGAGTTTGCTCCTCTGCTTTAATCTTTATTTACAGGGAAGCTGTCGGCCATTTTTGGCTCTTCATGGGGGAATCCTATTGTAGTGGAAAGGGTAAACTTCTACGCCCATTAGAAGGTCTGTAGGTGAAGTCACTGTCAACAGTTACCGTTGAATGTTTCCCTCCGATTGTGGGCAAGGATGTGGCTCTGGTTCTGGTTACCCCAATACCCTGGCCTGTGACACACACGAAATGTTGCCTCCCTCCCTTCTTCCTGAATGCTCTTCCTAGAATTTTCTCCCTCCACCTCTGGGTAATGGCTGCCTCTCCTACAAGCAGGTGGTTTTCATCATTTTTTTTCTCTCTCTCAGCGGCTCCAAACTTCCTGTGACTGACGCCCTTGGTAGAAAGGACACACCCCGATACTTGAGGCCGCACAACCCCAAAGCCCTTGGTGCCCTGCCACAGCTTTAACTAGCACTCCTCATTCACGAATCGTTCCCCAAAGCACAACATGAATTTCAGAAGCATTGCAGGAAAGCTAAAACTTGATATCCCTTCAAAGTTCGCGTCTTTTCTGTCAGTGAATGCAGCTGTGTTCATGGACCATGTTGTTACCAAGCGGGACAAACTCATGTGTATGCTGCACAATGCAGTTATTGCCATTAAGTGTGTCTGTCAGGGCTTCCCTCGTGCCTGATGCGTGTGCAATGCGGCTCTAGGCCGAGGGTGGGCTGTCTCAGGCCTCTCATCTCCTTTCCCGGTTTCTCTGGAAGGTCTTCCTCATCCACGCACTGAAACGACAGTTTGCGTATAGTCAGAACATGTTTTTCTTACAGCAAAGTAATTTTAAGTTTTCCCTCCCTCAGATGAAAAAAAATGTCCTCAGAACTGCTCTGTCCTTTTTGAAGCCTGTTCCATACTCAGTGAACTTGTATTCCTTTCTCAGTTGTGGCTTGTTGTTGTGTTGGTCATAAAATCTCTTCACCAAATCTTTCAGAATTTCCTGAAATACTTCGGGAGCCATAGCAGACTAGGGCTCAGCGGAAGCCTGATATCCCAATTTTATAGCTGAGGGAAGCTACTGCTATTTCCACCTGAAGTAACAGTGGTCTCTCCCTCCTTTCCTCCCTCTCTCCCTCCCTCCCTCTCTCCCTTCCTCTCTCCTTCCCATGAAGGCTTCTCTTCCTGCCGCCATGTTTTTCCTCTTCCCTTGCGGATTCCAGGTCACCTTTGGCCCCGCCCTGAGCCAGGGTCTCTCTTGGAGATCCTCACCTCACACAACCTGCTGTGCCTCTCCAGGGCCACACCTCTGTGTCCCTTCCTCACTTTGCATCCTGACCCCTCTCCCCCCACCTCCAAATCCTTGTCAGGGCCTTTTCTATCCCTTGTGGATGGGCTTTCTGGTCCCCTGGCCTTGGAGTTTCTCACTGAACAGAGTCCAGAGGCGCTTTTCCTGAAGCCAGGCCCTTGTTGCTTTTGGAGGCGTTTCAGCTCTGCCATCTTCCCTCCCTGGCCTTAGCTCTGTGCTCCACGCTTCTCTTGTCCTTCTGTCTCCATGGTCTCTGTGGGACGGGGTACCAGACACACCTGGGAGACATCCCCAAACACCAGAATAATGGGGGATGTAGAGGGAAGGTGTGGCCCTCACATGGGTGGCCATATGTTGGAAGGGTGCCCAGGCCATGCTGACATCGCCTGCCTGCCCGCAGCCCGAATCCCCTCGGATTCTGTCTGTTGTAGTCGGGCCTCACCTCTGTCTTCAGCCTGGACTCCTTCCTCAGCTGCTGCCACAGTGCCTTTGTGCTCCCTTCATACCCTTTAATCTTGACTCACTGACCTGGTGTCCTGGGTTACCTTGCTGTGTTCTTTATGTTCCTGGCTGCAGAAAACGGCTGGTGAATGTCGTGATAAGTTATGTGCCTTTATCACAAGTGAGTGCATGCTACTAACTTCAGCCAGACAAGTTCTGACACCATAATCCTGCCCACACCTGCCTTTTGTTAACAGCTTGATTTCAGTCCTCTTAGCTGTTGGGTTGGTTCCGTGGTTCTTAATTCCAGCTGCACAGTAGAGTCACCTCAGGGAGGTTTAAAACTATCGATGGCTGTGGAGCTCACCAGAGGTCTGGGTGTCCCTGGCCAGGGGCAGGCAGGCAGGGCTTCGGTGGGTTGTGTTCAGAAGCTGTGCCGGTGATTCTGAGAAGCCAGAGCGGGGAGCCAAGGTCTATTCCTGTCTCATCCTCATTAAGAGGATTGCTGGTCTTTTAAGATCTCTGCTGATCTTATATTCTTCTTGCCCACATCTGACCCCCCCCCCCCCCACCGCCCCACTCCGGGCCCCTCCCTGGCCTGCTGTCTTCAGGGTCTGAGCCCATGAGCCCTTCTGCTGCCTGCACTGACATTGGGCACATTGGACAACCCAAATAAAAATGTCAGTCTTGTGAAAGCAAGGGCACAGAGGG
Organism: Meles meles; assembly: GCF_922984935.1. Classification (NCBI taxonomy): domain Eukaryota; kingdom Metazoa; phylum Chordata; class Mammalia; order Carnivora; family Mustelidae; genus Meles; species Meles meles. The sequence continues at coordinate 78,778,705 of NC_060077.1, forward strand.
GCCGGCGAGGAAGTCTGCTTGCCAGGTGCTAGGACTAGAGATGGGGTGGGTTAGGCAGACCTGGGTTTGAATCCAGCTGTTACTCATTGGCTACCTGTGGTCTCCCTCCCTCTTGAAGGAAGTTCATCATAGTTAGTGCACGGAATTTTTGACGATGGAACTCAGTAACAGCATAAACTGCTCTTAGCACATGCCTGGCCCACAGCCAGTGCTCAGCAGATCCTCCTTGAAACATGCCCTTCCTGCTATCAAATTCAGGAAAATATTCCTTCGTGCAACACATGTAATATTTCACCCCGGTCAGTCCCTTTATACTTGAATGGTCATTACCATATTCCACTTGCGCTGTTTTAATAAACTGTGGGTGATTCGAGATGACTACATAAAATTTTTTTTTTGAAGATTAATTTATTTGAGAGAGCGTGTGAAGGGAGGGAATTGCAGGGGAGGGAGGAGCAGAGGGAGAGGCAGTGAGAATCTCAAGCAGACTTTGCTGAGTGTGGAGCCGGAGGTGGGGCTCGATCTCATGACTCTGAACTCACAACCTGAGCTGAAACCAGGAGTTACAACCAGGACACACAACCCAGGTGCCAGAGGTCTAGCTAGGTTTCTGGTGTTTATTACTCTAGTCAAGTGATCATATATGTTTTCCACCAAGAGTTGAAAATATCAACCAGTATTTGTTAAAATTAAATTTAACCGTAGGAAGACTTACACCATTTCAGGCACATAATCTCTAAGTACCCCCTTCTCCCCGCTTTTGGAGGGGAGAGTGATGGGAATGACATTGAAGAAATAGAGAATTGGTGACTGAACATTGAACAGTGTTTTCATAGAGGATGAAACAGGATTCCCACATGTTAGGATCCTGGATGAAACTTGGATGTTGTTTTAATTTTGCCCCTGTTATTTGAGCAAATTACTTAACCCCTTGAGGCACCATGTTCTTCCAGGACAAAATACAGAATTAGATGAGGTGGATTTTAGATCCGGAGTTCTGCCATTCCAGTCTGTCTGTAGTGAATAGCGTCCGCTGTTATTTTGACTCTTCCTATAAAGTTTGCTTCCCGTAATAGGTTTTCTGTCTATAATTCTTACCTTCTAATTTTTTTCTCATTAAACTCTTGTTTTAATGGGTCTGAGTTACCTTATAGTTTTAAATGTTTTTTTTTTTTTAATTTCAAATTTCTTTTAAAGATTTTATTTGGCGGGGTTGTGGGGGGAAGACAGGGAGAATCTCCAGCAGACTTTGAACTGAGCAGGAAGCCCAACACGGGGCTTGATCTCATGACCTGAGCCAAAAACCGAGAGTCAGAGGCTCAGTCAACTGAGCCACCCAGGTGCCCCTAGTTTTCAAGGTATTTTTAAGTGATACAGATAACATGTGAATGCACTCTTGAAAAACAATCAAGATAGCATATAGGTGAGAACGTGAAAGTGAGCCTTTTTGTGCACCGCCCCCCCCCCCCTTCTTTTGTCAGAGGGGAGCTCGTGTTAACCATTTTGGTGTAAAAGCCTTTGAGACCTTTTTCTGGACCTGTCCAGACATGCGGTCCTTTCTGCATCATTATAGTATTCCATGCTCAGAACTGAACTAAGTGAAGTTTGAACTTGAGAGAAATTGCAGCCCAAGTCAGCTCCCGCCTAGAGCTTGGTTAATTAAAATTCGTGCCTGGGAGTTGCTGTGGTTTCCGGGCTGTGTCGCCCTCTGGTGGTGGCTGACTCTGGTGTAAAGCGGCCAACGTGCTGCCGGGCCGGGGGTGGAAGGGATGGTTCCAGGGCGACACGCTGAGGACGGGGTTGGCTGTTCGCAGTCGCCGATGCGCTTCAGTGAGCTCTGGAGATGCTGTGACCTCTGTGCTCCGAACTTGCCCTTCGTAAGAGCCTTAAGCTTGTGGTGGCTTCCCAAAGCAGGCCGGCTTAGGTAACTGGGAATTAGGAGGCTCTGCCCGACGGGTGTGTCCTGTCCACCACCAGAGGAGCTGGACGGCAACACCACGTAGTACCGTGTATGCACTGCTGAGCTCTGCGCTGGGACAAAACCTGGCTGATGGCGCCCAGAGGACAGGGTTTCCCTTCCATGCTCCACAGAAAGTAATTTTCCCCGTTGCTCTTTCCAGCTAACCTGTCTTTCCGTCTCTTAAACCTGGGCCCTGTTGGAGCTTGCGCCACCAGCTGTGGCCCCCTTCGCCCCCCTGGTTCTGTCCTTGGCTCCTGGGCAGCGGTCCTCACTCACAGATGACCTGCCCGCCTCAGTCCCTGTCCCCGCGTGGGAAACTTCAGTGTGTACCTTGATGATCCCTCCCGCCCCAGCAACCTGGCCTCTGTTCCTGACCTCCTGACCTGTCCCCGCCTCATTTTAGTGACCCTCTTTGGATCTCGTCTGGATCAGGATCAGAATTGTGATGTAAAGTGCCTCACTCCTCGGTTTTACACTCCTGAGCTTCTGTGTCCGTCTGTGACTTCGCCCCTGAGCATTCTGCAGACCTAGGAACCCCACCCCATGCCACCCACCTTTACGTAGTTTCTGTCCACGGCCTGGACTTTGGGGTTCCCTCCTGTGATCACCCAAGCCACCTTGATCCTCTGAGCCCGTTGGCTTCCCGGGGAGACCCCCGCCAGCTCGGGGTAGAGCCCCCACCATGGTTCGGCTCGTTTTCGCAATGTTGCAGAATGGTGGGGGCAGGACTCCTGTCACACGTGGGACCGCCTGCCTCAGATGGGCGTCTGTTGGTGTCTTCCTTACACTTCTTGAAAAATTTCACTCTGTCCCATCTCTCCTCAGTTCTCTCACGCCTGCCTCCCTCCGTCACCTGGGTGGGACACCAGACCTCAGTCTGAAGCCTGGAGTCTTCCCACGTAGCCCTTCCCCAGCCCCTGCAGGAGGTTTACTTCCTCATGGGGCTCCCCCACTGCCCGGACACATCAGCCCACAGAGCATTCCTGCCATCTTCTGCTCACCTCTCCCCCGGCGTCTTTGGGTGCTGCCTGTCTGACCCTGTCCTGCCTCCTTGTTGACTGATAAGAGCGCTTCTGCATTTCTCTCTGCATTCCTGTCTCCTTCCTTTCTGGCTGGGTAAGGCCCGGACAGCTGGGTCTTGGCTGGGTCATCTCTGTCCACCTGCTAATGGCTTCTGTGCTTTTCTAACGGCACCGTTCAGGATGGCATTCTATGGCACTTCTGGGAGTTAGAGCTGTGTCTGCCAGTCAGGAAGCTTAGCTGGTTGAGATGCGTTAAAACTAAATAAAAGTTAAAATTCACGTCCTCCGTGGCATTAGCCACTTTTCAAATGCTCAGTAATGACTTGCAGCTAGTGGCTTTCACGTGGGGCATTGCACATGTCGTCGAAAGTTCCGGGCGGTGCTGTTTCAGTTTCAAATACAGTAATTCGGCTGCATGAAGCTTCATTTTCCATCAGGATTCATTTAGTCATCTCAGCATCCCTGGTTGTGGTTATTCTGGGAAACTCAATAGGTAAAAGAACCCAGTCTCTGAAACGATTTGAACAGGTGGGAATATTTCTGTCTAGCTGCCTCTCAGTACATGGTACAAGCATCTAGGCAACTGGAAATTTCAAGTCCAAAAATGTAAATTCCATAATTGAAACAACAAAGTGCGACCTAAAGTGTTTTCTCTTTCCTTCTTCCACTGGGTCCCCTTATTTTGTTCTCCGAGAGTCTTACCCTGACCCACGACCAGGGCAGGAGACCCAGCTTTGCCTTGGCTTTCTAGGTTTGGAAGCAGGTTTGGCTAGCCAGGACTTGCTGTTACCATTACATAATGCTGGGATGCGGAGGATTAAACACCTTCCCTGATGAATGCCGGTGGCTGAACAGCGCATTGTAATGCCTGGAGCATAAAATGCAGTCTCTCGGATGTTGAGGGCAGTGATGCTTTTGTTTTTCCTGGTTGATTTTGGCCTTTGGAGTGCGGAGAGTGAGCTCACTGTACTGTTAATGATTTTCCACCTACAGTAACCCAGTCTGCTGTGCATACGTACCACCGTGGGGCGGTTAGTTCTGAGCTATGAAGTGCCGGTCATGCATGTATAAGATTTCTCCTCAGGAGAGGAGGTTTCGCAGGGGGGTTAGATTTTCTAGCATTTGTTTTCACAGTAGTACAAACTACACATTACATGGGAGAGCTTAAAAAAAAATTGCCAAGCCGTGTGCTTAATTCTTTATCAAACATGTGTCTCTGTGGTTGGTTCAGCCCAGGTTGTTGATAGAGAAGGTCCTCAGAAACCTGTCTGGCCAGTTGCTTTTGTTTCCTTCCCCTAACAGAGGAGGCCATGACCAGCCTTGCCTTGTTCTCAGTTACCAGCACTCAGAGGGGAGCCGGACCCTTGATTCAGGATGGGCAGCAGAAGCCATCTGCTTCTGGGTTCAGTTTGTGTACCGCCTGAAATTCGGGCACAGCTGTGAGCATCACGTCCGGGGATCAGAGAAGGAATGGAAACTCATAGTTCATCTGGCTCATTGTTTTGCTTGATCATCTTCTCCATTCTGGAAGCTTCTCCACTTCAAGGAAGCACCCATCTTAGTTTCTACCTTTCATTTTGGTCCATTAAGTGTTACAGTTTTAAAGTAATGTTCCTGTTAAGAGAGAAGATCGACAAACGATTATGTTAAAGAGTGTGAGTGTGTGTGTGTGTGTGTGTGCGCGCGCACGTGCACTAATGGAACTCTTGGACGATGGGTCACAGACAGAGCTGGACCTTGTAACCCCACAGTCCCGGGTTCATTTTGTGCATCTGTGACTTCGCTGTGGTTTCCTTGCCCATGGCCTGGTGCTTTTCACCACGCCATGCTCTTTGAATTTTTGTTTTGTGTTTTGTTTTTTTAACGAACAGAGGCTTCCTGGACTCTTCTGTTGATGTATACTTGGAAAGTTGTGGGAGGAACGATGTAGAATTTTGACCGTATTTCTATGTAAATTTATTCTGAAAAGATGGGAGAAAACATGCACTTTCTGTTCTTTTTTTTTTTTTTTTTTTATAAGATTTTATTTATTTATTTGACAGAGAGAGAGATCACAAGTAGGCAGAGAGGCAGGCAGAGAGAGAGGAGGAAGCAGGCTCCCCGCAGAGCAGAGAGCCTGATGCGGGGCTCGATCCCAGGACCCTGAGATCATGACCTGAGCCGAAGGCAGCGGCTTAATCCACTGAGCCACCCAGGCACCCCGCACTTTCTGTTCTAAGACAGGTCTTCCTCCTTCTCTGCCAGCAGAACCCTCCACTGACCCCATGTCTGTGGTCCCCCCCCCCCCCAATTGCTGGAGCAGAGGATTAAGACTAAGTGACTCTAAAAGCACCAGGTGAGAAACAAGATCCCTGGCTGATGGACCTTGTCCCTAAGTTCTCCCCTACTAGCATTCTAAAAGGCGTTCCGCCTTCTCCTGGCCTGTAGGCTCGGACTTTAAAAGGGTCTTGTTTCTGTGAGTCTTTGGTTTTGTTTTGCCACTCACTGGAAAGGGTATTAGGAAAGGAAAACCTGTGGGACTTCCATAGGATGAATTAAATGTGGGGTAGTCTCATAGGATTGGTAGAAGGGACAGTGTATTTGTTTATTTAAAAAAAAAAAAGATTATTTGACAGAGATCACAAGTAGGCAGAGCAGGCAGAGAGATTGGGGGGGAATCAGGCTCCACGCTGAGCAGAGAGCCCTATGCGGGGCTCGATCCCAGGACCCTGAGATCATGACCTGAGCCGAAGGGGGAGGCTTAACCCACTGAGCCACCCAGGTGCCCCAGGGACAGTGTATTTAAGTGATGATTTGCAGATATGAATTTACTGTTTAATACTGTGATCGAGTGATGATAAACCCCAAATCTTTTAGGTTGCAGCACAACGAAGGGTGCGTCAGTAATTTTGGACCATTACTTTCGAACTCTCTACTGCTCTCTCCAGTGGCAAGTTTACTCTGTTCCAGAGTGCTCTTAGTGTAAGTAATCTATCATAGTCTCCGGTTTCCTCCTCCATAAAATGGCGTGATGATACGACTTGGCATCGTGGAATTTATGAGTTTGTAAGTACATGGAGCTCGGCACATGGCAGGTGCTCAGGCTTATCTCAGGTGTCTTTCTGAGCCGTTGATGACTTGAAACGGAGCAGTCAGTATTTTTGTGGTTTTTTTGTTTTGTTTTGATTTGATTTGTTTCTTGAAGGTGATGAGAGTGTCTGTGATTTGAATTCATTAAAACTAAACTTCTGGGAAAAATGTCAAAAGGTAATCTGAAAAGTGGTTTCAGCAGACGTGGCAACTAGAGGTTTGTGAACCTTTATAAATGAAAGATGTGTATTAGGAAATCATTAAACTCAAATAACAAATGCTAGTTAACTCCTATTTAGGAGGTTAACACTGGCTTATAAACCTTGTGTGCATTCCAAAACCAGATGGAGAGGCCTCTGGGACTTTAGTTACTCATGGTGCTGTGGGGCTTCCTGCTTTGAGTGTCTGGTGTGTGGTGCTCAGTAAACAGTTGTTGAATGAATGAATGAGTGAATGAAACAGCTGAGAGCTGGATTCCTTTTCTAATTTATTTGAGAGATCCATGGTTTTGACCCTAATGGAATTCCTACGGGTTTATATGCTTAAATGCTACTATTGATGGAACATGTTAAAGCTTTGAGGAAAAGGATAATTAGGAGAATGAGCTCCTGAAGTTTCTGTGGCGGTTAGTTTTACTTGTCTAATGTTTGCCCAGCTCTAGGAATTCCAGAGGGTTTTCTCAAGTCCCGCATTGACTCTCACCCCTGGGAGGTAGATGTCACTTCCTGTTTATAGATGAAGTTGGAGCCCAGAGGAGTAGAAGGAAGCTTGTTTACAGCTGATGTGCTGGAAGAAGTAGCTAGCTGGGTTAGGACTTGAATTCAAATCTTTCTAACTGTAGATCGTTGCTCTTAGCATTAATGTGTGTGTGTGTGTGTGTACATGGAAAAAAAAGTCCATGTATTTAAATCAGGTGAACAAAACTGCAAGTTGATTTTTTTCCCCTCAGTCTTCTAGTGAAGCAGACATCTTGTCCCTTCCATGCACGTAGACGACCTGACGTTCGTCCCACGCGGATGAGAATGTTAGCATAGGAAGGGCTCTGCTGTCCTGTGCTCGGAGCGCTTCACAAGTAGATTGTGAGGGCCGGTCGTCCTCCTGACAAGTCTCGGGATTAATGTGGGGGATGAGATTGTGAGGTGTAGAGAATGGACCTTCATATTCTTAATTTTTTTTGTCCTGCGTCACCCGGATCCACCAAAGCAATTCCGTGTCCTGAGTGGAGTTTCAGAATCATGTTTTCTTGCCATTCTGAACTGGGGTTGCTGTGATGGGACTGTGCCCTTTGTATCCTGGAATCAAGGGTTTCCCATGTTACGGGAACTGCCTGTTTACGTATTTCTGGCTCCCCAAAGGCCGTGAGCCCTTGCTGTGGTGCCGGCCCAGAGTGAGCCCTCCAACAGCACCCTGTGAATATGAGTGAATGAAGGAGACGTGAATGTTGCGCCTTCCAGATGAGGGGGGAAGGGCTGGTGCTGTGGCGGACTGCACCAGGGTCTTGAGATCTGTGATTTTGGCCTCCTGCTGTAGCTTCATGACTCTCTCTCATACTCGGGGAAAGTGCTTTCTACGCTGCAGTTTGTTGTAAACATGAGTGTTTGTGCCTCCTGAGAGGCAGGGATGGGTTGTGTTTGTGGTGCCATCTTTCTTGGTTTGCCCTTCTGATTATCTATGGACCCTGAGGTGGAGGCCATCTGACCTTGAACTGAGAGATAAAAATCACTTTTTCTTTCTTTCTAGAAGTTCTGTTAGTGCAGAGTGTGAAATTCCAAGTTGTGATCTGAGGCATTCTGCAAAAACTAACCTTTGGCACAGTTGGCTCCCGCCAACCTCTTTCTAGTAAATTCCCCACTGGTTCTTGGCTTTTCTTCTGGAGTTAAACACATTTAGAAAGTTTTCTTCATTGGTATTCCTGGTGCGTGGGCTTGAATGTTCCTTCTCCCCCTTGATTTGTGGGATGGTTTTGTCTTTGGGTCTCACAGTGAGAGAGGAGCCAGACAGAATAAGGGGTAGAGCGGATGCAGGTCTCACGTAGTGATTCCAGCTTATTCAGACAGTCCCCACCCAGTTTCCTGAAGAAGACATTGGATTTGCCTTCTGCTCATTGATGTCCGTAGCCCCAGGGAGGTTGGCTGGGAGCTAAATGCTTGCCCTGCTACCCCCTTGCTCCCCCACTGTGGCTGAACACAAGGTGCTTGGACTGGCAGCCACCAGGGAGTCAAAGGGGGATTACAAATGCGGACTCGGTTTGAAGCTTTTTGTGCCCCGAGAGGTAAAGCAAGTAAATAAAGGGGAGAACGCTCACATGCTGCGGTGTCCCCTGGGTTTTTATTGTGGAGGGTCACACCAATTCTGCTCTCTGTGGGAAGCAGTTTCCTATATTTAATCACTTGGCAGAGAAAGGGGCGATTGTTCTAGTGAACAGAGAAAGTGGGGTTTCAAGGAAGAACTTTCCTCGGAGTCCTGCCCCCGAGTTGAGTCTGCCTGTGGAAGCTGCTGGCGGGGCGGTTTTACTGACCGATGGTCTGCTTGCTCCGGGACTGGTGCGGGCACTTGTGTCTCTGCTCAGTGGCCTCTCTGCCCAGAATCGAAGCTGGGAGAACTCTGGTTCATGTCCGCTTCTCTGTCTTGCCTTTTTTTTTTTTTTTTTTTTTTTTAAAGATTTTATTTGCCCGAGACAGAATGAGTAAGCAAGCAGAAGGAGAGGGAGCCAGGGCAGAGGGACAAGCAGACTCCCCATGGAGCAGAGAGCCCGATGCGGGGCTGCATCCCAGGACCCTGGGATCACGACCTGAGCAGAAGGCAGACGCTTCACGGACTGACCTCCCAGGCATCCCAGGTTCTCTGTCTTGAAGCGATTTTTGTTCGCTAGCTGGGAAACCTGGACAGGAGGAGAATGAATGGATGGGGGCCTGGGAGCACCTGTGCTCACGGTGGACGATACTCACAAAGGGGGATTTGAGGAGGGTCTCAAGTAGGAAGGGAAGGGGTTACGGAATAAGAGGGACTTAAGGAGAAACTTGTCAGGTTTAAGGGAGCTCTAAATTGAGGAGCAAGGGCATTCCAGAAGGAACCAGGGAGGCTGAGCCATCAGCCATTGAGATGTTGGGAGGGTGAGGAGAGGCTGTCCCAGACTCTGCTCTGTTCTAGTAGTTTCCTTTGGACACATTTTTGTTTTCCTTGAGTCCTTCAAGATTGAATCTGTTATCCCCTAATGCTGTGTGTACTGGCTGACAGGTTTTGCCACTAAAATGGAATCTTAACCTGATTTTCTCTTTATTTCTCCCCTCCTCCCCTTCCCTCCCTTCTGGCCCTTACTTGAGTAAGACTTAAGTCTTAAGCGGATGTCCTGCTGAGCACAGAGCCCCACAGGGGACTTGATCTCACAACCCTGAGATCATGACCTGAGGTGAAATCTAGAATCAGAGGCCCAGCCGACTGTGCCATTCAGGTGCCCGACTGATTTTGTTAATTCACAGGAAGATAAAATTAAGAAATGGATTAGATTTAAAAATTCTAAAGACTTTCTCCTGTGTCCTTAAACATTCGGTAACCTGCCGTTGTAACTGTGGTCTTCCCTCCACTTAAAATGGGGTTACGTCCTGACCTTTCCATCCCAAGTTGAAGATACCATGTTAAAAGTGCACTTACTCCACAAACCTGTGGAGCATCAGAACTTGGCCTGGCCTCCCTTACGTGGGCTCTGAACACTGACCTGAGCCCACACTTGGGCAAAACCCTTGCGCACAGAGCCTGGTTGACAGCCAGGGGCCGATGTCCCTGACTGCCGCACAGAGGGAAGGGAAAAAACAGTGCTGTGTGGGCGCAGATGGTTGGCAGGGGGGTGTTGTTGACCCTCATGCCCGCTGGCTGACGGGGAGCCAGGTCATGGCCTCCCCTACCTCCCCCCAGTATCACGAGACAGGGTCCCACTGTGTGTCACCGGCCCCGGGCAGGATCCACATTTTCACACTGCCAAGTAGGGTTGCCATGTTGCTCAGGTGGGTTTTCCGGGTCTGGACGGGGACCCGAGGAGTGGATTGTGATGCTGTCTCGTCCGGCATTTTGTTTGCTTCGGGACCCGCCAGCTCTTCCTCCAGATCTCGGCGCCTATAGGTGTTCTGTGCTGGTGACGTCTCTCCCAGACCCGCGGCCCTGGTCTGATCCGGAGCCCACCGCCGGCATCTCCTTGGCTTCTCTCTGACCTTGACGCCTCTGGGGGGTGGCTCCTTTCTCTTGGTTTCTTAACACTTTTTAGTGCTACTCGTTTACTCTGTTCTGTTTGTTTCATTAAAGAGGATACACTAATTTGACGTCATAAGCATGGGTTATGTGTTGAAAAACACCGAGCTGGATGACCAGAGCTGGATGACCAGAGCTAGATGACCGCTTCTGGTGGACGCTGTAGCATTGCTGCTGTGAGTCCCCCTCTCCCCGCCCCTCCCCCTTTCTCACCCCCCTTCCTCCCCCTCTTCCACATTTCCTCCCCCCGCAACACATTTCCTTTCCCCCTCCTCTCCCCTCTCCCTGAAGCTCTTCGGAAAGGACAAGAGGCAGAGTTAGGAATGACAGAGGAAATAAGTGATGGGGTCACCCCGAGCAGCATTACCATTACTGTGTTGACCTAGGGCGGACGGTGCTGGGCTGTGCTGGGGTGGTGTGGGGAAGGGGGCTCCCGGCCCAGGGCTCAGCACATGCATAAGACTCAGCTGAGGTTTGGGTACTTACCTGGCCTGAGAAGTAAGTCCCTTTACTTTTTTAAATAAATTACTGAATGTGGGAACTAAGCATCTCCGGCCCCTGCCTTCTCACTCCTTGGCTGAGGGACGGGATTGGGTACCACGTGGCTGACGCAGCAGGAGGCCAGAATCTCATGAGGACTGTGTCACAGGAGCCACCGGGCCCTGCAGCTGGGGTCTGCTTGTCATCTGGGCATTTCTCCTGTGTCCTCGTACTCTGCCTTCAGATCTCCAGTGGAGCCTTTCAAGCTGAAACGCTCAGACTTACTGACTTTCACTTAATAGATCGGTCATTTAACAATGCGAATCAAACTCCTGTTACTCCGCTTGAAAGGCAGGAGCAGCACGTTTCCTAGGGGCGAGCTGGGAGGAGAGGGTAATTTGGAGCAGATGATAGGATTTCTTATTGCCTCTCCTGCACCGAACCGGGGACCCTCAGTTACAGTTGTTGGCACCCTTGGTTTCATTTCAAGGGATGTAATCCTTGATGAGCGGAAACCGTTTTGACGACATGGAGAGAATGGGACTGGTGTACTTAGAGGATAATCCATTTTGTCATTTTAATGCATTCTGTTATTTTATAATAAAATATATACAAAGTAATGCGTATTTGTTAGAAAAACATCAAACAAACACCCCCCCACCCCCGCCCAAGATGTGAAAAGCCCTAAATCTGGTGGTAGTTAGGGACAGGTTAAAGATGTCCGTTGTCTAAGTGACTTATTATTGACAAGTCATTCTGCATTCTGGTAGAGCTGTATGGGTCTGGCTGAGTAGGGACAGCTGTGTGTAAGGATCTGTTTCAGAACAGCTGTACTCTCACATCTTCCCTGCAAACCCCGGAGACAGGAACGCTTATGGCCCAAACGCAGTGCGCGGGGTGGAAGGAATGGAGTGAAGCTGGTGAGTTAGGTGAGCTCAGGCTTTGTAGACCTGTTAGGGCCGCTGGAGTTGGAGTTTTCCATGAGGTGTTGATTTCCGATTTATATTTTGGTTTCCCTGCCCTTTGTACCTTCTTCCTCGTCCTGGGGGAGGGCAGGAGCAGAGGCAGGGACACAGGCTAGGAGCTAGGCAGGTCATCCAGGTGAGGGACAGATGGGAGCATCCAGAAGGTGGACTCAGCTGCAGGGTCTCTGCATGTGGCCCCAGAGGGCTTCCTGGCACGTGTGTAACAGGGAGATTCAGTTGCAGAGATCAAGGACGGCTCAAGTTTCAGGCAGTGGATTTTTTTAACTTTACTTGATGCAAATCTTAATTCCCAAGGCTCATAAAAAGCTCCCTGTTTGCCCTGCAGAAGGCCGCCAGCACCGAGAAATAGGCAGCCTGTCCCCTTGTCATATTACAAAAAATGCAGATCGGTGCTGCATGCTGTAAAAATTCCCATCAGATTGCCTCCTTTGTGCAGTCATCAGTGGATTCTTTTGTCCACTTCTGAGCAAAGGACTTGTCTCCCTTTGTAGCGGTGTATTTTCAGTGTTGTTCTGGAGGAGGCCTGCCTTCTTCGTGTCACTCATCCAGTCCCCCCTTTGCAGCAAAGCTCTGCTCTTGAATGAATCCATTGTGCTCCCCTCTGCCCCCTGCATGTCTCCGCCAGGAATAAAACAGGTGAAATTGTCTTTGCTCTGAGTCACTGCTTATTTTTCGGAGACTGTCAGAGGCCTCTGGGGAAGCATTCAAGACTCTGTGTTGCTGTTACCAGCGATCACGTTGGTGATCACTGATTCTGATGACAGCGTCGTGGGAAGGAGTTTGGGTTTTGGGGGTGGACAGACCTGAGTTTGAGGCCCAGCTCCCCCACCATGAGTTCCTCGGGGTCCCCGTTTCCTTCTGCGTGGGAGGGGGACACGAACACTGCTGATAGGCTGCTGGGGATGTTGGTTTTGTCACAAGTGGCTGGTGCCTAGGTTAGTGCCCATCAGCAGATAAGGGGGAGCGGGGGGGGGGAGGGTGGTGGGGTGGGTCTCACTGTCCTCCTGGTGATCCGGGTCCTCACCGTACAGACCCCCCTGCTGGTGAATTTTAAAAGCGGCTTTGTCTCCCAACCATGAGGCTGTGGGAGAAAACAATATAAATTATTCAGGTGGGAGAAAATATGAGCCCTTCCCCAGTATTATCACAGAGAGGCAAGGAGGGTTGGTGGGGGCTGTGATGAAATAAATAATCTTGAGTCACAGCCTCAAATAAAGTTCCTCTCACCATCAGGGTGGGGTTGGAAATGAGACAAAGGATGGCTCCTTTCTTTGAACGTCCAACTGTAAATTGTCCTTATTTTGAACATTGAAGTGCTCCGTCACTCGGTCTGGTGATGGTGTTTATTCGGTCTTGTCATTCCTACTCCGGGTGTGAAAGCAGGTCTGACTTCCTATGCAGATAATCATAATTCATAGGAAGTTCTGCTTTTCCCTCTAGGCTAGACTAATGTGTGTCGTGACTAGTGTTAGGAATACGTATGTGTGCATTTGTGTGTATATGTATCATTTAGATGGAATGTCCCTCAGAGGGGTGTTTGAACATTTTCCCGAGTTTCTAAATTGAATCCTGGAGCTGGTGCCTATGGCTTGGGAACCTGGCTTGGCCCTTGCCTTCCCACCCCTGTCTGCTGCACCTCCGCTGCTCTGGGAGGGCGAGCTTGGGGTTCTGGTCATGGCAAATTCCAGATCTGTGCAGGCAGGCCCAGCTTTGTCTCTCTTGCCCCCTGCGGTTTAAAAAAAAAAAGTATGTGATTGATTTGTCAGCACAAGCAGGGGGAGCAGCAGGCTGAGGGAGAAGCAGGCTCCCCGCTGAGGGAGGAGCCCATTGTGGGACTCGATCCCAGGACCCTGGGATCCTGCCCTGCGAGAAAGTCAGATGCTTAACCGACTGAGCCACCCAGGCGTCCCAGCCCTGCAAAATTTCCAATTGAATTTGAATCAGCCACTTTAAAATTCTGATTCTCACTTCTTGCCTGCAATTTCCTTCAGTTCTCAGAAGGAGTACCCTGTCGTGTCTTACACCGGGGCGTGTGGGAGCTGGTGCTGACAGAGACCTCGGACCTGCTGTAGCCGGGCAGCGGGGCTCACACATGCTGGAAAGCTCTATGGCTTCTGAGCGGCAGAATTTGGAACTCCAGCTATATAAAAGGAGTTTGGGGAATCTTCTGTTGAATTGCACTCTGTTTTGTAGAAACACTTGGTTTGATGTATATTACTTGTTACGCGCTTACCCAGGTCTCTGTGTTCAAGAAAGGATCTCTCCACTTAGTGATTTTTTTTTTTAAGATTTTATTTGTTTGACAGAGATCACATGTAGGCAGAGAGGCAGACAGAGAAGGGGGAAGCAGGTTCCCCGCTGAGCAGAGAGCCCAATGTGGGGCTCCATCCCAGGACCCTGAGATCATGACCTGAGCTGAAGGCAGAGGCTTAACCCACTGAGCCACCCAGGTGCCCCCTACTTAGCATTTTAATGCCAGATATTTATAATGAAGAGTCTTGAAATGAGAATTGAATTTTACTCTTTATGCAACAAACAGAAGGAGCTTGAAAATGACAAACCTCACCTTTCATAATTTTTTCTAACAGTTTTAACTATTTCAGAAGAATCTTTATCTCGGGTGTCTGATTGTCAAGCCACTGATACTTGGATGCAGGGAGAGTCTGTAGAAACAGATTGGGAGAGGGGAGACCAGACTACCTGGTTGGATCAGAGTTGAAACCCACCCCGTTGATGGACAAGAGGCAGGATGTGCACGTGGCCATGTTCCCGATTAGAGGTCAGGAGGCCTGGCTCCCTGTTCTGAGTTGGAAGTGACTCTTGTCACTGCCCTTTCATGTGGCAGCTGCTGACAGTCCTAGCTTGCTTTAGAAGCGTACTCTCAGGGGAACCTGGGTGGCTCAGTGGGTTAAGCCTCTGCCTTCGGCTCATGTCATGATCTCAGGGGTCCTGGGATCCAGCGCAACATGGGTTCTTCGCTCAGCAGGGAGCCTGCTTCTCTCTCTCTCTGCCTGCCTCTCTGCCTACTTGTGATCTCTCTCTCTGTGAAATAAATGAATAAAATCTTAAAAAAAAAAAAAGTGTCCTCTTAACGCTTCCAGGTAGAGGATTATGTCCCCGTTTGCTGGTAGGGAAACTGAGACTGAAGAACACCTCTGCCAGGCTGACTTGACATGTAACACCAGACTCAGCCTCGTTAGATGGATCGCAGCGGCCTGATCTTGCTAGAAGGGTTTGGGGTACGTCATTGATGGTAACTCTGGACCTGGACATTTCAGTAATTCTTATAAGTCTTCTCAGAAAGGCAGTTTCATTCACTTCCATGCTTCCTCCTTATCTGCAGTGATGACAGGCAGGCTCTGCAAGACGTCAGAGATCTTCCGGACCCAGTGCCAGTCATGCCACCGCACTGTTCCAGGGTCAGAAGTTAGCCAGCGGGGAGCGCACGGCTTGAGATTACTGTCGGGAACCCCAGGGCTCTGTGTCTGGCCTGCTTTCCGCTCCCAGGTCTGCGCACAAGCAATGGGAAGTAGTTGAGCCTTCCTGCTGGGGGCGTGGTCCTTAGAAAGCTGTCTCCGGGTTGGCTCCGTGCCCACAGGCCTGGATTTCCATAGCCGGGGAGGGAGGGAGGAGGGAGGCCAGCTCCAGGATGCTTGCCCGTTAGGGTTAGGAGGCTCTGTTGTCTCACACCCAGGAAGGAAGAGAGTTAGTTAACAGATAAGATGGTAGGCCTTTCCTCTGTGGTGTGACTTGGAGCATCTGAACTACTGCTTTAGGTGTGAAGTCCTAGCTTGCCGCTTAGAAATAGCGGGCGCTTCGGTTAGCGTTTGTGGTGGTGGTGATGGCTTCTGGGATTGCTCTCGGTTCTGCTCTCTCTGGCCAGAACAGAAAATATTCTCCCCAAATAGTGGTTTCAGGACCATGCTTACATACAGAGAGCATGGTCTCTCTTATCTTCCAGGCCACTCTTAAGGCCATTTTACTGATCTCCTTGGAACATTACGGAGTTCACAGAGGAAGGCAGCTTTTCTACTTTATTTTTAAATTATTTTTTGAATTTACTAATTATAAAAGTAAATACTGGCAGGGAAAAAACCCAAAGAAGAAGAAGAGAGAGGGGCATTTGGGTGGCTCAGTCGTTAGGCCTCTGCCTTGGGCTCAGGTTCTAATCCCGGGGTTCTGGGATCGAGCCCCGTATCGGGCTCCCTGCTCCGTGGGGAACCTACTTTTCCCACTTCCGCTCCCCCTGCTTGTGTTCCCTCTCTTGCTCTCTCTCTCTCTCTCAAATAAGTAAATAAAATCTTAAAAAAAAAAAAAGAACAACGACCCATCCTCCCATTCGGCTGAAGTGGGAGCAGGTACCAGTACCCTTTCAGCATATGTAAACCCATTCTCTGGCGGCAGGCAGACCTGCTTGTGAGATGCACGCCCCAAGAGCTGAGTGGGGCCTACCTGGCCTGGTCTGTCCCCCAGGCCCCTGGAGGAGCCCCTGATACGAGGTGGGAGCTGGGGAGTCACCCCCACTGAGCCTGCTGAGTGTGCCTGGTGTCAGTCTCCGGCAGAAGGGTCCTGGCCCTGAGCAAGACCTGCTCGCACAGGAGTGGAGGCTGAAAGCAAAGGGGGTCACTCTGGTTAATCTCAGAAAACCCAGAGATGGTCCCTGCAGGAAACAGGTGCCCCCTCCCCTCCCTCCAGGGCTGTGGGAACGAGGGAAGAACAGGGGTGACCTGAACCACAGTGGTGTGAGGAGGCCTAGCAGGGAGATTGCTGAGCCCCAGGGCAGGGATGGGGTGGGGGTGGGAGGCCCTGCAGCTGTGGTGGAGCCTCTGGCAGGGGCAGTGGGGGTGGGGACTCAAGGACCATGCTGGGCGGACAGGGACAGTGGGAAGACCCGAGAACGCAGCCTCCTCTGGACCCCCCAGGGAGCCAGCTGGAAAGAGAGTTGGGGAGTGCAGTTTGTGGGGTCCTCAGCCAGGTGTCGCAGAGCAGGGAAGGGGAGGGTGGCTTTGGAGTGGAGAGGACCCTAAGTGGCTGGCGCCGTGTGCCATTTTAAAGAACTGGATCTGGAGTCATCCTCGGCTCTGCTCTGACATCGCTTCTGTTCTTGGGGTGGATTCTGTATCAAGGGCATTTTCCTGTGTCAACAGAGAGAGCTCTGCTCTGGCTCTCGCTGTCCTGCCGACTCTGGAGTCGGGTTCCAGCTGGACCGCTCATTAAAGCACGACCGACTGGTTTCAGTTACGACTTAGGCAACTTTTTCCTTGTCTGTAAAGGGCACCCAGTTGCCAGGATTAAATAAATTTATGTCAGAGCATTAGCCGCTTATCCTGGCTGACATAACAATGCTAACGATAGGAAATAATTACTAGTCTGATGGCTTTAAGCAGCCCCATTCATGAGGTGATATCTGGTGAATTGTTTGGTTCCCCCCCCCCCCCCCCCCATGAATATTCTTGTAAATTCATCTTTATCCTCTTGTCTGGGTGCTTCTGTCTGGTGGATTTTTATAGCTGTTTGCACCAAGCTCTCTGCTACTTACGCCTTTCTTATGTTTTGCCAGTTTGCCTTCTAGAAATACTGTACCAGTTTTCAGTCTTCCTTCTAACAGAGTACCCGTCCCTGTGGCCCTCCCCCCCACCGTTCACCAGCCTGGCTATTGTTGCTCCTTGTCAATTTGCTGGGCCCAAGACCTATACTCTTGTTTTTTACTGGCAACCCTTGGATATCAGTGCTTTTGAAAGCATTTTTCATAGACTCAGGTGGGAGCAGTTGTGCTTTGTGTCCAAGCTCTTGGGGCCTGGAGGCCTCGCCGGCTCAGTGACCAAGAGAGGTTTCCTCACAGTGTCTCCCCGGGAGGTGGGGACGATAGGATAGCGCCCGTCTCCCAGCCCTGGTGAGGACTACGAGAGACCCTGTGCAGAAAGGCTGACTCCGTGCTGGGCTTTTGGAGTTGTTAACCTTTCTTGAACCTCTGAGTTAACTTTGGCTCCTTGTATGTGGGTTGGTCTGTCGACCCTCAGGAAAGGGAACCGGGGACACTTGAAATTGGGGTGTGGGGACTCCGGGATGACAGTTGCAGAGGTGGAACCGTTCTAAGTGGTGGCGAAGGCCAGCGAGTCTGTGGTGGTTGAGGTGGGTGTGGGCACAGATGCTTGGGGGTCAGAGGCCATTTAGGAACTGCGAGTGGCCTATGGGTGTGGGCCCTAACGTCGTTTAGGGTAACGCAGGGTTTGGACCAGAGAGGAAGATGGTGACCCAGGCTCCTGTGTGACCTTTGAAGAAGGGGTAGGAGACAAGGGTGTTGGGTGATGGGCCAGGTGGTCTGTGGCTAATATGGCAAGTATATAGGACCTCCTCACCGCAGAAAGGTCTCTACACATTGCCCGGGTCCCCTCTTATGGCGGAGTGGGCCCCAGGTGAGAAGCACTGTTGTAGAAAGACCCGAGTTTCTGCGCAGCCTCTGCCTCTCATGCCACATGATCTCGGACCGGTGACATCTCTTTCCCTAAGCTTCTGTGCTCCTATCTGTGAATTATCTGGTGGTTATTAATGCCACTGCTCTGAATGCTCATTTTTGGCATAAACAGGATTGCTAAAATGTTAATTTTTCCCAAATTAAGAAGTATTAAGTCACTGTAATGTGAATAAAGCGATGAGGGAGATCGGCGAGTATTTCCACTGTGCATTTGCTGATTACGTAGTGCGGGCTTGATTCCTCCTGACCATTGCCCAGTTTTCTTTTGTTCATTTCTCAGTTGGGGTTTTGCATGTCCTCTTCGTGCATGTGGCCTCTCTCTGTTACCTTCTCTTCTCTGCCAGCGATCTTCTCCACGTGCCAGGCCCACCTCATCCGGCGACCTCTGCGACGCCCTGCAGAAGGCCAGGCTGATGGGGGGCCTCACCTGTCAAGGTGTGTGCCCCCAGGGAAGGAAACACGACCTAAGGAGCTCTTCTTGTCCCCTTGGAATCACCTGTCCGAAGATTCTTGGACTGGTAACGCGTCTTACTGTCTTGCTTAACCAATCAGACACTCGAGTGCTGTTTTCTCTTTCCAGCTCAGTTAGTCTGCTCAGGCTGCCAGAGCAAAAATATCGCGGGGTGGGGGGCTCAAAAAGCAGAAATTTATTTCTAGAAGTTCGCAATCAAGGTGCCAGTGGGATTGTTTCTTGAGGCCTCCCACATACAAGGAACCTAGTGTATTTGCCTTGGGTGGGACAGTGCAGTTCCCTTCTGAGAATCCTCCGGCCAGTTGTGTGATTGTGAAACCTGGAAGTGGGCAGAGAGGAAGCCTTTGCAGAGGGAAGAGCTGACCACTGAAAGTGTTCCTTTAAGACACGGTGTACCTGTCACCGTTTACTGAAGGCGGAGGCGCACCGATCGATCGCTGATGTTACTTAGCTGCGCTGAGTGCTAGGTCTGTCCTTCTGTTTCCCGAGGACCGAGCCCTGTGGGGTCTGGGGATCCGGTGTGGCCAGGGGGCAAGCCCCTGGGGCACTTGCAGTGGGACGGGAGATGGGATAAGAGCACACGGTTCTGGAGAGGAGCAGACCAGAGGCACATGTTCCTGGGAGGCGAGGCAAAGGCACCTGTCACCTGGCAGTGGAAAAAGTTACCGTCGGTGGCCACCCGGACTTCCGCATACTCTTGAGAACTGCTCATGCCCTTGGGTTTTCCAGTGTCACCACACTTGTAACGTCTAGCATATTTGTGGTCTCCTCAGTGAGATGTGTCCCATTGAAGGAATCAGTTGATGCTACCTGGTAAGACTTAATGGTGTGGGAGGAGGCTTTGCCTTCCCGGGACACTTGAAAACTGAGATTCTTCCCCAGCCCCCAGTAGTGCTGGGTTACCTCGAGATTCCTGAGCTGGTCATTCAGCTCCAACACACTGGACCTAGTTTAGTTCTTTGTGGAAGGATTCTTGTTCAGACCTCAGGATTGGGAACTTTTTTAGGGATGGGTCCCAGTGGGAGTGATTGGTTTTCTTAAATGGAGATGTTGCTTTGGGGGAGGAAATGTAAGAAAATGGGAGGGTTTAAAAACGTACAAACACTACAGAAGTTGAGGATTTTTCTTGAAGGAAGACGAAACGGGCATCCGTGAATTTCTCTTAAATTTTTGAGTGAGAATTGAAGCTTTTCTGGGGAAGGGAATAGATTTCTGTGCATTTTGTCTGAGTAAGGCTCTTTCCAGTATTGAATATTGAATAGAACAGTTAGATTTTTTTTTTTTAATTGGGAAGAAAGGTGGGTTTTCTTTTAGGTTTCATATGTTTCCTTAGTTGCTAAAAGATTTTAATGAAAAATTAAATGTAAATGGCTGAATAACATTCTGTGTGACGGGGCGGTGCCTTTTCCTTCTGGAATTGACAGACCTTACCTGCTGGCCTGGGCGATAGTCCTTTGTGTTGATAAATTCTAACTGCTGGTTTGAAACCCGTTTCTGGTGCTTTTTTTTTTTTTTTTAAGATTTTATTTATTTATTTGACAGATAGAGATCACAAGTAGGGAGAGAGGCAGGCAGAGAGAGAGAGAGGAGGAAGCAGGCTCCCCGCCAAGCAGAGAGCCCAATGCGGGGCTCGATCCCAGGACCCTGGGATCATGACCCGAGCGAAAGGCAGAGGCTTTAACCCACTGAGCCACCCAGGCGCCCCCTTTTCTGGTGCTTTTTAAAAGGTGGGAATTAAAAGCACCAATTATTTGGCCTGACAAAGAGCATTTTAGATCTGAGATAGCTAGATTGCTTTGCGTATTTGCTTAGGAGGAGGAGGAGACTAAAGGACCACTTTTTTTTTTTCTTCCCCCTCTGAGAGGGACACCTGTATTCCTTCAGGTGACTGGTCCCTCTGTGAGTGGGCTGGTTCTGCCTGGTGGCTGGTTCATGGCTGTGGGGGTTGGTGGGCACCAAGGCCGGGCACTGTTTTTCATGCTGGGGGTAGGGCTGAGTTCATCGAGGGTGGCGGGCCGAAGGGACGTCCTGCCTACTCCTCACGCCCCTCTCCTGCCTTAGGTAAGTTAGTGGAAATCCCAGAGTCCTCTAGCTGCAAGAGGACTTTTAGCTTTGACTCTTGGGAATTCTGACCACACCTCAGCCAGATTGAGATTAGAATCGAAATCCACTTTTAAAAAACCCTTATGGGGGATGCCTGGGTGGCTCAGTGGGTTAAGCCTGTGCCTTTGGCCCAGGTCATGATCTCAGGGTCCTGGGATCCAGCCCCGCCCCTCTCTCTGCCTGCTGCTCTGCCTACTTGTGATCTCTCTCTCTGTCAACTAAATAAAATAAAAATCTTAAAAAATCCCTTACAGGCAGGTTTCACAGCTTCCTCAGGCGTCATTTACTGCTGCCTAAACTTAACTTTTGGAGTCCTTTCTTGGCTCACCTAAAATGGTCATGTAACCGATGCCCCCTCTGCATACAGACGACTGGCCCGGAGTGGGGGCTGCTTCCCACTTGGATGAACCATGCCAGGGAACAGCCTGTTTGCAGACCCCTCTCCCTGTGTCTGCTCAGCCGTTCACCTTTGCTCCTCCTGTGTCTTTGTCCTCTGCGGTCTGTCCCAGCTCTATTACTCATATTGTTGGGATGTTCCCTGTGTCATGGTTTGCTTCAGGTCAGGGAAGAGTTATAGTAATTCAGGATTTAAACTTCCGGTGCATAGCAGGTTCTCAGTGATGGTTGCTAAAAAGGAAGAAGGCCCAGAGCCAGTGTGAAAATACGGAATTCCCCCCAGCTCGGTGGTTCACAGGACAGCTGTGAAGGGCGAGCCTGGAGGCTGGGACTGGCCCTGCTGGGACTGCGTGCGCGTGCACGTGTGGAGGGGGCGGCCTGGACAGGGCTCACTGGTAGTGTAAGTGGTACCGAACATGTCCGGTCAGGTGTGACTAGTAACTGAACGGACTGGTACGAGAGCGTCAAGAGGAGGCTGTGTGCCTGAGCGGAGGGTGGACCGTGCGCAAGTGAGAGCCTTGGACTGGGGTGACCCGGGTGCCCGAGTGTTCCTGGCTGGGCCCGGGGAGAGAATGAGATCACCGATCCCGCTGGGGAGGGTGCCAATGCATAATTGTTCACTCACGTTTGATGAGATCGAGTGATCTGTTCCGTGGGATGGGAGGGTGGGATCAGCGAGGTTCAGTAAGTACTGGGTGACACAGAAAGAAGCTGTTGGGTCTTATAGTGGTTCTGCTTCCTCAGACAGATAATCTAATTTCTTACTTTGAAAGTATAATAGGTGCTCTTTGGAAAAATAAAGACAAGTGAAACAACAGCTCAGACGTGATCGAAAATTATACCCGGGGCGCCTGGGTGGCTCAGTGGGTTAAGTCTCTGCCTTCGGCTCAGGTCATGATCTCAGGGTCCTGGGATCGGGTCCCGCATGGGGTTCTCTGCTCCGCAGGGAGCCTGCTTTCTCCTCGCTCTCTGCCTGCCTCTCTGCCTACTTGTGATCTCTCTCTCTGTCAAATAAATAAATAAAAAATCTAAAAAAAAAAAATTTTTTTAAAAAGAGTTACTGGTGGGGGGCCGCCCCGGGGGGGGGCGCAGTTGGTTGAACATGTGATTCTTGCTTTCCACTCAGGTGATACCAGGGTGGTGGGATGAGCCCTGTTTCCGACCTCACGCTCAGTGGGGTGTCTGCTTGTGATGTTCTTTGTCCTTCCCCCTGCCCCTCCCCCCATCTCATTAAAAAAACAAACCTTACTGGGGTGCTGCCAGGCGTAGGAGCAGAAGAACAGGGAACATAGAATCTGTTCAGCTTTTGGTGTATGACCCAATTGCCCTTGCGAGCATCGCTGGCTGAGAGAGAGAGATTGATTGAGATTCAGGGCTGGGCTGCCAGAGGAAGGGGTGTTGGGGTTGGAGACGCAGATCTGGGAGCCCTTGGCATTTAGAAGCTTCGTTGGCTCTCCGCACACATTTCCCTCCAGGTTTTCCCTGGGAAGAGGGGACTGAGCTCATGGTCCCTGCAGATGAGTCCAGAGCCACCAGTTGGAAATGGGAGATCTTCAGAGATGTTGCAAAATGCCCGTTTTACTCTGTGGTACTTCCTTGTTTGTTTTAATATGACCTCGTTCCCGTTCCTTGGAGTTTATTGTGCTTCCGAATCACCCGGGAGCCTGTAAACACAGATGGCTGGACTTCAGCCTGAGATTCTGATTCTGATTGTGGAGATCTGGGTGGGGCCTGAGCACGTCCACCCAGTGCCAGCGGGTGGAGGTGCTGGTCGGCAGGGGTCCACACTTTGAGAACCACTGTCCCACTTGATTGAGACTTCCAGAAAAATCGGTGCCCCAAGACAATGTTCCCAGCAGCTCTGGGACTTCCTAGTACAACATCCTGCATAGAACTGTGCAGGGAGCGAGCCCCCGCCCGCCGTGCAGAGTGCACAGGCTGTATGGCAGGTGCTCACCTTCTCTGTGAACAGCACTTGGAGGGAGGCTCGTGTCTTCCCTGTGTGCTCAGGGCTTCCGGGGACAGGAGGCGAAGTGAGCTCGCCCAGGCTGTGGAGGGGGGCCCGGCTGCACTGCCCCCGAGGGTGGGATGGCTTCTACAGCAGCTTTCTCATCCTGTGGATAAGTCGGGATCTGTCTTCTACAGTCCCTCATTTGAGAATTAAATAATCACCCTCACGGATGTAACAGGCTCTTCATAGACGGACCTGAAGGAACAGCAAAGGCTTTGCAGAAGGTTCAGAATGTGTCCCAGGGCCCGAAGCTGTAAAGATTTACATTAGAACCGGGAAGAGGTTGACATTTGTGTCTCCTGAGGTACATGTTGGAAGATTCGAAGGAAAAGCAAGTAAACAACATCAAGCATCAACGGTCTAAACCAAGTACACAGTGCTTGGCTTCAAAATTAAATATTAACTTCCAATAACAGAAAAAAGCCCAGCATTGAACTGAGGTTCATAGACAAAAGAATGGAATAAAAATGTGCCATAGAGGGCGCCTGGGTGGCTCAGTGGGTTAAAGCCTCTCTGCCTTTGGCTCAGGTCATGATCTCAGGGTCCAGGGATCCAGCCCTGCATCTGGCTCTCTGCTCAGCAGGAAGCCTGCTCCACCCCCCCCCCCCACCCCCGGCCTCTCTGCCTATTTGTGATCTCTCTCTCTTTGTCCAATAAATAAATTTTAGAAAATCTTTAAAAAAAAAAAATGTGCCATAGAAAATCCTTAATAAAAATGGGGACTCCAGGGTAACTCAGCGGTTAAGTGTCTGCCTTCAGCTTAGGTCATGATCCCGGGGTCCTGGGATTGAGCCCTTGTGTTGGTTTCCCTGCCCAGTAGGAAGTCTGCTGCTCCCTCTCCCTCTGCTCCTCCTCCGCACTGCTCCCCCCTCCCCAATAAATAAATAAAAATCTTTACTATAAAATAAAATAAAAATGGACATGTGACATGGGCCTTAAAAAGGGGCCACTTTCCAAGGGAAGTTCCCTGCAGTGAAAACTGTGCACTGGCATCCCTTGCTTTGCACAACCGTGTGACACATGAACTTGAGCACCTGCAGAGCACAACTGCCTCTGTGTTTCCCGGGCCCCATGGAACCTGTGCTGTTCTTGTGAGCAGAACTCTCTCAGAGCCAGCACACCATGGCGTGAGAAGGGAGATGCAGGGCTTTGTGCGGTAACCACAGGTTCAGAATGAGGGGACAGTCGCAGCTTCCTCAGCCACCATCTGGAACGGAAGTTTTTTTTTTGTTTTTTTTTTTTTCTAAGATTTTATTTCTATGAGAGCACAAATGCATACGCAGGGGGAGGGGGCAGAGGGAGAAGCAAACTCGCCGCTGAGCAGGGAGCCTGACAGGACACCTGTGACACGCATGACAGACACAGGCTCCTGTGGCTCCGTCCCAAGACCCGGGGATCAGGACCCGAGTCCTGGCAGATGCTCAACTGACTGAGCCACCCAGGCACCCCTTGATTTTGATAGTTTTCATTTTTTAAAAAATATTTATTTATTTGACAGAGAGAGATAAACACACACAGCCAGAGAAGGAACAAAGCAGGGGGAGTGGGAGAGGGAGAAGCAGGCTTCCTGCTGAGCAGGGAGCCAGATGCCAGGCCCAACCCCAGGACCCTGAGATCATAACCTGAGGCAGACGTTTAACCCGGTTGCCTGAACTTTGATAGTTTAAATAAAAAAAAAAAATCAAATTGAGTACTGAGGTAAAATCGTTTTGTCTTACTTCTTTTTTTTTTTTTAAATTTTTAATTTATTTATTTGACAGACAGAGATCACAAGCAGGTGGAGAGGCAGGCAGAGAGAGAGGAGGAAGCAGGCTCCCCGCCAAACAGAGAGCCCGATGTGGGGCTCGATCCCAGGACCCTGAGACCATGACCTGAGCCGAAGGCAGAGGCTTTAACCTACTGAGCCACCCAGGCGCCCGTCTTACTTCTTTTCTTAATGAAACTGAAAAATACAAGCTTTCTGTTTTTAAGAATATTTTTAAAAAATTTATGATTCAGAACATAAGGTAAAATTCCAGTAAGCTAGGAAATAGAATGTTTCTGTCACTTTCTTAATGAATGACTGATGTTAGGGCTTTGTGATAACACAATGTTGTCTGATGTGAGGCTCAGCTGGAATGTGAAATCTGATATCACACATTAGCGCATTGTAAGACTGTAAATTCTGTCTTATAAGAAGCAGAGATTCTGCCCAAGAAGATCAATAATCTTGCGTATTTGTTTCCTTTAAAAATTTTTTAAAATACTTATTTGAGAAAGAGAGGGACAAGGGGTGGGGAGGGCGAGGGAGAGGAGGGAGGCAGAGGCCCTGCTGAGCTCAGAGCCTGACCAGCCACCAGCTGGTCCCAGAGACCTGAGAGCATGGCCTGAGCCGAAACCAAGAGTCAGAGGCTTAATCCACTAAGCCACCCAGGAGCCCCCTTGTCTCCTTTTAAATGTGAACTCAGTGACCATGAAAGTTTTGTCTTGGGTATACTGGTATGAGACGCACATGGTGTGCGGCTGGCTTTCAGCCACAGAGGTGACAGAAGGAAGGTGAGGAGTTAGGATGGATTCAGAGGGGCTGCTTCCTGGGCCACAGGCCACAAATGGTCACACAAATCCTATTAGCCTTGTCACCCAGCACCTGCTCTCCTGTGGTTGATGCCTACAGCGTTCCAAGGCTTGTGGCACTGGGTGCCGTGGCTTCTTGACGTTTCTAATGGGACAGCTCAGTTCCATTTGCAGCTTTTCCCTAGCTGTGGTTTATCTCGCGGCGCTCGTTGGAGCCGGTGGTAGTGCTGTGTCCGTGTTGCTCAGTGGGGCTTTCTCTAGAGGCCCAGGCTAACTCAGCTGCCCCTTGCACCAGCGACCTCTCTTACACGGCGTTATCTCTGAGAACGACTCCAGCCACCTGCCCACTGAAGAAGTTTTGCTGTTCTTTATGAAAGGAATTTTAAACATCTCGTATAGAGCCAACTAGCCAGAGTTAATCCTTTTTGAAATAAGGTGTGGAATAGGAACCGCAACAGAACCAAAAAAAAAAAAAAAAAAAGTATCGATTGCATGTGCTCTTCTTTCTGTGGGTTATTTCATTCATGATTTTTGAAACTGGTCGCAAGTAAGCCTTCTTTTTTTTAAAAGATTTTATTTATTTATTTGACAGAGATCACAAGTAGGCAGAGAGAGAAGGGGAAGCAGGCTCCCTGCTGAGCAGAGAGCTAGCTGGATGTGGATGCAGGACTCAATCCCAGGACCCCAGGATCACGACCCGAGCTGAAAGCAGAGGCTTTAACCCACTGAGCCACCCAGGCGCCCCAAGAAGCCTTCTGATTTAAGAATCACCTTTTGTGTTTTACTGTGAGAGAAGTGGGACTGTCATTGCTATTTGTTTTAGAAAAATTGCACGCGTGTGTATGTGCGTATATATAGAAAGCGTTGTGTGATCTTGCGTGAATCCTCTTGATCTGAGTTTTGGGCTCCTCATGGGCAGGCCTTCTCAGATCACACCCCACAGTTGGGAAAGGACACCAGGGATCATCTGGTTCCTCCCCCCCCCCCCCCCAGGCCCCCATACCTGGTGATAGTTGTGGCAGGTGGCAGGCCTTCGCTCTCGCTCTGGTGCTAACCGGTCAGCTCTGGGCCTCAGGAGGCCACCTGCTCTGTGTTTGACCAGGCTTAACAATCCAGAATTTCCTTCCCTCTGTAAGGCACATCTACGCCCTCACTCCCTGGTTGGAGGTTTGCCCTCAGCGGCCTCAGAACAGAAAATACCTTGGCTTCTGCCACCCCACCCCCGCTTCCCACAGAAAGAATCTGATGGCGGTGGTTAAACCAGGTTAAACATTCGTGTGATGTTTGTTTATTAACTATCCTGGATACTTAAAAAAAAGATTTTTTTTCTTGAGTTGTTAATATATTTAAGCGGTTTTAAATTCAAGCGTTGAGAAGGCTTTCATGCAGTGAGGCGTCTCTCTGTGTCTACCTCAGGCACCTTGGTCCCTCGCCAACTCATTTCTGTCCTCAGTCCATCAGTGGCACCATTTTCTTGTGTCCTTACAGACTTTTCTTACACACACGCCGGTAGATACGTGAGTGTGTCGGCGCATACACACCTCGCCTTCTTTCTCCTCATGGAGGACGTTGCACCCTGCAAAGCCCCCCCCCCCCCCACTTTGTCATGCATGGCTGGGGTTATGCAAAGCTGCCCTTAGAGCACAGCCTCGTTCTTGCGGTTGCTTCATGTTCTGTGGTACAGATTTTGTCCTCAAACAAAGCAAAACAACCATCTTCCTCCTAATTCCTGCACCTTGGACTCGAACACAAGGCTGGCCCGGGTGCAGTGGGACAACATTCCCGGCTCCGGACCTTGAGCAGTACAGGTGGTTTACTACTGTCACTGTGTGAAGTCATAATAGAGCTTGAGAGAAAATAAAATCCCCAAGATTTTTTTTTTTTTAAAGGAAGCGCTATGCCCAACATGAGGCCAGCACTCACGACCCTGAGACCAAGAGTCGCATGCTGTGCTCACTCAGCCAGCCAGGCACCCCAAAACTGCAAAGATCCCCGCCCCCATTTTTGAGGCTCTTCCCTCCTGCCCCCTGCACAGAACCAGGCAGCCAAGCACACACACATCCCTGTAAAACTGCGCTCTCAAGGTTGGACCTGTCCCTCATCTGATGTAAGCTTGTTGGTTTCTGATCCAGTTTTCTGACATTTTCTCCACTTGTGTGTGTCGGCTGTAAATGGCGTTAGCCTGCCATCCATCCTCACCCACATTTTCCAGGCTCACAGTGTTTCTGAGTTAATAATAGAGCCCGGGACCTAACACACCCCTGCGACCCCACCTCCCTGGAGTTGTCTGATGGTTACCCGTGGGATGGGCACTGACCATGAGGTACGACTCAGCCCCACCCAACTTAGTATCAGTTCACCCTCCCGTCGTCTCCTGGAATATGATCGTGGTTTGGCCAAAGTCTCTGTACACTAGGTCTGCAGCCTTGGAGCTGTAAATCTTATCAGAAAAGGAAGTTAGTTTGCAAGTCTTATTCTTGGCAGACCTTACTTACATAGATTGTTTTCTTTTTCTAGATGCTTGCAGAGTATTGAGTAATTCACCCTAGAACTTTGTTTTGGATTGATGTCATTTATTCACCCAGCCATTTACTCCCCTGGGAACATTTGGGTGCCAAGGTCTTTCCTAGAGTCTCGGAAAGCTGTGCTAAGCAAGCTCTGAGGCCCCCTGGCCTTGAGCCAGCTCTGTGCGGACCAGCACTCTGGGGCTCCCAGTCATCTGCTGCCTGACGGCTGCCTTTGGAGGGCTGTCTTTGGCACAATAGCCAATTTTAAGATTTTATTTTTTAAACTAACCTCTACACACGCTGTGGGTCTTGAACCCACCACCCCCAAGATCAAGGGTTGCACGTTCTACTGACCGAGCCAGCCAGGTACTCCATGATAGCTAATTTTAAAAGCAGCAACAATGAAGGATGAAGGAAGCCATCTGGGACACTGTGGGAGGCCCTCACCAGCCGGGGAGCCCCGGAAAGACGTTTTTCAGAGAACGTGTTCCGTTAGCAGAGAGAGAGAGGAACCGAAGAGCAAGTTGGTGATCTGGCAGCAGGGAAAGCTATCCTAGCCCAAGTGTGTCATTTATAGTACGATTCATAGCTGCTTTTTTCTCGAAGTTGGGACATTTGCCCATCTCTTGTGTCTGATTCCTTTGGGATCATGACAGATTCCCTTAGCCACTGTGGGAGGTGACTCCTCGAGATGAGTAGTAGAGCTAGTAGTCCCGGGCATCGTCCCAGTTTTGGGGCCTTGGGGCCCTGGTTCCCCCAGCTTGCTCCTCCCCCGGCCTCAGGTGAAGTCAGGAGCACGAGGATAGGAAGGCTCAGGCTGGAGCATGAGCATGGGTAGTATAGTTACCTCAGGGGATCTTCCTCTCCCTCCAGGAATCAAGAACAGGAATCTCTTGAGGTGGGAGCCAGCCGCGGAATGATCTGGAACTACGGGGCTGCAGATTCTGGGAACACTCACGGGTGCACCTGGTTAGCTGACCCGCCGAGGAATGCGCCAGGCCCTAGGCTTCAGATGCATGTGGCAGGCCATCTCCTCACTGTAAAATCTAAAACACTAAATGTGTTTCTTACCAGCTTTGTTCAGGTGTGTCCTTTTCAGGATGCTAGGTGCCCTTGGCACAGGGATATGAGTCACGCTTCTGATCCTGCATGGGGAGATCAGACACGGGACCACGGAACTCACTCTGGCTTGTGTTCTTGGGGGCCGCCTGAAACCCAGACCTCCCACATCCTTCTAGTCCAACTACGCATTCCGGAAACCCAGACTTCACTTTACTGAGGAGGAGAGGTTAGAGTTACGATTGCCATGAAAAATATGGAATTTCAGATTTTTGAGCTATGATTTTTGGCTTTCAACAAAGTGCAGTTGTTTATTATGATCATTTTTAGAACTATAAACAGAAGATAATTCTTGTGTTAGTGATCTTGGGGGAACTTAAACGTGTTTCCTGTCTTGTGATTAGAAGTTAGGAACAAAAGCGCCATTGATGAATGGATTCTTTAAAGACTTTTTACATGGAGTTTGATCAGCTCTTCTGGTAAAAAAAGAGAATTTTTAATTAGTGGAAGAGAGCGACTCTGCTTTGTGCTGGAACCCTGCCAGCTCATTCATTTCGCAGCGCTGTTCAGCGGCACC
This sequence comes from Meles meles, assembly GCF_922984935.1. Taxonomy (NCBI): domain Eukaryota; kingdom Metazoa; phylum Chordata; class Mammalia; order Carnivora; family Mustelidae; genus Meles; species Meles meles. Next base: position 78,808,617 of record NC_060077.1, read on the forward strand.
CTCCTTTCCCGTCTACGAGATCGCTGAATTACGGGGGATTCTTGGCATTCGAGAACTGAACATTCTTGTTGAGATCCACTCTGAAACTCTGTCCACACATGGAAGGCGTCGCATTCTTGCTGAGGTGTACGTCTGAGTCCTTTCAGGGGGGAGGCCCGTGGGCCTGTGAGCACAGCCCAGTGCATGGCAGGTCCCGGCCCCCACCCTGCCTGCTCCCCCATCTCCTCTAATTTAGGGACCGGTTTTCAGGGGAAATGGTGGCAGAGTGGTGAGATCTATAAGGAACCCTGAACACCAGGGCTCGACTCTATTCAGAAGTCAGAAACAAAAGAAACAGATGTAAAGCTAACACTTGGAAGGCATCTTAGTTGTGGGAGGGGAATTCATGGGAGCAGTGGGGAGTCAGCCTGAGGCTTGACAGAAGCTTCCAGGTGCTCCACTGACAGCCTGGCCTCTGTGGGGCAGGTAGGTGTGGCTTCCTCCCTTGTCTGGCATCTCCTCACTGCGGGCCCTGGGTCCTCTGGCCTCCCTCCAGGCATGCTTCAGTGGTGGGCTGCCCCCTCTTCACCTCCTCTGGTCTCCCTGCCTTTTTCCTATGCACCCTTTCCCTCTGAGTGTTGTCCATGATGTCTTCTCTTCGAGAGACCAAGGACAGGATCCTGTTGGGATTTTATCCCTCTTCTCGCCTCCCACATGCCTTTCGCTGTGACCATTGTGCGGGACAGAGCAGCCTGGGTGCGAAGAGCCTGGCCTCATCAGTTAGGATCCTGGGTCTCCGTCGCCCGCTTGGTTAGGCCGCAGTTCCCGCTGTCCCTCTATTGTGTGATGATACAGAAGTCAAGACGCTAGATGATACAGAAGTCAAGAAGTCAAGTCTCCACTGTGTCATACTGGCTTCACGCGGCTTCCCATCTGTGAACTGGCTTGCCGGCCTCCCGTGTTCCAGAGGGAGTCTTGCCCTTCGAATGTGGGATCACAGGGGCTCCCCCTTCATTTCCAGGGAGCTGGATTCCACAGCTGCATTGCGTTACAGTCGGCTAAGAGGGGTCCCTTCCTCCCTCTCTCCCTCCCTTCTTTCTGCTTTTCCACCTTTCACAGGATGTTGTTCAACCCCTGCTTCGTTCTTGCCTTGAGTTGCAGTGCCCTTCAGAGCAGCCCCAGCCACGGAACTTCTGTGAGCGCGGACATGTCCTATCGTCTGGGTCTGCCTGTTGGCCGCGGTAGCCGGCCCCTAGGCATATGGGCTTGTGGGGAACCTGAAATGTGGCTCATGTTACTAAGGAACTGACTTTTTTTTTTTTTTTTAAAGATTTTATTTATTTGACAGAGATCACAAGTAGGCAGAGGGGCAGGCAGAGAGAGGGGGAAGCAAGGCTCCCTGCTGAGCAGAGAGCCCGATGTGGGGCTCGATCCCAGGACCCTGAGATCATGACCTGAGCCGAAGGCAGAAGTTTACTTAACCCACTGAGCCACCCAGATGCCCCGGAACTGACTTTTAATTGTAATTGATTTACTTCAATTTAAATAGCCCCACGTAGCTGGCAGTTACCATATTGGACAGTGCAGCCATGGAGCTGAGAAAATAAGACTCACGTACAGGGAAGAAAGACTACAATGACTTACTATTACTTACGTGCCAGATGGCATGATCATTCTGAAGCGGGGCTTGGAGGAAGGGGTGGGGTCCCCCGCTCTCCGTGTCCGTGTCCGACCTCTGTACCCAGCTCTGGTTTCCGAGTGCTGACTGCCTCTTGGACATCTCTGCCTGTACGCTGGCAAGGGAACCTCAGATCAAGACAGCCACGTTCTCCTGTTTCCCTTCGCCTCAGTCTCACTCTCCTTCCTTCATTTCCTGCCATCAGGTAGCAGCAGCCCCCATTACACCCAGACTGGGAGCTTGCGGGGGTGCCTTCTTTGCCTTACAAAACCAGCCTGTCACCCGGCCATGCTGTGTGTCCTCCCACCCCTGCCCTGGAAGAGCTTTGGACCCAGTCCCATGTCGTCCATTCCCCAGAGCCACACCGTGCTCTCCACCAGAGCAGTGGAGTGGACCATGTAATTTGTGTCCTGTCCTGTCCTCTCTGGACTGTCTCGGCTCCTGTCATCCAGTGAGCCTGTCCCTTGTCTGCTGGATGTGTCTGCCCTGTAGCACGCAGAGAATGATGTCTGGCCTGGGCAGTTCCCCTGTCTCTCTGCACATTGATTTGTTCTCCATTTCGCGGTACCCTCATGCTGCTTTTGTCCTCCTTTTTCAAAAGATTGTTCCTCCCTTTTTCTCCATCTTTAGGGCCTGGCTCACATGTCTGCTTCTCTGAGGCTTGCCCCAACTTTCTGGCCAATTTCCTTCTCCCTGCCCCTTACACATACATCATTTCTTCCTCCTGTGAGTTCCTATAGAAGATACCATTTGCTGCTGTGATGAAGTTTATTGTGTCGTCTTGTAATTGTGTGTATGTTGTTCTCCTGGGACATAGAAAGCGAAGTCCCATAGGCTTGAACTCTGTCTTACTGACTCCTTCTGGCACTGTTCACAGAGTAAGCACCTTGGGTTTCCCGATGACGTGGACGGGAGCAGCCCATAGGGGACAGGTGGGTGCTGTGTGGGCCTGTGCCTTGAGGAAGGGAATTGGGTCCCTGCGAAGAACGTAGGTGGTAGGGATAAAGCTGGTGTGGTGAGCCTTCACTGCTGGGCTGAGGGGTTTTAATTAGACCCATTTATCCATGAGGAAGACCTACTATTGTAAGGGAGAAAGGACATTCTAGAAAGGTTGGACTAATGAGTTGGCAGGAGAATTAGGACGGAGAGAAGCTGCCACACGTCAGTAGCACCTACTCAGGGTAGGGACATAATAGATGCACGAGAGCTTTCGGAAGAAGGAGCAATGAGGAGAAGGTGGTTGGTGTTGGATCACCACACGTGTCCTGTGGAGTTACTGGCATAGAGCGGACCAGGGTCTGCCCTGAGACAAAGCTCCCTGCCAGGATGATGTCAGTGAGGAGCGCAGTCGTCGGAAGGTTTGCCTGGGTCCGGAGGACCCAATTCGAGATGGTTCCTTCACATGGCGGTTAGCGGGAGGCCTCTGTCGTCACTACCGGGACTCCTCATAGATCTTCTTGAGTGTCCTCACGACGTGGCAGCAGCCGGCTTTCCCCAGAGTGAGTGATCTGCAGAGGGAGCTATGGTGCCTTTAATGACCGAATCTTCAACTTTTTCCATGTTCTGTTGATTAGAAAGAAGTCACTATGTCCAGCGTCCAATTAAGCCCTGCCTCTTGAAGAGCAGAATTTTAGGAAGTTGTGGGCATATCTTAAAACCATGGCACATAGGGGCCCCTGGGTGGGTCAGTCGGTTAGGCGTCTGACTTGATTTCAGCTCTGAAGCCCCTTGTCAGGCCCTGTGCTCAGTGGGGAGTCTCCTGGAAGTCTCTCTCCTTCTCCACCTTTTCCTAGTCTCATGCCCACTCTCAAAATAAAAACAAAACAAAACAAAACAAAAAAACCCACAGACAATGATTTCTGAAAGTTAGTCACCTTGAGCATTAAAATCCGGATTCTGCTCTGGAGGGCCATCTCCCCATTTACTCTGTTGGCATAATAACAGCCATCATGTAGCAGAGGTTGAGAAATGGAGGTTCTGGACAGTCCTGGGTTTCTGCATTTTTCTCTGGAACTATTATCCCTAGGACTTGGGTTGTTGAGAATGTTCCGTGTCAGGCTGACCGTGGGTGAGCCTGCGAGTTGGGGCTGTTTGCTGTCATGAGGGTTATCTGAGCTCGGCTGGACATGAGGTTCAGTATTGGGCTCCTTGGCTGTGACCCCCTGTGTCTTTGTCCTCAGCCCACGTATCCTGGGTTTCTCTTCCCTCCTGTCTTACAGGTCTTACAGGTATATGTGTGTCTAACCTCCGCGGTTGATGGTGAGCCCCTCCTGGGCACAGAAGAAGGCGTTTTGCTTACTTTTGTGTTCTTTGTAGCACAGCGCATTGAACGTAAATGTCGCTCAGCACGTTGTTTTGAATGAGCAGTGAGAAGGTCAGAGTGGAGAACCGGGACAGAGGAAGAAGGTGGGAGAGGCAGCAGCAGGGTGAGGCCAGGGACCCATAGAGGGAGTGAAGAGGGGAAGAGGTTTAGAGAGATTAGGAACTGGGGTAGGAATACAGAGCAGGAAAAGGCAGAGCTGAAGAGGGTAGGAATAAGGTATGTGGTCGGGGACGGCGGGGGCTGTAGAAAATTTGGAGAGATGGATAGAACAGGATCTTGGCCCATAGCCGGAGCAAGAGCAGGTCGGAGCGGGAAGAGTTGTGGTATTACTGTGTAGTAGGCACAGTGTGGGCACTTTCTGTATGTTGGCTGATTTAATTTTTAAAGCAACTGAAGTTAATGGACATACATAGAACTTGGATATATATTTTGGGGTATAAAGCTACTGATCATCCTTTTGAACCAGGAGGTGTTTACTGTGAGTCTGCAAGTGTCTGGGTAATCGTGAGAACGATAAATACACTGTAGAATATGGAAGATAAATGTGTAAATTAGTTTAGGGATGAAGGACTAAGATGTGCAGGTCCCTGATGTAGGTCTTCCTTGTCTGCAAGGATGACTGGGGCCCCTGGAGAATCCCCTGGAGAAGGTACACTGTTTCCTAACCCAGATATCACCCTTTGTGGCAGGGGTGGGGTGGGGTGGTGGAATCAGCCGCCATTGTGAGGGATAAGGGCTTAAATACCAGAAGTTGCCTTCTTGGAGTGTGTGGGTGGCACAGTCGGTTAAGCGTCTGACTCTTGGTTTCTGCTCAGGTCGTGATCTTGGGGACCTGGGATTGATCCCTGCATCAGGCTCTGTGCTTAGTGTAGACTCTGCCTGGACTCTCTCTCCCTCTCCCTCTGCTCCAACCCCCCCCCGCCCCCGCACTAGCTATGTGGGTTCACTCTCTCTCTCCCTCACTCAAATGAATAAATAAAAATCTTACAAATAAATGACCTTCTCAAGGTGGATTCCTAGGAGAAAATGTAAAATCTAGTATCTTTCTGTGAGTTGGAATTTGAGGTTTATTTTATGATAGGAGTAATTTTGATAGGTGATGTATTTTAGTAGGCTTTGTTGGGGGGGACATGGGAATTTGGTAACCCCCTACCCACAGTTGATACGAGCAGGCTTCCGAGCTGGAAGTAGCGGCCTTACAAACGAGCCTTCGGAATCCCCCTTTTTAAAGCTGGGACTTGGCACCGAGCCCTCAGCGGTGGCTTGCACACCTTATCTTGTTTTAGGCCGTCAGGAAGAGTTAGAAAATGAAGTGGAAAAGAAAAACACACATCAAGTGCATAGAATCGTCCCTGTTGTGCAATGACTGTGCGAAAACAGATGAGTAGTAGCCAGGAGAGACCCCAGGGTCATGAGCAGACCCGCGGTTTTCAGCCTCCCATCTTCTCTGCCTGCACTTCCCCTGCCCGGCACAGTCTGACTCCAGAGAATATCTTCGTTGTTGTGAGCCGCCTTAGTTAAATATTGAATTCTGCTGGAGCCATCACCAGGGCCCGCAGTGTCATGCGTAGACTTTATGAAAGTAATAAAATGCCCCAGAAAGTCTAGTTGCTCAGCTTGTCGCCCATTGCAGCTGATAAAAGTAGTCACCCACCTGATCCTGTGTTTCTTTACAGGGTGATGATGGCTGCTTGTCTGTATACACACTGAGTGTTGATAGGAAACCCAGATAAGTTTTTGCTGTATGTCTGAAACCCGTATGTCAAAGCAATTTTTATAGAGTAACATTCTCTTTCCTGCTCCCCTGCCCCATAACTTCCGGGGGGAGGTGAAATTTCCTGTCACAGCTGCTTGTAAATAGTAAGTGCTCAATAAAGGCTTTCCTCCTTTCACCTCCCAGCTGTTGCCAGGGTGTTACAGAAGAGTGGCCTTTCACATCTCCCAGACGGACGGCTCTGTACCTTTGTCAGTTAGCTAAAATACATTCTGTAGGTTTTTATTATGACAAAGGCTAATCACTTTAGAAATACAGAAGCCTAGATTCCTAAGCCTGTGATTTTAAGTTTTTCTTCTTTTCCTTACGTATTTTTCTGGAGTTTCTCCAAAAATTCAATTTCCAAAGAAGAATATTTAATGTTTCAAAAAGAAAAAATGCAGATGATCAGAAAGTTACCCATTATCCAGAGGTAATTGCTGCTGCTGTATCCTTTCGACATTTTTTTCTGTGCTTATACATAATGGATATTTATTAAAAATTGAGATCATATTGTATATCAATAAAGGCCGGCTCCTATAGCAACCTTCAATTTTCAGTGGGAAGAAACAGTACAAATCTATTTCCAGCTTGCTGTCCTGGCAAGGGGGATAGGTGATGGTAGAGGGGGTCTCTCCTGCTACGCTCCTTTTTCAGAGTTTTCCCCTTCCTGGCCTTCAGGATTTTCTCTGTTGAGCTGGAAGAAGAGAGTGGAGGGAGGATGATCAGAGGGGGATGGTCTTATGGGCCAGATCAGGAAGATACATATATCATTTCTGTGCTTCTTCCATTGGCCAGAAGTCAGTCACATGACCACCTAAACTGCAAGGAATGCTGGGGAATGTAGTCCAAGTAGAACTATCAACTGCCTTGCTTATCTCTAACTTGTATAACCCACTTCTGAAACTTTTTTTTTTTAAATAAACCAAGTTGTTTATTTCAAACACGATCACCTCTCCATCTCAGTCCTATGCGAAGCCCCCACCATCTCTTGCCAGATCTTTTTCTAATTGGTGTGTTTCTGTTCTCATTCCCCATAGTCTGGCCTCACACAGCAACCAAAGTGGTCTTCTAAAAACTCAACGTCAGATGTTACCGGTCCCCTGCTGAGAACTTGCCAGAGATGGTTACCTTAGTGCCCACTTTCTAAGGAGGGTGGCCTGCTGGGGCCCCAGTGCACCGCTCTGCCCTTGCCTCTCCTTGCAAGGCCAGACCTGTTCCCTGAGGCCTTGGAACTTGCTGTCGACTTTGTATGAAAATACCCACCCCAGCATCACCCTCTGTCTCCTTTGGTTTCAGCTCAGGCATCTCCTCTCCAAAGAGGCCTTTCCCGACCACCAGTCTCTCCTCCCTCTCCCCCCTGCTTAGCTGCTTTTATTGACCCGTCATTAAAGCACTTACCACCATCAGAAATTCCTATTCACAATATATATTTATATTCTGTCTGCCTTCTAGGTTGTATTCCTTGAGGCAGGAACTCCATCTTGTTCATATCTGTATCCCTAGATAGTGTGTCTGGCACATGGTTGGTACTTAGTAGACACTTGTGGGATGAATGAAGGTCATTAGAGAATCTCACACAATTTTTTAAAGAGATTTTTATTTATTTGAGAGACAGTGTGTCCCATGAGCATGTACAGGGTGACAGGCAGAGAGGGAAACAGACTCCCCACTAGGCGGGGGGTCTGGCACAGGGGGCCTGTCACAGAGCTCCATATCCCAGGACCCTGGGTTCAAGACCCAAGTTGAAGGCAGACGATTAACCTACAGAGCCTCCCAGGTGCCCCAGAATCTCACATATTTGTAATGACAGTGCTGTAGCTCATTGCACAGAATGTTGCTGTGAACATTTAACTGTCTACATTTGAGAGACTTTTGCATCCCCCCCCCCCCCCCCCCCCGATTAAGAAATGCTTTGGTGACTGTCCTTTCAGCTGTTCTTTGATTTGCTTTGTGCACATGTCTGTGCTTATTTTCTTAGGTTTGATTCCTAAATGAGAATTTATTTAGTGGAAAGCTATGTGTACAAAATTTTAAAGTCTTTGTGATGTATTACCCTTTGCCCTCTAGACCCTCAATTTGTGTCCCCTGTGTAGTTGAGAGCCCTGGCATACGTCTCGCTTTCAGGAGCGCCAGAAGCCCGGTGGGGCAGGGTGGAGGTGGGGCATTTTGTCTGTCTGTACTACTGTACCCTAGATCTTAGAACAGGTGCGCATGCTTACCAGATGAATAAATCAGCTTCCATAAAAAAATTCTACTTGTTCCTTCAGTGAAGTTTATTTTTACTCATTTATTCATATAAATGTTCCCTGACTTCAAAATGTGTGCTTTTTGAAAAGTTTGCCCAGTGTAAGAACCAAGAACATTCCCCCAGTGTTAATATAAACATCGGGGAAGCGGTGTGAGCTGGGCTTATCTTACAGCTGAGGACCCAGACTCGATGAGAGCCCGCTCTCAAGTTGATGGCTAGTCCAGGACCACTGCCCGGGATTTTTGAGACTCCCAAGGGCTAGGAGATAGAGAGACTGTGTCTTACAGAATTCTTATCTTTTGTTCTGTGACTGCACGTGTATTTCCATCTCAGATAGCCCCTTGTTTATTCCCCCCAACGCGGTGACCAGTGCCAGCCTGAGGTGGAAAGAACGGCCACCCTGCCCCAGCGGGGTGTGGAAGGTCACTGTCTGGATGGCCAGATCCTCCATCTCCTTCTGCCAGTGCCCAGGACTTGACCGGAGACTTTGCAGTTCCTTTAACACCGTCCACCTTTCGCCGGTACCAGCCGAGTTGTCCCCTTTCTGCACAGGTGTGTTTGGGGGAGACCTGCTGGTTGGAAGTCTTTGTCATGGAGTGACATGTGGAGTGTTATGGAGGGCCAGAGAGCTGGGATGCGGGGAGGCAGGGAAACAGAAAAGTACGCTCCTCTCCAGCTGTTCCCTGTCCTCATTTCTTCTGAATGGTTCCTGGAACATTCCCTCTTAGGTCAAGTCTTAACCCTTTCGTCTGGCAGACGAGGATCTCGTGTTCACCCATTATCCTCAGTTTGTACACATCAGTGGGCCTTAAACTCTTCCCAGTGCTGGAAACTCTACCAGGTGCTGCCAGATTTTTACCCATGTGTAAAAAAAAAAATGCATCCACTGCGGCATTCCTTGAGTCAAGTAGGTCATCAGGTCCAGTGGGAAAAATAATAAGGTCTAATGGTGGGCAGTGGCATGCAGTATGCTGGGAGGGTCAAAAGAACCGCAGCCCGGGTCATGGCTGTGCTAACTGGGAATCCTTGATGACTGGCGGTGGGGGTGAGTGGAAGGGAGAGAGGTCAGGGCTTCAGTGCCTGCTTAAAAGAACCAAGGGATAGTCACTTAGCCTGAAAGCCTTGGGAAGCCCTTGGAGACACTGCTAGGCTGTAACAAAGCCATGTTTTAGTGATCTGTCCCTTGTCTTAAGCCTTTCATGAGGCCTGCCAAGCGCATGAAATCCAAGTTGGAGTGCAGACCTCGTTTGGAAAGGGATCCTAAGCACACACGAGTTGGGAAACCTATTTGCGTCTCTGCTGTGTGTGCGTGTGGGCAGCCTTGTGACAGGGTAGGTGGTCGGAGGGAGGGAGGGAGGGAGGGAGGGATGGAAGAATCCTGGAAAGCAACCATCTCCAGCACGGTTCCGGTTGCTCAGTGTGTGTACAGCTCACTGACCAGGTCTCTGTGGCTGCCTGTCTCCATGTTTAATTTCACCCTGTCTCTTTCAGCATAGCCTGTGTAATCGTTTGGACCTTCTCTCCTTCAGCTGGGTCCTGACTAAACACATGGCCAGATGGCTTTCACAGTGCTCCTCTCTCGCCCCTCGGAGCTCCTGTCCCCAAGGGCTGCACCCCCGGCCCTTTCCCTCCCCACCCTTCCTGGGTTGGTTCTCCTGCGCCCGTGGTTGTAACCACCGGCTACCACTCTGCACTGATCACTTCCCTGTCTGACCCGTACCAGATGTCCCTCCCATGTATCTAGTCTTTTTTTTCCCTCCCCGACCTGGTGGTTTCATAGATGCCTTGGATTCAACTTACTCTTGTCTTTTCAGTTCATGTTAACACTTAGTGACCCGAAGCTGAAACTCGAGAGCAAGCCACCTCCTCTAGCCTGGATGTCTTAGCCCTTAGCTATCATCACTCTAATCTGTGTCTTTCGGTATCAGGCCATCAAGGGGTCCTGCCCTGTGGGTCTGCCCACCCCTCATAGGAGACCATGAGCCTGTTCATATCTGTATTTTAGACCTTGCTCCATGTCCAGTTGGAGTAGGAGCTGTTTAGAGAATGTTGGAATGAATAAGCAAGTGGATGAATGAATGAATGAATGAATGGGTGACTTCTGAGAGGATTTGAGATGATTTCCACTTAAGGTGAAGCTCTTTATTTTTTTTTCCTTCTCACTGCAACTGAGGAATTATTTTTGCTTGTTTAGGACCAACATGATGGAACTGTCATTTTGAGGAAATCTGTATACCACATGAAGTTTTTTTTCTGTCTTAGGCAGTGCGCACAAATGTACACATTTCCATGGAGGAATTACTAAAGTGAAAAATCAAGGAACTATTTATTAAATAACTTCTTCATTAAAGTTAAAGATCTGCATGGTTTCAAACATATGCTTGTGTTCTTGCTGGAGAATTGAGAAATCTTTCACTGGGCCAGATCGTTGATCTGCATGATGTCGTTTGAATTAAACTTGTGCTTAATTAACCTGGGTACTTTAAATTTTTTTAAAAAGATTTAATTATTTGAAAGAGGAAGAGAGCATGGGAGAGGGGAGGGCAGAGGGGCAAGCGGATTCCCCACTCGAGCGTGGAGCCCGACTCGGGGCTCCATCCCAGGACCCTGAGATCATGACCTGAGCTGAAATCAAGAGTTGGATGCTCAGCTAACTGAGCTACCCAGGTGCCCCAGGATGTTCTAAATTTCTAGGGCTGTGGGATTTTGGAGCTGGCATGTTGCCTTTTGAACTTCAGTCTAAGGAAGAGTCGCCTCTGCTCAGTTGATTGGTTTTGTGTCCCCAGGACTGGTCTGAATAGAAACCATTACCTTTGCATATTGGATAAGGCAGTGACCTATTGAAGGTCCATTTCTTAAACTTTTTCTTTTCTTCTCCAACAGGGAGAGTCACGTATTCTCAGAGTGAAGGTGGTTTCTGGAATTGATCTCGCCAAAAAGGACATCTTTGGAGCCAGGTATGTTCTCTTTGGTTTTGTTTTTGTTTTTGTAGGCTTCGGATGAGCTAGGCAGGCACTTTCCAAACTGAGGCAAGCATCAGTTGACCCCGGAGGCCTTCTTAAGACAAAGATTGCCACCCGCCCCCCCCCCCCCCGAGATTCTGGGGGAGCGATGGCAGAGGAGTGCTGAGGCCGCCGGGCCAGAGACCGCGTTTTGTGCAGGGTTCTTGCCTTCCATCTGGCTTGATTTCATGAGGAGACCGGATTCCAATGTTTCTGTGTTTCTCTGTAGAAAAATACGGTTTGGAAATGTTTATTCATTTTAATACATTCCTTTAAAAAAAAAATTCCCTAGTTTTTGAGACATGAAAGCGTTTACTTTGTTCCTAGCAGAACTGGGTATTCTCTGGCCTGTATGATCAGATTGGAGAGATCTGGTAATGAGTGAATGAATTTGGTGATTTCTGGGCCGTTTCTGGAAGCACCAGCAGGTGATCTTTCTGCGTCCTTAGCTTTTTTTATTTTGAATACTGTGCCTGATAATCCTTTATCTTGAAATCAGTCCTTTTGTTCCCACTGTCTCTGCTGGGTGTTGCAATAAGTCATTGGACCAGTAGCACAGTGAGGTTAGAGCCACTGAGAAGACCAGATTTTGGAGAACAAAGACCTTTTTGAACTTTAGACATGGAGGAGACATTATAGGTGTTTGGTCCTACTTGCTTGCCCTGACTGATAGGACTTTCTCCGGGAAGGTTACTGCTTGTCCAGGGGGTCGCACGTCAGCGGTGCTGGAGCATGCCCCCGGCCCCGCTCGCCGAGTTGGGAATGCTGTGGGGTTGAGCTGGGAATGCTGTGGGGTTGAGCCGTGAGGGCGGCGGTGGCTGCTGGGGATAGTTAGCTGTTGCTGGAGTCCGCTCACTGGAACGTCCGTTTCATCCTGTGGGGCCCTGCTGTTGCCCGCAGTCACCCTCTGGCTTCAGGGCCTCCGTTGGATGCTGGACATTCTGTAATGGGGCCTCACCTTCCTGCTCGGCCGGCAGAAGTCCTTTTTTGCCCTGGTTAGGCAGACCTCTTGATTTTTTGTCCTCTATCTTCACGGACATATTTAGCTTTTCCCATCCCGATAAGTTACTTTAGTAGCACCTGGAGAAATTATTAAAACTAGATAAATAAAGTTGATGCAAGATAATATCCGTGAGATATCTTGTTAATTTCTCCATACTTGGGGCACCAGGGTGGTGCAGTTGGTTGTGTGTCCGACACCTGATGTTGGCTCAGGTCGTGAGCACATCTCACCTGCAGGTTCCTTCTCCTCTCCTGCCCGTGTGAGTGCTCCAGTTCTTTACTGGTCTGGCTCCTACCAGATGAGACTTTTACAGTACTCTCCGACCTCTCACTTACGTTGCTTACCATACAGAGCACCGTGAGTGGGACTGGGCAGATTCTTTCTTAATTGAAATGTTTAATTGAAACATTTGCATGCCTGACGTGGGGCTCGATCCCAGAACCCCAGGATCATGACCTGCGCTAAAGGCAGTTGCTTAACAGACTGAGCCACCCCGGAGCCCCTGTGCTTCGTTGTCTTAGTTTAATAAATACAGAGCCTACCATCCTCCTTCCTGCCTTCCTCCTCTGCTCTCCGTGCCTCCCTCAGGGTCTGCTTTCTCTGAAGCGCTGTGGTTCTTTTAGGACCCATTTGCCAGCGAGTGAGCTAAAGTGGAAGGGTTTGGTGGCAGCGTGCAGTTCCCGCTGTGTTGGCATTTCTCTCTAGAATGGCCCCGTTATCACCTTCTTATTCTGCCCCATGACCTTCATTCTCCTCCACATTGTCTTGAGCAAATCCTCTCAAGCTCCGTGTGACCTGGTAGCTTGTACAGAACAGGGATCACTGTTGCCTGTAACTGGTGTGCAGGGGTCTGGGGAGAGCCCCGGGGCCACTCCGCTCACCTGGCAGCTCTCCTGTGATTGGAGGCAGAAGTCACAGGTGTGGGTCTGTGGTGTGTGTCCCCTGCTCTCTGCTTGGGTGAAGCCCTCCTATCTGTGTCCTTCTCAACCCCAGGCTGGTAAGGCGCCCCCTCCTCCCCCATCACCTACAGCCTGTCACCGAACCTCCTCCATCTGTTTCCCATTCTCCCTTCCCAGGGAAGGAGGGGACAGGAATGGGAACCCCTGTCGTGGAAAGGATAATGGATGGTGAAAGAAGGCGAGTGTTGGCGAGTGGCATCATCAGAAACTCCTAAGTGGTAGAAACCATATAGACTTGGATATTTTGAAAAGATAGGATTTACTCCTTTTTTTAATAGTTTTTTGTTTTATTTTTGTTTTTGTTTAAAGAGAAGGAGGGAGAGAGAATCCCAAGCTGACTTGAGCCAAAATCAAAGTCTGATGCTTAACTAAGCCACCCAAGAGCCCCGAGACAGATTTACTTCTCTGGAGTTCTCTCTGCTTTGTCTCCAAGGGAGGCTGCTTGGCCAGGGTGGGGGAGGGGCACTGGTGGTTGGGGCCCAGTGACTGGTGGGGGAGGGACGGGATGTGTTGGTCCTAGGTGTGACGAGCCCTCCATCTCTCCCAAGTGAGAGACTGCCTAAGGCTCCACTTCAGAGGCCCTGGGTTTGTGGGCTCCTAGTATCGGACAGGCAGGTCCTCCAGGGCGGCCGATTCACCCTCTAGGCCTGTCCCTGAAATGCCCTTCTTTTCCGCATTCTTTGTCCCAGTCCTGCACTGAGATCATTTTCCCTGCTTCCTTCCAGCAAAGTCTAACTTCATTAAAAAGAGCCTTTGTTTAAAGAAGATTCGGTAATCGAGCCGTTGCTCTCCTTGAAGGTCTGAGTGTTTGGTCTGTGTGGAAATGGCCCTAGCAGAGAAAGGTTTTCTTTTGGGCCACACCTTCGGGTCAAAGAAGGGCAGCCATATAATCTATCAGCTAAACAGGGACACTTTTGTCTGCAAGAAATGCTACGTTGAATGGGGGAGATCAGGGCATAGGATGTATATGGAGACTGGTCACCCCAGGTAAAAGACCTCCAAACTTGATGACCCAGACTATGAGGGGAGAAAATGCTGTGTAACCCCCCCCCCCCCCAAAGCCGAGGAAAAGAAAATCTTAACTCTTAAAACAAAAGCATACCACCTCTAGATGCCAGCACGATATCCAAAAGGAAGTAAATCCATGTTGTTCTAAAACATGGCTTGCATAGGATAACCTGCTGCCATTTTGGAAATGGGTCCATTGTCTTTGTGAGGTCAAGTGTGGTGTCGGGGAATCAAGGAGGCACCTTTACCCTGGAAGTCCTCTTGCCCCCTCTTCACGGCCCCAGTCTCCTATTAAGGTGTAGGATTCGAGTCCGTTGGTACCAGGTTCTGCTAGCCTCTCCGGTCTGGTTTGCCCCCAACTCCAGTGAACCCCTGTCTGCCCAGACTGATCAGATTGGACTGCTCTTTCTAAATGGTAGGTTAATATTCTACCTGAGGGACAAACGTTGAGTCACTGGTTGGGCCATTGGACTAGATGACTGTCTCTAAAACCTGAGAAATGTAATGGCTACATACTTCTTAAAAGCCAATTTAAGGAACTCCCCATTATATTTGAGCTGGCCCACGTTCTTAGAATTATAAGTGAATATCACAAGGTAAATAGATTTCAAATTGACTTCACTGAGTAAGATCTTAGTTGGTGGTGGTTCTCTGTTTTGTTTTTGTTTTTGTAAACTTTAGAATACCTTTAAGTTTCAAGCTGTATTCTTCAGGTAAGCTTGTATCTCAGGACTTCTAACTTGTTGTCATGGGCTTAAATACTAACTGAATAGGGTCCTTTTAATATACGTTTTAGCGCTACCTTCCCCCTTTTCCTCCTGAGTTGTGATCTGTCATTTGAGGTTACTTAGAATCATCTGAGACCATAAAGTGCTCCTTCAAATTGAGCAACAGTGGCTGAGACGACTAGAATTTCATGCTTCCATACCGAAGATTTCAAGACTCTGATTTCACACTTGGGTCTGTGTATTTGCCTGTTGAACTGTTAGCATCAAGTTGCACCTCTCTGGGTTGCTGTCCTTTTTTTCTTCAGACAAGTGGTGATATGAAATGCAGAACTCAAACGCACTCGAGGGTGTGGGAGGGATGTGGCCCCAAATCCTGGTGTTGGCCAGTGACGGGGAGTTACTGCCCCAGCCAGATGGCTCTGTGGCCAGCCTTGCCCCGGTCCCATCTTCTAGATGGAAGTTAACATTCTTCTGCATTGGGTTCATCTTTTCTTTTCTTTTTAAACTGCGGAGTATTCCACAGTGAATTACAGATATCAGGACATCCAGTCCCTAAGTACTTCAGCCTGTGTCTCAAGAAAAGGGCATATTTCTTTATAACTAGAACACAATTTTCACAAAATTAAGAGTGATTGCCTAATGGACTCTCTTACTTAGTCCATGACCTGAATCAACCCCCCACCCGCTCCAGCCATGCCCACGATGCTTTTTACAGCAGGCCATTCAGAGCGGAATTCAGTTGAGAATCACATGTTGGGTTCAGTTTTGGTAGGTCACTTAAACTCCTGTTAATCTAGAATCATTCTCCTCTCTTCCCTTTTAAGTGACCTGGAATGGTCAGTAGGTTGTCTCCCCACAGTCCGTTGTATCCTGTGGTATCACTTAACATACTCTTCTCCTCCTGGGTTTTCTGTAGGGTAGAGGTTGGGTCTAAAGGCTCGATTGGGGCATCTGGGTGGCTCAGTCAGTTAAGTGTCCGACCTTTGACTTCGGCTCAGGTCATGATCTCCGGGTCCTGCGATGGAGCCCCTGTTGGGTTCTGCGCTCAGCGCTGAGTCTGCTTGAGATTCTCTCCCTCTCCTCTGCCCCTCCTCTTCCGGTGCTTGCTCTCTCTCTCCTTTGTAAAATAAATTAATCTTTAAAAAAAAAAGGCTTGATCAAATTCAGTTTCAATAATGGGGACAGAAATGCGGTTGCTGTCTGCTCAGGAGTAACAGTGTTTGGTTGTCCTACAACCAACAGTGCTAAGATGAGATGGATCCCGGGTTTAATGGGGGGGGGGCTGGTCTGTTCCATCCACGGTCATGACTTTTCCCCCAGGTGACCAGCAAGAAATGGGTGGGGCAATATTTTGGCTGTACACTGTACACATGTGAATTTTCACTATTCACTTTCTTTCCAAATAGGTTTTATTTTGTTTGTTTTCACCATTTTTTTTTTGGAAACCTTGTACAGCAAGTTGGGAAACCTTGAGGCTTATGCGTACCTTGAGAGTCCCCTTGATAAACTGTAAGCCCTTTAGGACGTCATTAGACTGGAGTTTGCAGACTGTTGATCCCTGTGGACTAGACTGAACTCACAGGTGTGTGTGTTTGGCTCATGGAGCACTAAGGCATAAAAATCCCGAGCCAACATTAGGGAGATTTCGTATCAGAAATCCATTATGTCCCGGCTTCTGGAAAATCTTGGCAGTCTAGACACCCAAGGTCACGCAGCTGGAGGTCTCCTGGAGGCACTCCTGAGATGCGGCCCTGACCTCTTGGCTGCCAAGGCCCTGTCGTCTCCCGACCTCCCCCGCTGACACAGCCCTGAGGTCCCTGGAGGGATGGACCTCTGTTTGGTTTTGACCCCTGCACAGGTGGTCTTTAGCTTAGAGAGCGGACTTCCCCTCCGCCCTCCCCCCAGCACAGGGATGTGCTTAGGTGGGCTCAGGGCCCCTTACACTCAGCTGAGACTGTGTTTGTGACGCGCAGGCGCTTGCAAATCGGCCTCCTCTCTGGAGGCCTTAACCCTTCAGGGCATTGCTGTGAATCACATCATCAAGTATTTATCTTAAAAATCCCTGCACCAGGGCGCCTGGGTGGCTCAGTGGGTTAAAGCCTCTGCCTTTGGCTCAGGTCATGATCCCAGGGTCCTGGGATCGAGCCCCACATCTGGCTCTCTGCTCTGCAGGGAGCCTGCTTCCTCCTCTCTCTCTGCCTGCCTCTCTGCCTAGTTGTGATTTCTCTCTGTCAAATAAATAAAATAGTAAAAAAAAAGAAAAAATCCCTGCACTTAAGAGCTCATACGATTACTCCTATGCGTGCCCCAGATACCCTCACTGTCAGACCGTTTATTTTAGCCGCGCACCCACCCCGAGAGGACTTTGGAGGATCTTGCCCTCCTCCCCTTCTCAGACCGAAAACTCTTCATGTTCTGTACAAAGCGCACACCACTCTTTCTGCGTTCGTGTTTACTTCCTGGTCTTCGAATGCACGAGGCTATGCCATGTCCTTAGAAAGTGTGTCGGTCATGGCTTTCACCCGCTCAGCCCACACGGTTTCCCAGAGGGGAACGATTAGAAGCGGCAAATGGGTCAGTCCGGGTGGAGGGCGAGTGCGTTTCTATTCTGCGCCAGCCCCCGGGCTTGCTGTATGACAGCTCGTGTCCTCAGACAGTTCAGAATGCTCTTGAATCGCTGGGAGAGCCGTGCCGTGCGGTGACCGTCTGTGACTTGTAGGACTCCCTGGTAGACGGGCCTTTGTGTCATCTCAGGTCTGGTAACGGAGGAGCGAACCAGACAGGCCGCACTTACAGACCATTCTCTGACGTTGTGTTCAGAAGAAGCCTGCACTCGGAATCTTCTGCTTGGCCTTCACTCTTGATGCTTGAATGTGTGGCCCTCATTACAGGAGCCTCTGCTCTGCCGTGTGGCCCGACAGGGAGCAGAGGGAATCATTGGAGGATGTCCTGCACTCATTGTCACCAGAGTCGAGAGCATGTCCCCGGTCACTGGGTCTGTAAGGCAGAGATTCGGATGGGTTTCAGGAAGATGACGGGCACCAGCACATAGTAGACGGGCAGTAAATTTCGGTCATCGGGTCAGAGTGGAGCCCGAGAGCATTGAAAACTCAATGCTACAATCAAAGTACTAATGAGCACTGCTTGAATCACCTCATGTAATTGCAGAGGGCAGCTCTGGGGATTGGTGGCGAGTGGACGTGTGGACGTGGCGGGGGTGGGCTGCCCCTTCCTTGCTCCTCCCCCTTTCCGGCTGTCCACCCCCTCCTGACTCCTTCCTCCCCGTTCCTTCTCAGCTTCGGGTCTTTGCCTGGATGCCCCCCTGCCCCGAGCTGGCACCCCAGTCCTTTCAGGCTTGCGTTATCCCAGGGCGCTCTCTCTTTCTCTCACCATCTTCCTTTTTGGGGGGAGGTTGAGAAAGTGGGTAAGAAGCTAAGTGCAGGCAAGGCGGCGTGCCAGCTGGAGAGGAGTCAGAAACGAAAGCGTTTCTAAATGTGTAAGACAATGAAGACAATATTTATCTTACAAAAATTGAACTTCACAACCAAGCCTGCAGAAACACAGCCGGAAGGCACGGTGTGCAGGGGGGTCCGGCGTGGGGACAGCAGAGGGCCTCCGCTGCGGTTTTCTCACCCGAGGAGGAAGGAGAGGTTTCTCTGCCAGTGTTTTAGGCCGTGGAGGTGGCCGGCCGGCCCATCCTCAGTGGCCAGGCCTCCGAGAGGTCTTGGGAATACGGCTGTCTGGGCCGGCGATGCATCAGCATTGACAAAAATGCTGTTGTTGAAGGTGAAGATGCCCTGGTATTGAACCTGAAAGAGACCTTTTTAAAAATGGGTACAGCTCTCTGGACTCCCATGGCATAGCTCTCTCAGATGCAAATCTCCTGTGTTAGCATACTTCACCTTTTAAGAAACACTGTTAGCAAGTTTCATGAAATTTCTACTTAGGGTTTATATTTGGGGGAGGGATGTGGAAGATAAAATTTGTAAGATGGCTTATAAGTGTGAGTGAGCTGGCAGGGTCTTAACAGGGAAACACAGCCTCCTCTGAGGCTGTAAGTGGTTATCCGAACAGGGGCAGCACACTTCTTCCAAGGTCAGGTAGCAGAGAGCTTCGGCTCGGCAGGACTCTGGGCGACACGCGGAAGCAGCCAGGCAGGGTCGGACGGGCCAGCTGTGTGCCAGCAGCCCACGGGCCCTCGGTTGCCAGCCCCTGCGCATAGAAGCTATTGATTCTCTACAACATCTGTATTTAGAACTGGGAGTGCCAGTGTTATTCGGTCATGATTTTCAGATTCAGCTGTCACGGAGAGCTGCTGGTTAGTCGATGACAGACAGGAATTGAGCCAGTATTGACTTTTTGGGTGTGGAGGAATGGGGTTTCTAGATCTCTCAGGAGCCTTTTGTTCTTTTCCCCTCTTCAAGGGCAGCATGCTTACGGTATAACTTATGGAACTTCTGTTTTGTTTTTAATTAAAAAAAAATTTTTTTTAAAGCTTTTACTTATCCGAGAAACAGCATGCACAAGCACGAGGGAGGGGCGGAGGAGAGGGAGAAGCTGGGGCTCGATCCCAGGACCCTGAGATCATGACCTGAGCCGAAGGCAGGCACTTAACCGACTGAGCCACCCAGGCGCCCCCCTTCTGGAACTTTTTGATTAGGCACTGTGGATTTTGAAGTCTACAAATGAGTGCAACTGTCAAAACGTTTCTGGCCTAGAGAAAGTGATTTTCGCTGCTTTGTCTATAAATACGTGAATAATAAAGTATTTCTACATGTATAAGCAGATGGGCAGTCACATAAATTAGTGTATTGCAATTAAACTATGGCCCGTTTTCTTCACGGAGTATTTTTTAGACTTAGGGCCTTAGTGCATGTAATGTTTAATAAGGAGTCTGCAGTGTGTAGCTCCTCAGTAAATTATTAAAAGAACTGGCATTTCTTCTGTATAACATCAACACAAGAGATAGAAAATACGCCTTGGGGCGCCTGGGTGGCTCAGTGGGTTGAGGCCTCTGCCTTCGGCTCGGGTCGTGGTCCCGGGGTCCTGGGATCGAGCCCCGCGTCGGGCTCTCTGCTTGGCGGGGAGCCTGCTTCCTCCTCTCTCTCTGCCTGCCTCTCTGCCTGGTTGTGATTTCTCTCTGTCAAAGAAATAAAAAAAAAATTTAAAAAAAAAAAAAAAAGAAAATACGCCTTGCCTCTTAATGAGCGTGTGCTAGCTCTCCTCCTGGCATGCCAGGAGCGATGGGTAGTCAAGTTCCTGAAGGATTGTTTGTCTTTCTTTCCTACCTCGTTCAAGGTGCGGTATTGTGCTTCCCCTTTTGAAGAAGTGATGACTATTTCAAGTCTGTTATTTGTAGATGCTTGAAAGTAAGCATTCTTGTAGGAAAACAGCAGATTTGAAAGAAATGCTGCGTTTCATGTTTGGGAAATCAGAAATAAGTGATCTGAAAAACTTGATCCTGGTTTCTTTTTTCTTTTTGTTTCTGCTAGTGAGAAAATGATACTGTTGATTATATATTCTCCGCCTCTGACTTGTAAACTCTTGGGAGTTCATTGTGAACAGTGGCTTTAATGTTGTTGAAGTGATTTTAAATGTTATCTAGACAGTCTGGAGAATAAAAAGGAAATTTGCAAATTCCTTTCTTCTGGAATGAGTTACGGGCTCCCCATAGTGTGATTTCGTTTTCTCTGTGATTAAATACATAGTCAGACCAGCTTGAGATTTGAATGACAAGTGAGACAATACAACTCAAGATCTTAGGTTTGCTCTTACACTGCCTCTTGGCATGGAATGTCAAAATATTTGAAACTGTTCTTTTTTCTGGAATGATCTGTCTTCACTGGTGGCTCCAGTGACTATCCGGGCATTCGAGCTGGAGACCTGCGAGTTGTCCTTGGTGCTTGTCCCTCCTTCCCCCCCCCCCCCCCCCCCCCCCCGGCTGGTCCCCATGTTCGTGTAGAGGACTTCGGGGAATGTGGTTCACATCTGCCTTCTTTCCCCTCCCGTCCTCACAGAAACAGAATTCTCTCTCTCTAGCATAGACCGATTTCGGCTCCTGGCAGAACCCTTAAGGATCCCATCAGTCCATGCTGCGGATTAAGGTCCCAGCTCCTTAATCTTGACAAAAGCATGCCTTGTGCACCCTCTCCAGGGCATCTCTTGGCCTTGACCTCTCCAGGCAGCCACACTTAGTGCTGTGGTCGCCTTCAGAGGCCACACTCCATCTCCTGTGCCTTTGCTGGAGTCCAGAATGACCCCCGTTCTCCTTGTCCTTTATGCTGACACCCCATGACTCACCCCCAGGCAGATTTCTGCCTCTGCCCACTTGGCTCAGGTCTGGTGGCCCTTTGCTTACCCCTGCAGCTGCCGGTGGCCACACTGAGGTATGGCATTGGAACTTTTCCTCTACACCCTGCTGTGGTCATTCGCTCAGCACCAATCTTTAACTGCCATCACCCCTCACCCCACCCCCGCCCATGCACTTGGCAAACTTGCGCGTTCCTCTCAGCCACTGGGCGCCCTTCCTGCCACTAGGCTGAGTTTCTTTCTCCTGCTTTGGTGCTCTCCCAGTGATTTATACATGCTCGTTCCTTACCGTCTCATTTAATAATTTCTTACTTATTTTACTCTGTCTGTATCTTTAAAACCCTCATTCTTATGCAGGTTATCAATTTTTAATAATACACAAATTCTCGACTAGCACATGCATTACTTCCAGCTCCTTCCTACTTTGGAATTGCTGCACATGCAAAAACATTAAGGAATATCTCACCATTAACTCCTCTGTCCATGTGAAGCTCACTGGAGGAGAGGAATTGTGAGCATCCCTGACCACGAAGGAAGGCTTCCTGAATCTTGCCGCGTGGCTGCGATGTATTGGGGAGTTATAGCTCCCTCTGGTGGCCATATGATGCGCATTTTCATTCCAGACCATAAGAATGGTTTTCAGATGTAATAATCTTTTGGAGTTCTTTTTAAATTTAATTTTCTGATTTTTAAAATTAACTCAGATCTTTGCTTTAGCAGGTATTTAAGTCATTCTCTAATAGTGACACACACAGGAGAAAGAATGATTTTACTTTAAGCAGTTCCTACTTTTTACATAGTTGGTTTTAAAGTAAACAATAGGCGGCACCGACTTTATTTCCCCCTTTCTCTCTTCCGTTCTCGGCCCAGTACTTTTCCTAAACTTGTACCATCAGCAAAATGCCACAGACTGCAAAAGAATAAACAACTGATATTGGGAAGGAATGAAATGCTTCAAATGAGGGGTACTGTATTCAGTATGGAATAGACAGTATTCATAGACAGAATGAATCCTAATGCGCTTTTAGCCTCACACTTTGATGGATCAGAGCTTAAGCACTCTCTTTTCTTTAAGTTAGGGATTTCCAGGCTGACATTGTTAACATGGAAAAGTAATTATAATAAACAGTACCAATACCCATGCTAATTATGGGAAGCAGGTATAGATATCTGAAATACTTATATTTGACTTTGGAATTAAAAAAAAAACAAACTTCAGTTTTTACCACTACAGAGAAGTTAATGGAGCAATTGATGACATGAAAAACTAGATTCAGAAAAGTTGAGAGGTTTAGAAAATATTTTTTCTCTTGTTTTCTCTTCCCTGTAGCTACATTGGTAATGATGCAGGTAGGTAAAATTACTTTTCAGATTGATACCCCCCAAAGAACAGTGGCAGCACTTAAAAAAATTTTTTTTTCTTTTAACGTTCAAGATTGGCTGATTTTCTCTCAGGTATGCTTGGGGGTTTTTGTTTTAAGAAAATTCTGTCAGGTGCAGGGAAGGAGTCATTAAGTTGTCCTGGGCGGTCTGCCTAAGTGGGTGTGTTATAGCAAAGGACTTACTTAGAGTCAGGGTGATTCAAACACCCACAGAGGAAAATGGCATAGATCATTTATCTACTCATTTTGCAGTAATGTTATTCTCCCCCTTTGCCATTTCTTAATGTCTGCAAACACTGCCAAAAAGCAAAAACCAGAAGAAAGCCATGAATGCTTTCATTGGGACAGAAGAAATGAGATCTCTCTGCCGGGGAGAAATATTAGGGAGAAAATTGTCGGTGGGAGCAGATATTAAAATAGTTCATGTTCTTTTCAGTTGAAGACCTCGAGATTCTTTCTCAGAGCTCTTAGGACTGTTTTCTTGAGATAATGTTTTCATGTGATAGCCCCTGATAATACAAGGTCCTACTGTTTTGTCTAGGCACCTTCCCCTGGGGAGGAAAAAAAAAAAAAAAATGCCGGCCTCCAAAGCAGACAGGTGAATAAACAAAGAATCCTAAGACCGTCTCAGCTGAGAAGAAAATGCTATGGGCGGAGAGTCTGATGGTCGGCAGTGGGGAAGGTGTTCACTGCAGGGTCATCACAGAGGACATCATCATAGCCTGGGCTCCAGTCCTCAGGCAGCTTTCCCCCAAGTCTTTCTCTTGCTAAGTTGTATCCTTTGGGGCCTTTGTGGAAAATCTGAAGCTTGATTTGCAGAGTAGACTCCATAGCGTGTGTCCCTAATAACCGTGAGGAATGGCAAGGAAATGTTGCTGGGCCTGATGAGGTCATAAATATTGTCAGGGCCTAAAATCGGGTTGCGGTATTAACATACATATTGAAGAAAACAGTGTGAGTGTCCATTGGAGAGAGACGAATCGTGTTCCTTCTTTTCCCCAAAAAAGAAACCCAGCAGTGCTCACAGGCAGCACATCATCGATTCCCAGTATAATAATGATAACGGCCCACGTGAGTGTTTTTACTTACAAATTTGCATGTTGCCGTGATCTGGAAAAAGATGCATGTTTGTGGCGGAGATCTCAGCAGACCTGTAGGAGGCAGGGAGTGAGAGCCTGTCTTGCTTGGCCTTCCACCCCCCGGGCCAGCTGTGACAGACACTTTAATGACAGCCCCCCCAGGATCTTCTGTGTGTGTGTGTGTGTGTGTGTGTGTGTGTGTGTCTGTGTTGGGGGTGGGAGATGGGAAACACACAGGAATCACACTGTACGATTTTATTAACGTTAAGCTCCACAGTACCCTGTAGAAACCATTTGCGGTCGTCCTGTGTATCTCTGTCTTCATCTTTTCTGCGGCCACAGAGAGGCTGAGAATGCGGAAAAGCTGCTGTGATGAAGGGCCGATACCCCCGGCCCCACTCCCGGCCGGCTGCGAGCAGACAGGACTTGGCTTGGAAAATGGCCTCCTGGTTCATCTGGCCCAGGTGACCGGTGGCCTTTATCGGTGCAGCTGAACTAATGCGGCTCTGTACCTTGATTTTTTTCCCCCAGGTGTTTTTTGAGCTCCTTAGGGTCGCGTGCATGAGGAGAGAGCGCAGGGTCGGTGCCGGCTCAGGGCCTCAGTGCTGCGCCGCCTTCATCTTCGGGGTCTTTGGCCGACTGCAGAGGAAGCCCCCCGCCCCCCCACTGCCACCGCATGATTCCGGGAGCTGGGCTGCTGCTGGTTATAAGTCATGCTTCCCGTGGAGGTCGCCTGTCCCGTGCTAGCCATCTTGGCTGGAACCCTGTCCCGGACAGGTGTGCTGACGTTGGGACTGAGCCCGTCTCAGCGGCGTCCGCGTGTAGCACGCGCCCCAGCGGGGTGGCTGTGGTCACCTGTGCCCCGAGCCACTGCTGCTCACCTGCAGGCCCCTCCCTGGGAGAGCTCTTCCTCGGCCGCCTCCCTCAGCTGACTGAGCGGTCCCTGGGAGTCTCTGTGCGGCACCCTGCACCTGCCACCTGCAGCCCTCGGTTGCTGGCGCTTGCGGGCGTGGTTTCCGTCGCTCCCTCAATTTCGAATGACCTCCGTTGTCCTCAGGCTCACTGAAGTTGGCAGCAACTTCAGTTTTTTTTAATCTATCTATATATATATATATTTTTTTTTAATTGTACTTCTAACCTCACTCCCTTTTTATTCATGTCACCTTCTGAGCTGAAAGAAGTCCAAGTTCATTTATAGAAAGAAATCAGTTACAAATAAAAGCAGAAACAACTACCTGAAGGAGGCGGGCGTGGGCCTTGTGGCCTCCGGGATTGGCCGTGTTGGTAGGAGGGGTTTCCAGATGGAGGCTTGGTGGGTCCCGAGGCCTCATGAGCTGCCATACTGGGGAGTTACTCTCGCAAGAAGGTGGTCCCGAGGTTTCATAGCGGTCTCGCCCTCTCACAGGGCTTTCCTGCCCTTTGCTGTTCATCAGAAGCCTTCTAGGATGGTGGCGAATGTGGGGCTAAGGCCTTGCTGGAGGTGTTGCCGCCATCCTCTTGGGGGCTTGTTGGATCGCGGGGTGGCGGCCCAAGAAGTTTCCAAGAAGGGTGGAGTCAGTTTTCAGAGTTTCTCTGACGGAGTATTGTCCTGTATTGCAGAAATGCTTTTCATGGAATCTTGTTTGTTTGTTTTTGGAGACGAGGAGATGTCGTTTTGCTAAGCCCTGCTCCCCTTTCTCCCCAAGCAGCATGACACCCCGCCAGGGAGACAGGGTTGTGTGCCGTGTTTGCTTGCGGTTTGTGTGGCACCAGTAACTCTGATCAGTGATGGTCCCTGATGATGGCCCTGGGTCTCAAGGCACCTGTAGAAGGGGTCAGTGTGGGGGTGCAGTTGAGCGAGGGGCCCAGGTTTCGCTAGATGCCACTGGAACGGCGGGGAGCTGTGCTAGGACCCAGGGGCGAGATGACACGCATCAGTGGCCCAGGTGAGACTCGCTTCCCTGTGAGTCTTCTGCTCCTGAGCTCGGAGTGAGCAGGGGTCTCTGCAACCAGGCTTCAAAAGGAACAGTGCCTTTCCCACAGTAAACACACAACAGCGAACAGTGCTCAGGGCTCCTGGATGGCTCAGTCAGAGGAGCGTGTGACTGTCGATCCTAGGAGTCATGAATTCGAGCTCCCCACTGGGTGCAGAGATTATAGGGGAAAAAAAAAAGAAACTTAAAAAAATATTTAAAAGCTAACAGTGTCCACAAACCTTAAGAATTTTTTTTTTGAATTTGTAGTCTCATCTCAACAAAAAATGAGAGAAATTATAAATAACCAGGTTGATGAATTTGTCTTAAAAAAAAGTATGCATGGCAAAAAAAAAAAAAAAAAGCCATGAAGTTAAAAGGGAGGCAAACTGGGGAAATAAGGCCAGTTTCTGTCACAGAGAAAGAGCTAATTTGCTTAATATGTAATGATCTACACATCACTCAAAAGACTAGTAACCTAACGGAAAACCGATCCGGGGCACAGGCGGTTCAGAGAAGGGAGTGTCCGCGACAGCCGCATGCACAGTGACGGCTCATCTCACCGTAGGAAAAGAAACCGCGGCTAACCCAGCGGGGTACCGTTGTCGAATACCCTGTTGCCAAAAAATCAAACTTGAACAGCGTATGGAGTCAATATGATCCTGGACCAACATGGGTGGTGGCAGACAGAAGCACACAGATCCTCGTGGGCCCCGAGCGCGGGTGGAGATACTGAATCAGTGTATGAGGCACCGGGAACTGACAGGACACGGTGGGTCAGCTCTGCTGCCGCGGAAGGAAGATTTGATCGCAGAATATGTTGGCAGGAGAGTGAGGACGTGGCGAGCTGTCCCTGTTGGAGGATATGTAAGCGGTGGAGCCTCTAGCTGGGGAAGTATTCCCAATATGGGAGCGCTTCTCAGAATGACCAGTGCCATGGTGCGCCTGGGTGGCTCAGGGCAGGTTAAGCCTCTGCCTTCAGCTCAGGTCATGAGGGCTCTCTGCTCAACAGGGAGCCTGCTTCCCCCACCTCTCTCTCTGCCTGCCTCTCTGCCTACTTCTGAACTTTGTCAAATAAATCTTAAAAAAAAAAAAAAAGACCCGTGACTGTTACACTGAGACCAGCCTTCCCAACTCTGTCCGTGTATCCCTCTTTCTTTCTTTTATTTTTTTTTTTTTAAGATTTTATTTATGCGAGAGAGTGAGAGAGGGAACACAAGCAGGGGGAGCTGGCAGGGAGCACGATGTAGGGCTCCATCCCAGGACCCTGGGATCATGACCTGAGCCAAAGGCAGACACATAACAACAGAGCCCCCCAGGAGCCCCCCATGCATCCCCTCTTGAGGCAGTCAGAAAAGATGAGGACTGAACAGAAGTGCTCATCACACCTGTGGGATCCTGTGTTGGGACAGCAGCGTTGGTTCTGCTCTCCCACCTTCCCTCTCCCCTTGGTTGCTTTTTCTGTTGGTTTTATTCTCAGTGGGGTTTTCATTCCCAGCAGAGAAAGGGCAGCTCCGGCAAAGTTTGGGGCTTGCCTTTCATTGGGTCACCCCTGACCTGGAAGCTGGGGAACGGAATGTTCCATATGTTGACCGATGGCGGAGTAGCCTTCTCATTTATATGATAGAGCAGGCCTGGGCTCTGTGACTCACAGCCCCTCCCGCCTGCCTTTCTGCAGCTGGGTTCCCCAGCAGATCTTTGTCCCTGGCTACTGGCATTTTACAAAGGAAACCTCAGAGTCTGAGACCTCCCGCGGTTCTGTCTGTGGTGATCACCTGGGAGGTAGGCGTGATTTGCATTTTCCAGGCGAGGAGCGCAGCGGGTCAGAAAGGTTCGGCGCTTTGTCTGAGGTGGCGGAGCTGGAGTCCAACCCAAGGTTGTTGGCAGAGACCCTGCGCCCTGCCCGGAAGTGGGGCTCTTGGCAGTGAGGTGCGGCTGGGCTGCGGTGTTGACAGCCACCCCCGCCCCCCGACTGGAAGGAGCAGCTCGCACCACCAGAAAATGAAGCAGGTCCCTGGGGACGTTGGCATCGTGGAAGATTCTCATTCCCGGTGCTTCACTTCCAGGCTGAGAGGTCTGCACGCCGCCAGGCCTGCCTCCGTGTGAGAGGCTGCTTGCTGACACGGGCCTGGAAAGAACGGACGCAGCAGACGGTGGCCAGGACCCCCATGTAGGAAGGACGGGCACAGCACCTTGAGGGCTCTAGAAAGCACTCCATTCCCCGCCTCTGGCTGGGGTCTCCATGGTCAGCGGTTGCTGGCTTCCCGTGAAGGGGCTCCAGAGGGACCTGCGGGAACCCGGGCGAACGTGGGATGACTGGTTTGGGTTTGTGCTGGTCTTGGAGCATTGACTTTCTGCACTCAATCCCCAGGAAAGTTGCTCCACCAGATTGGGGAGGTTGGGGGGGGGGGC